>NC_047660.1:113737978-114087978 GCF_011762505.2 Arvicanthis niloticus | reverse complement strand
ACTGTCCTTTAAAAAGTATAACCGCCAGAGATCTGTTTGCTAGAATAGTACAGTCCCCCATTTTACAGTTCATCAAGTGCCTACTATCTCTGCCTTTGTAATTTTATTTTTCAGGAATTTCATACATTAATATGCATGTATTTTGGTTCCCTTCATTCCCCACTACACACTCTGCTCCCACTGAACTAATTTTTCTCACATACTCTTACACCCACATTGATGTCTTTTCTTTTTTTCTTTTCTTTTCTTTTCTTTCTTCTTTTTCTTTTTCTTTTTTTTTTCTTTTTTTTTCCTTTTTTCTTTTTTTTTTTTTTTTTTAATCCACTAAGTTGAATTCAAGTTGCTTGCATGAGCTTGGAGGAGGTGTTTTTGAACAGTTTTGGAGTCTTAGTAAAATTTTATGGAAAACGCTGAGAGGTGTCTGTAGTCCCTCTGAATCCACATAGGCAGAGCCCCAGCGCCCCCATTATCATCGTCATATATTACCATGTGGCCATTTGTTACAGTTGATGGCCTTCTGTTGGTAGATCATTATCACTTCACTTGTGCTCTCGGTCTTTTAGCATGTGCATCCTCTAGGTTTTGGCAACCATTTCATGATAACCACTATCTCAAAAACAAAACATCACTTCATTCCATCTATTCACTACTACCTCCTCCAAATCTCTGGAAACCAAGGGTCTGTAACTGTTCCCATAATGATGTACATAGAATGTGACATAGATTTATACCTTTTATAATATGTAACCTCTCTGATTGGCTTATTTCACATAGCAATGTACATGTATATATTTCCTTTATGTCTTTTCATAGCTTGATAACTCATTTCTTTCTAGCGCTGGATAACATTACATCATCATAATGTTCCATTGTTTTGTTTTCCCCTTTTCTCTTACTGGAGAAAGTCCTGGTTGCTTCCCAGTTGGTGAAATTATTAATAAAATCGTTATAAATGTCTATGTGCAAGAGTGTGGGGTTTTGTGCGACCGTGAAGTTTCAGTTCATCCGTGTCAGTGTTGAATTGTGTCATGATGACTGTGTTAGTTGTTGTAAGAGACTGCCTGGCTGGCTGAGTGCATAGCTTAGCCGTAGGACACATGCCTGGGATGTGTGAGACCGGAGTGTCAGTCCCCAACACTGCAAAACTAACCACAACAGAAACCTTGCAAAACTCTCTGCTAACCTTAACACACAGTTTCTCATTCCACTTAACAGTGAATCAGAACTCTTCTTGTTCAGTGTCCATTTAAGCATTTGTTATTATCAGTATGGGAGAGTTTTTCCAGGGGTTGGAAAATATTTGTACACATGTGTGTCTGCTTTATCACCATTTTTAGAAAACGTTATTTGCTCCATTGTATTACCTGCTCCTTTTTCCAAAGATAATTTGACTGTATTTGAAGCTACTATGTCTGGACTCTCCATTCTCTCCATTGACCTCTTTGTCCTTTCATATGGATCTAACTGCCCTGATGGCTATGATTTTATTCTAGTTCCAGAAGACACGAGCTATCAAGCTCTATATTACATAGTTTTTCGATATTGTGCTGGCTACCCTGGGTCTTTAACTGCTCTGTATAAAAGTTAAGACTGAGTCTTGAGGATTATAGTGATAGCTAAGTGTAAAAAAATGCTTGAGGGCCTAGGTTTGATCCCAAGACCCATGTTTTATAAAAAGAAAAGAAATGAAATGACAGAAGTAATGGAACACACTTGTAACCCTGACATTGGGGAGGCAGAAATGAGCAGAATCCTGGAACTTGCTAGCTGGCCAATATCTCCTACTTTCTGAGTTTAATTTCCAAGCTAGTGACAACTGTCTAAAAACAAAAAACAACAAAACAAACAAACAAAAAAAAACAAGTGGAAAATGCCTGAGTAAATTGAATGCTTTGAATGCTGTTCTCTTGTTTACAGAGAGGAAAAGAGAGGTGGGAGGGGAAGGAGGGGAAAGAATTTGCCTTAGATCATGCTCCTAATGCAGTGGGATTATAGATCAACGTAGAATATATTGATAATAGTGAATGTCTTTTCTCCTGGATATAGACTTTATCAATTTAGTTCTTTGTGGGGGAAGTCTTCATATATGTTTTAATGATATTTTGTTAAATTTGTGTCTCAGCACTTCATTTAGGGGAATGCTACTATAAATGGTGGCATATTTAGAAATCTAGCAGAACTCTAATTGTTGAGTGCTGATACAAAATAAAGCAAGGGAGACAGTGAACTGGCTCAGAAAGGAAAAGGTGCTCCTTAGGCAAAGCCTGGGTCCTTGTATCTTATCCGTAGAAGCCACAAGGTGGAAGGACATAACCAATTTCAGAAAGTTGTCTCTGTCTTTGGCACCCAAGCAGGGACACATGCATACCTGCTGAGATACCTCCCTTCCTTCCTTCCATCTCTTCCTAGCTCCACATACAAATAAATGTGGATGGCAGGGGAGCAAAGGGCATTTGTATCCTCCAGTTTTGCTTCAGTTATTTACCAGTCCCAGAATATTCTCTGTTGATTCATTTGGATTTTGTACTTGCTGTTCTGTTGTCTCTGAATTGAGAATTTAAACATTTCATATCTGTACATATAGGGGGTTGTTGTTTTGTGTTTTGTTTTGCTTTATTTTGGTTTATTTTTTTTTTTAAGGAAGTGGCCAACACATCCAATATGTCCTTGAAGGGGCATAGTGAGAGAATACGAATACCTTCCTCATCTTAAAAAGATGGGTTTAGAAACATTTTTCTTTTATTTTTCTTTTAGGTTGAGGTAGTTCTCTGTTTCTGATGCTCCCTGAGTCTTTATTGTGTGTGGGTGTTGAATTTTGTAAAATATTTTCTGATTCTGAAACTATGATCATTTGATGTGTTTTTAGCTTGCTGGCATGATAGGCTCCACTAATTGATTTTTGAATGTTGAATCAAATAAGCAATAAGTCCCAAATTATCTTAGTATAAAATTATTTTTAGACAATTTTGGATTTGGCTTTTTACCTCTATCATTGTAAGAGATCTTGGTCTGTGTAGTTCTTTTCATGTACCTCCTTGTGTATTTTTGTGTTAGAGTGACATTAGCCTCATAGGATGAGTTAGGAAATATTCCTCTGCTTCTGTCTTCTGCAGGGGATCATGGAGAAAGAATAACACGTTCCTGCTTCAATGTTTTAACAGAATTCATCAGATACCCATCTGGCCTTGATAGCTTCTACTTGAAAAGTTTTGGGTTGATTGGTTCTTTTTGTTTTTCTTTTCTTTCTTTTCTTTTTGTTTGTTTTTATCTTGTTGCTGAGAATAGAATATGAGGCTTCTCAGATATTAAGCATATGTTCCATCACCGAGCTACATATCCAGTGTTTGAGACTGCTTTAAATTACCAATAAGCTTTGAGAGTTCTACAGATTTTTGCCTTTCAAAGAATTGTTAGGTTCCTCGTCAGCTGACATTCATCCTAAAGCCAGGTTCAGAACTAAATGTTCTAGTTAGAATAGATGACAGAGGAGCTGGTTAGTCAACAAAAGGATGGACTGGGTATTAGGACTATCCTGTACCTCACTGGTACAAATTGGCATAATTATGCTCTAATTGTTTTTTTGAGAGAAAAGTTTCATTTTAACAGGAAGGGTGATGTGTAGGAGGAGCTAAGGTAGGAGGAGTACTGAGAGGAAGAAAAGGAGTAAGAAGAGGAGAAGAAGAAGGAGAGGAGAAGCTAGGTGATGAAAGAGAGAAAGAGGAGGGAGACAGGGAGGCAGATATTCATGTATCTCCACCAGTCAAAGATAGTTGTTATATCTAGGTTGGGTAGTGGGTTACACCTCTGATTGAACAATTCCAAACTTATAAAGCCTATGATTAACATTTTTTTAAAAAAAATGTATAAATGCAAAAAGGAAAAGGGGGCATGGGATAGGGGTTTCCTAAGGGGGGTGGGAGGGAATGGGGATAGGGAATGTCATCTGAAGTGTAAATAAAATATCTAATTAAAAAAAAAAGAATTGTTAGGTTCCATCTTAGTTATCAAATATGGGGGTAGAGTTGCTAATATGTGTTTTGAAAATATCCATGTGATGATCCTTGTGATACAAGATCACAGCAACATCCTTTTATTGATAATCCTCTCATTTTTCCTAAGGCATCCTGGCACCCTGGCTAGATACTGAGTCAAGGATTCATACTACTATTGGTGTGTTTGATTGTTTTTCTTGCTGAGTTCTTGTTACCAAGTCCTTTCATACTACATTCTATTATTTCTTTCATCCATTAGATTTATTTCCTTTCACTGACTTCATAGGTAAAAGTTTAGAGTATTAAGATCACCTCTCTATTCTTTCCCAATACATGCACAAGTGCTGGATGTTTCTCTCAAGAGATGGCTTTTGTTGCATCCCACAAAGTTTGGTGAGTTGCACTTTCAGTTTGACCTTTTTTTTTTTTTTTTATTTGCATGTGTCAGTAGTACAGATGCATGGCTTACAAATGCAGTGTTTACTCTCTAAGTCTTTGGGGGATTGATTTCTGTTTTAATTTCACTATGTATCAACAGCAAACACTTCATGGTTTCTGTTTTTTAAGTATATTTAGGTCCATTTTATGAAAGTAGAATGTGAACTCTCTTGGCAAGTATTTCACATGAACTGGTGAAATGTGTATTCTGCTTTTAATTAGATGATGTGTTTCAGCAGAGCCACTGATATACAGCTGATTTATAGTGCTTTTGAATTAACTATCTCCTTCCCAATTTTTCTGGGTATCTCTGTCACCTATAATGGGTATTGAGGCACAAATGGTGGATTCAGATGTTTCTCTTTGCCTCTGGTATTTCAATGCTCTGGCTTTAGGTAGAGAACACACTAGGGATTGAATATGTCCTTAAACAATTGATGCCTCTGTCATAATGTAATGCTCCTCTCTGGGCTGATAATATACATTGCTTTGAAGTTTGCTCTGGTTGAAATTAATGCAGCCTATTCATCTTTCTTTTGATCTATCTTTCTGCCTTTATAGTTAATCTATATGTCTTTAAACTTACAATATGTTTCTTGTCCAATAGAGTTCATCTTGTGATTCATTTGACAATGTGCGTTAGTTGGTATATTTATACCAATGATATTTAAAGTGATTATTGACACTGTTAGATTATTGTCTAGCATAATTGCTGCCAGTCTTTATTTTTGGCCTTTGTGGTTTGTTTTCTTTCTTTTTTCTTCCACTCTTTTCTGCCTCTTGCAGTTTTAGTTATTTTTATTATGTTGGTGTGTTTGTGAGAGAGAGAGAGAGAAAGAGAGAGAGAGAGAGATGGAAGGAGGGAGAGGAAAAAAGACAGACAGCAAGAGAGAGCGATAGAGTCATTGAGACAGAGAGAGGGTCACAACAGCATGCAGTCAGAGGTCAGGAATCACACTGCAAGTCTGCTCTTTTCCTCCCCTGTGTGAGGCTCGTGGATAGGCCCTGGGTTGTTAGGCTTGGCTGCAAGTGCCTTTCTCCTCTGAGCCTTTTTCCCAGTCTGTCCTGTGGTTTCTAATTGAACATTTTGTGACTTTGATGTTTTTTTCTGTCAGCACATCAATCATTCTTACTTATTTTTTTTCATTGTTCCCCTGAAGTTTCAGCATATGTTTATGACTAATACAGGTCTATTATCCAATGATATTGATTCCCAATTGGTTCAAAGGTATCCATAAGGTAGTCATCAAATAAAACATGGTTGCTATTACTGTTTTGAAGAAACTGTTAGGTATTCAGGTAGGAATTAAAAATAAAACTTTTACCTTCATATATCTCTTCTCTATGCGTTCTTTTATTTTTCTTTTTTTTTTTTTACAGATGGAGAACCTCTTTAAACATTTTTTAGTAGGAAGGTCTTACTAGCAACAAAACTTCTAAGTTTTTACCAGAAGAATTATTTCTCTTACCCACTGAAAGGTGTGTTAAATTGATAAAAAAAAAAAAATCTAGCATATTTTTCCTGTTTGATCAATAATTAATTATTTCATTCTCTTGCTTACATGATTTCTGAGGAGAAGTTGGTGTATTTATCCCTTTTCATCTTGGTAAGTTAGCATATTTTCCTTCTTCTAACTTGATATTTCTCTCTTCATCTCTCATTTATTGCAAGTTAAATGTAATATGGCTATGTAGAGAATTGCTTACATTATCACTTATTGTTTTCTGAGATTCATAGATCTTTAGTACAGTATCTGATATTGATGAGGTAAATTCTCTGTTTACTTCTAATTTCTGCTCTCTTCCCTCTTTCTCCTTCCAAAGTGTTCTTATTAAGCTTCTTACTATACTCATTTTGTTGTTGTTCCTCTTTACATTATAATTCATAAAGTAGCAAAATTAGAGTTATGAAATAGCAATGAAAATAATTTTATGGTTGGGAGTCACCACAACATGAGGAACTGTATTAAAGGGTCACAGCATTGGGAAGGTTGAGAACTGCTGTACTAGGCTATGATCTTCATAAAGGCTTCAAATTGTGTTTCTAACTTAGGAGGAACTTGATGGCTACAGGGGCCATATACATACATACATACATACATACATACATACATACATACATACATGTATATGTATATACATAGACATATGCCCATATATGTGTATACATACATATATAATTTCTCCATTCTTTTGTCTACTTTAAAGAATTATCACAGGGGACATTATGTGTGGTGGTGTATGTCTGTAGCACACACATGGGGCCAATGATGGGTTATAGTGTCTGTTCTTTCTTTCCACCTTTACAAAGTCAAGGACCTTAATTTGATAAGTTTGTCCACTGATTTCTTAATTTGTCCAGTCTACCACAGTTATCCTGACTCTTGGTGGATTTTTATCACCATGTTTTAAATTGTACAGGACTTGGTGGTTTTGTTTTGTCTTGTTTTTAAAGATTCTTTCTTAGAATTCCTTCTTTCTACTTAAATTATTCTCTTCCTGCATGGTCTATATTGTTTTTTTCATGCATGCACATGCGCACAACTCTATGTGTGTGTGTGTGTGTGTGTGTGTGTGTGTGTGTGTTCAGGTGTTCACATATGTAACCAAATGTGTGGGTGAGTGTACATATATGTGGGAAGGCCAGTAGACAGTGGGTGCCTGCCTCAATAGCTCTTCACCTTCAGTATTAGGCTGAGTGTCTCGGTGGGTCTGGAATTCCTCTTCTCAGCTAGGCCTGCTTGCTCATGGTATTCTCTATCTCTCCATCCTGACTGCGGGGATACATGTGGGCTGCCGTTCCCACCTGGATTTTATGTGTTGCAGGGATATGAGGTTGGGCCCTCACTGTCATAGGCAGACATTTTACCTACTGAGCCACACCCCCTCCAGGCCTGTTGTCTATATTTATTTGTTTTTTTAATGAGAACCTTTAGCATATTTAGCATGGTATTTCCAATATTCTTACCATATCTGTGTTTGACTGGTGCTTGCTGTGTCTTTCCAAACTGTAGTTTTGCTTGCTGGCTTTTAGAATACTTTCAAATGTTGTGGTGAAAGTGGAACATGGCATACTAGTTAAAGAAACTACGGTGAATAGGCTGCTACTAATAAGTTCCCAAAGTATGGTGGGAGGAGATGTATAGAGTCTTCTGGTCCTGTCTATAAGTAGCTGGCTGTGCTGCTAGGCCAGCTGTTCTCAAACTGTGCATCAAGACCCCCTTTATAGATTGAATCAGCAAGCCTTTCATAGGGGTTGCATATTAGATATCCTGCATATTAGATATTTACCTTGTAATTCGTAACAGTAGCAAAATTCCGGTTATGAAGTAGAAATGAAAATAATTTTATGGTTAGAGGTTGCCACAACATGCGGAATTGTATTAAAGGGTCACAAAAATGGAAAAGATGAGAACTTCTGTACTACGCTATGATCTTCATATGGGCTTCAATTGTGTTTCCAACTTAAGAGAGATTTGATAGCTACAGGGGCCTGGAGTCAACATTTCCTGTTTGCAAGATAACTTGGTCTTTTATGGATACACAGTAATAAATTAGGCACTGGTAAAAGAGATTGTTTTTTAGGGCAGGTGTTTGAAGAGCTTGGTAAGTTTCAAAATGGCCACACTTTGCTCTTCCTGACAGAGGCCTAAGGGGATATTCTCTCATCTTTATTTTGACAACCTGATAAGTCTCCTGGAAGTAAAGCTTAAACTCACAGGGTCTCTCTACCACTGAGTTCCCTGGAGGTTTTAGCATTTGAATTTGTATGTAGTGAGCCTCTAGCAATTAGTCAATTAGAATTTAGTGTTTCTTCTCTTGCTCTGGTTCCTGCAAAGATTTGCCTTCAACTAAGTAAATAATAAATCAGAGAATGGGTTTGCAGCAGTTTTTTTCTCAGCCCTTCTTTGCATCCTTTCCCTGGAATAGGCATAACAAAGTCTTGAGCTAGGTGCCCTCTGCCAAGCCATGTGAAACAGACTAAGAGAGGAAAGCAAACGTAGTCACATCCCACTGCAGTATTGCATTGCGAGCTGGACATGGAAGGCAAGATTTCTATCACCTTTCCCTCAATAATCAGGAACATGGAACTTTCATGATGAAAATAAGTATTAATTACAGGGAGCATGTTCGGGGACTGGGGTACTCTCTGGAAAGAAGTATGTGCTGTTTTTATTTTATTTTGAATTTCCTTCTAAGCTCAAGTTGACATTGAGTCTCCTTGTGTGTGACTTGTTACAACTGTCCATAGCAGGCTCTTTTGGAAAAGGGCTTCTTTCCTATAAAAGCTTTGTCAGACTCTTCCCATATTTTCATAGGCTATAAGCCTGTTAATGCAAACACACGGCCAGAGCCAAGTCTCATCTCAATGCATCTTATGTGACAAAGCACCCATCCATCTCGAATGTACAAAGAGTACAGTGCTACCACCTCTTTGCTGGCGTTTTGTGCATGTTGCTTAATTTCACTGCTTCTGTCAAGACATTCTTTACTGGAGAGTCTAACAGCCTTTGAGTGCATGGTGCTCTATCACTTATGTAAGGCTTGTATTGATCTTTCTGGTGTGTACTCTAAAGTGCCTGGCATCGAAAACCAGCGAGGCAGCCGGGTTGAGCAGTATGGGCCATTTACAAACTTCAGGATGAGATGCCGCAGGATGCCAGGGAAAATGTTTTTGTTTTTCCAGAGGGAACCATAGTTCATGAAATGTGGTTAACGTACCATTTTTGTATAGCCTTAAAATCATTTTATAACCACACTGAGTGCCTCTAAACATTAAATATATTTTATAAGTAGTTGGTTAACTAGCTGTTGTAAGCTTTAAATAGTAAATAAAATGGAAAGGCACTAAATAGTGACTATATTTCATAGAGTAAGATGCTTTTCTAGCCACTCAATAATTCTCAACGTTAAGAAAAATTGATTTTCCAACTGCTGAGTGCCTCTAAAAATTAGCATCTTATCTTCCTAGAGGGGATGCTTTTTAGCTAGTGTCCTTTCTGTCAGCTTTTGACTTAATGGACTGTAAGGTTCCCTCCTTGCTGAAAATTTCTGTAGGCTCTGTTGGAGTATAATTTTACTTGGACATATAATAATTAACTGGGCAAAATATGCAATAAGGTAATTGCATGTTCTGTTTCTATTAGCCTAATTGCAAACAAGTAGCTTACCCATTGGCTGTTCTTAGCTCTTGCCTATTGCCTTCTGCTCTTAAGAGGAGGACAGCATAGAGTGACCTAAAGCAGTGACCAAATAGAAGAGTTGTTAATTCTCAAGACCTTTAAACAGCATCTGTGAACAAGAGATGCGATTTGTACTTGTGAAAACCTGCTAGGAGAAAGGAATTCCCCAAGGTGACAAGAATTACATTTTTTTTTTCATGTAAAATTAAATCATCTTCCTGGCTCTTTATCAGCTCTGTCTGGCCTTAGAGAAAAATATATTGCTGGGCCAGAAAGGTGGTTCAGTGGAAAGACACTTGTCACCAAGCTTGACAAACTGAATTCAATCCCCTGGACCTACATGGTAGACAACGTAAAAGTTGTTCTCTGACTTCCAAATATACACTATAGTATATGCCCACCTCTACACACTATATTAATTAGTTAATTAATATTTAAAAATCATATTGCAATGCTGAGTCTTCCCTTACAGATAGCTCACCATATTACAGAAGTTGAAAATTAAACCAAACACATCACAATTACATAGAACAGCAGTAAAAGAAGGCTCAGCTCTTACTTCTGTGTAAATTACAAACAAGCTGAGTGACCCTTGGTACAGACAAGTCAAAAGACTTCTCTAAATAATATTTAGATTCATTAAATATTATATATATATAATTATATATGCACACATTTTTGTCAATGGGACACCATTGTAACATTTATGGTTTTAGATAGATCTGGTGGCTGGACAATTGCCAAGATTCCTTTGAGATCTGATAATACTTAAATTCCTTCTAGCCTCTCCTCTCACTCTGAGGATCAATGTGACACACTGATGTGTGCCATTCCTCCTAGATCCACAGCAGTAAATGGCCAGCATGTGCCAGACTAAAGGACACATAAAACATCACACTTCTTGGGTACATGTGCTTATATTTAGAAGTCATATAAGCCAGGTTCAAAACTCTTCTCAGATACACCCTTCAACCCCCCACTTATATCAGTGAGAATCCACATGGGATCAAATGAGGACGGGTTATTGACTAAGGGCCAAATCCAGAAATGTGCTGGCACTTATTCATCCATGATGGACTGATAATCCCAGAATGCTTTTGGAAGATGTGACCAAAAGGAAAACATCCCAGAAATGCTGTCCTCCCTGGATGGGAATACTGTCTGACTGACCACTGTACTCATGGAAACTAGTCAATAATTGTTGTTCAGTGAATGCTATGTGGAGCTAAACTACAATTTAAGCAAATTCACCACAGTAGACAGAAAATGTCTAAAATAGAAAGTCCCAGGGGCCTTTAGACAACACTCAATGTGAGCCCTCTCTTTGAATGTTAAAAGAAAAATGGTCATGAAAATTATGTGTCCAAATTATTTTGGGTGTTGTTGCTGTTGTTGTATTTTGGTGGGGGTGGAGTTGGATTTGATCAAAATACTACTTCTCTAGCAAGAAATCAGAATGAGGTCTCACACTTCTTCACATATACATATATCTCAAAATATAGAGGAGAGAGAGAACACAGATGTCAGAATACATTGCCATTATTTGGACAATATCAGTTTACTACTGAAGTAAATGATAGTGGTTAACATTAATACATAACTAACTAGGTGCCAGCTACTGTTTAAGAGACTCATGTGTACTGTCTAATCTAAATAATCTAATCTTAATCTTTAGTCCTCAGGCATGCATTATTAGGTACTCAGAAGTAAAAGAATCACCACTGTTTTAGAAAAACCTCCAGGATAGAATAGTTGAGAATGCAGATGAAGCTATAGCAGTAATCACTGTAATTAAAATCTGAAATACTATGCTCTACTATGATGCCCATAAGAATATTCTCTCCAATTAGTTTAAAGTCCATGATATGAGAAGCCATTATAGATAAAGAACAATATGAAACACAGAGGAGTCAGCAAATCAGAAGTTAAAAAAAAAAAAAAAAAAAAAAAAAAAAAGATGTGACTCAGAAAGAAACAATTGCTATAACCACAGCTGGAGAAAGACTTTACTTGCCCTCTGGTATGAGCTCAGTAAATATAATCCTAGGGATTAAGGTATGTATGCATTTCTCTCTTCTTAATGCTTTAGAGAAGGAAATGGCCAACAATTGTATATACAACAGGATATTTTTCTCCATGCTTAATCATTGGCAAAGTTGGTGATTCAAAGCTTATATATCAGATCTTTAGGAACTATGATTCTATTAACACCCAATCCCGTGGCATCCCTGAAGGCCATATGATTCCTGGGGAGCATCAACTCTTCTTTAAAGTGTAGTTGGCAAATTTTTGCTAATAATGTTAGAGACTGAAGAGATAGCTCACAATTCGGAGCACTGACTGCTTGTCCACAAGACCCAGGTGTAATTTCCTGTGCCCAGGTGTTGGCTCACAACTACATGTTAACACCTGTTCTGAGGGTGATCTGACACCCTCTTTTAGCCTCTATGGGACTGCACACATGTGATGCATAAATATACGTGCAAGCAAAGCACCCATATATGTGACATAAAAATAAAAGAATCTAACAAAAAATACCAATGAGAGGTAGATAAAATGAGCTTTTTTTAAGAAGCAAAGAAACACAGAAGAGTAGCCCCCACACATACCCATTGCTTTTTATCTACTTCAACTATATAAGAGACTGACCCTGATTTTTTTACCTAACTCGGGATTTAGTCAACAAGTATTTGCCAAAATACTATGGCAGGCACTAGGCTAGACTCCATGGACAAGTCAGTGAAAGAATTACATATAACTAGGCCCAAAAAACTAAACAATAAGGATGGCAAGCACTATAATGAGATGGATGGTGGGTGCCTTTGGGAAGAAAGGAATTTAGTTAGATAAGTTGAATGTGAAAGTTATTGTAGAAATTATCCCTCAATAAAGATCAGGACCAAGCCCTGAAGATAGCTGAGGGGAGGTTCCAGAGATTCGTGCTGTCATATTCAGTGAGCAGTAATGAGGTGAAGGATAAAGTTGGGGTGTGGCGGCTGTTTGCCTCAGAAGGGCCTGAGGTTTAGCTCAGCCCTGTAGGCCATAATGACCACTTTGGGTTTTTATCTTAAGCCAGGTAACAAGTACCCGGCAAATGGTATGGTACCATCTTACCATGGTCTGTTCTGGCCATGGATTTAAAATGTGGAGAAGGAAGGTTAGAATTAGGAAGACAAATTAAGAGACCATTGCAAATACCAACTTCCTTCCAAGACTTGGGAAAAGATAATATTGATGGAAGTTTGATGTGGAAGAAGTTGAGGTTAAAGCCTCAAGCTTTGCTGATGGACTGCATGTGGGGTGGGAAGAAAAGGAAGGGGAAGCGAGGTTTATTTAGTGTTTCTCCTGAATAACTAGAGCTTTATGAATGATTATTGTATTACAGTTTTAGTTTTGCTGCCACAAGCAATCAGTTTTGCTTTTCAGAATACTATGGTCCCAGACAACTGTTTGGCACATGTGAAAAATAACGTGAATTGTTAATGACCCTGTCTCAAAAATCAGGCAGATAGAAGCAACAAAGGAAGACAGGGAATCAACCTGAGGCGTCCATATGCGCATGGACAGCAGAAGCAAATACAGGTGGATGTACATACACCACAAACAAACAAACAAACAAACAAAAAACCTCATAAATATGTTTCCGTGTAATTGTATACGAAGTAGAATTCCATGTGGGTAAACTCATTTTTCTTTACATTTTTATGAGCATTCCTTTTTATTTATCTCTTCTCTCTCTCTAAGAGACATTGAAAGCATTTTCTCTTAAAACCTAAATAAAGCCAAACAGTAAGAATTATAAACAGGAGTTTAAAAAAATAAACAGAATTAAAAAATATGAATTGATAGAACCAACCAAATACTTGGGAAACCTTGGAACCTGGGGTATATTCATTGGTATTGTTTCTAGCTGAAGTAGTTTTTAAGTTTCATAACTTCCAGGAACATGCTTCCCCAGAAACTCCACCTGGTTGTAATAGCTGTGTCTGCCCCCTTCCACAATGTTGTCATCAGGGCAGCTTGTTAACAGATGTTGGAACCTGTCCAAAGGTATGTCACATGCACCACTACAGAGCTGACCTGAAATGTCATTCATCCAATTTGACTCCATAAAGAATACTTAGTTACCTATTTCTTTGTCTTGGGGCAGCCCATGTGGCTGTCAATCTCAATGAAGATGCTAAAACTGCATCCTGGGTAAAATGTTCTTTCCTTTATTCCCTAAGGTCTCAATCCACAGCACCGGGGATTAAATCCACAGTCTCATGTATGCTAGCCAATTACTCTGTAACTAAGCTCTAATGGCCCCATGTCTGCCTTACTTGATGCCTGTGAATTTGAACATTTTCTTCAAACACCTGTTTTTGCTGCTGAGACTCCTCCATGCCCTGTGTGATTCCCGAGACCGCAGGTAGGCAAAAGGAGTCAGCATGTGTTCTGTCTCCCTGGTTAAAGAAATATACAAGAGTCAGTTCCTTTAAGCTATGGTCCTGACACTTGATGATTTCAAAAGTAATAAACAAGGACAAGGTTCAGCTCTCAGCAATCCTCACTAACACCCTAAGCATTGGAAGTTCCCCGCTCTAAGCTCATTCACCTTTTCCAATAGCTTCTCACTGATCTCTGTGTTTCCAAATTGAAGGAGGAACACAATGTTGCAGTAAGCCTTCATTATTTTAGTGCAAGATCTGATGGCTAAGGATACATAATTCCACTTGCCTTAAAAGGTCCAGGAATTACAATCATAAGAATGACCATGCTCTAGGACTGAGAGTGAATGCCCATTTTCCTATCCATGTGGTCTAAAAACCTAGATGTGATGAAGGCATTAAGACTGCCTTAGGGAGAGTAAAATTTAATCCTTGCTGTCTGTCTGGGATGTCATGATTCCATTAATGAGTAAACCCAGTAATCTTTCTACTAAATTAGGGGGAAGCTACATGCCCAGATTCCTTTCAAGGAACTTAGAATCAAATGGTCCAAAAGAAGTGAGACAGGTAGAAATAATTCTTGAAATTAACATCAGAAAATGGAAACCCAATAGTCTACCTTTAGCATTCCCACATGTATCCAACTGATGCTAAGAGTGATAGTACACTCAAGTTCTTCTCAGACTAAGCCTACACAGCACCAAAAGGTTGCTCTGAAAGTATCCCATAGTTATCTTCTAAAAGCTATACTTTCCTTTTTGTTTTGTTTGGGGTATGTATTTGGTTTTGAGACTGTGTTTCTTTGTGTAGCTCTGACTATCTTGGAACTCCTTCTGTAGACCAGACTGGCATCCAACTCAGAAGTCTGCCTGCTTCTGCCTCCTGAGTGCTGTGATTAAAGGCTCGTGCCATCAGTGCTCAGCTATACTTCACTTTTACGTATATCGTTTCCTTAATATTTTTATGGATCACTAAAAGGAGTAATGGATTAGGAGAGGTCCAGCAGTACAATGAGTCACATTAGACAGCAGTGATGTAGGTGCCTACCTCATGGTGCTCATCACCAAAGGCTATAAAAGGGTGGGGAAATGCCTTCTGTAAAGTGCTACTGGATTGTACTTCCCTCTAATATCTTTAGTGTAAATAAAAGAATGTTTGCTTTTAAAACTGAGTTCAAATTTAGCTTCAGCAGCAATTATGTTTAAAGTTGAATGTGGCAACAGAGCATCTTTTATTTTCAGTCCACAGAGAAAACACCATGGGTCCATAAGTTATCAAATGTGAAGTATTGGGCATCCCATTAGAATATAATAGATGTTGAAAAGCACACTTAAAAAATTAAAGATGGGAGGTATAATAGATGACTTAAGAAAGATGCAGTCTAAACTATTGCTAACATGCAAGCAAATTGGAGACCAGGAATTTATATAGAGGGAAGATGATTGCTTACCTATTTTAGTCCATAAACAATAAAGGATCAACTGAAGTTCGAGGGGCCAGAAAGGCAAGGATATGCTCAACTCTACAGTGTAAGTGAAACTCTAATTTAGAAAGCTTTAACATATCAACCTGTTGTGAAAGGCACACTCTTATTCTATGGTAGTCAAAACTCCTGGATTTAGGAACAAGGCTATGACATTATAAGTATATACATATGTCTGTTCTGTTCCCTTAGGTTTCCTCAAACTTTAGTTGTTTCCTAAGTGACAGGAGGGCTAGTGACATGTATTATTATAAGCTTTGGTCTTTGTCCCACTTTCTGACATAACAATCTGATCCTGTTAATTTTGGGTGATAGGAACATCTTTTGAGCTAATGACTTGATATTTTGTGTGCTCCTACATAGGATCTGATCATGTGAAAGAACAAAACATAATTTCAAGCTTGAAATTTTTAACACCACTCTTCCTGTTTTTAGGGAAGGGAAATGTGGGTGGGGATGGAGTTAGGCATTAATCATATCTACGTGGTGAAGTCTCAGGGAAAATTCAACTGTGGATTTCAGAAAGGTCCCAGGCTGGGAAACATACCAACCTGTTGTGAAGGATACACATTTAATTCTATGGTAGTCAAAACTGAATTTAGGCATCAAAGAGTCTAGAGACATATCTGAATTCTTTGGCAGAATGTCAAATTATCGAGAACCATAAAATTAAGTCACAAAAAAAAAAATGATCAGGAAAAAAAGCCCTCATAATTTTTTTAAGTAAATTTTACTATTAGGCCACATTCATAGCTATCCTGGCCTACACGGAGCTAAGGATTGTATACACATTTCTAGACTACTCTATCTCTCCAGTTCTTTAGACATTTAATTGTATTCTTTAACATAACCTTTGTAGTAAGTCAGCAATAGTAAGCTCTTTTCTAAGGTTGTGTGAGACACTCCAGCTAATTATTAAATATGAGACAAGGATTGCAGGACTATCCTGCCAGTGTAGGGATTTTCAAAGGTTTAGTAGCATCATCTTCCATGCTACTAAACCCACTCTTCAGTCCATCTGGTCATGGTGGCTATCCTAGGTGTTGCACTTGCAATCTCTGTGCCATTGCCATTTGACTTATGTTGCCGTCTTTATTCTTTTTCTTTTGGCTAGCAATTAAAAACTACTCCCTTAATTGTACCATTTTCCACAGGATCCTTTTTTTATCTTACAGTTCAACCCTTGAGGACCATTTCTGGTATCATTTACATGCTACTTAGCATTACAAGAGAAGGATGCTGGTAGATCTAAGCTCTGCTCCACCTTTTCTGTAACTAACCAGTGTTAAACATACATGTTCATCCATTGTTTTGCTCCTGCATTCAGACTCTCAAACTTTTGTGTCCCCAGTAAGTAAAAGCCAAAACAAGATAGATTCTGTTTGAAGGAAATTTCATGAATTGCATCTAGTCTACTTCTCAGCTCCATTCTTCCCCAGTTTCTCTATCAAGTTTCCTTGTCTACAACTTTTTTCAAAAGAAGCAGCCAGTAGAGTCTTTCCTCCTGCTATCAAAGGTGTAACTTGTCCATACCCACACCCTTCATTAAAACTTTTCCTAGGAAAACTTACTTTTCCCTGATAATTTTACTGTGGTCCAGGTATCAAATTTTCTCAAATTTGTTATTCTTTCTGTACTGCTTTTTAATTTTTTAACACTGTGTGTGTGTGTGTGTGTGTGTGTGTGTGTGTGTGTGTGTGTGTGTGTGTGTGTGTTATTAGGGGTTTTATTACTGTGATGAAACACCATAGCCAGAAAACCAGTTGGGGAGGAAAGGGTTCCAAATCACTGTTCATCATTGAAAGAAGTCAAGAAAGGAACAGGGCAGGATCCTGGATTGAGAAGCTGATGCAGAGGACATGGAGGGTGTGGTTTACTAGTTTTCCCCATGAGGCTTGCTCAGCTTGCTTTCTTACAGAACCCAGGAACACAAGCCCAGGGATGTCCCCATCCACAATGAACTAGGTCCTCCTCCATCAATCACTAATTAAGAAATTGTCCTTCAAGTCTGCCTTTTCTGAACACTGTATTCTATCATTTTTAAGCATCTACTATGTGGCAGAAAACTTGCACTTGTTTTCTACAAGTTGAAAGATTTCTTCTAACAATTCCTATACATTGATTGATGATTTATGTGTCTTTTACTTGACTCTGACTTCATACAAGGCAGGGATTTTTAAAAACATATCTAACCATGACTAGAAAAATAGCCAGCATATATTAACCCGTAAATATATGTATGTTACACCAAAAAAAGGAATCAATTCATTAACAAAATGACATATGTATGCTAAAAATATATGAGCTATTTCTAAAAGCAGATGTTCAGAGTCTTATATTCTTATATTTTGTATAACAGACTATTCATGAATAGTCTTATATGAATAAGAAATCTTTTAACAAATCTATATTTTTATTGGTAAAATTCTTCTGTACTGTTATGCTAGTCTTTGTTTTGGTTCCTATTTTACCTTCCAGCTTCATCTCTTAGAACAATTGTAAGATGACCAAATGGTTTATACATGTTTATTACCATCTTTGTATGTGGCCTATCGATTCTTGAGTCAAATATATTTAGATCTTTATTTTTTTCTCACTTGTATAATAGGAATAAGACATGTTTGTGAATACTAATGAAACATTCTGGCAAAATTCTAATCTTTTTCTTGTCAAACTTTCCAACTTGGTGAGAACAAATATACAACTTAAAGGGATGATACTTCCTTAACTTACTTTATCATTGACCTTGCCATACAGCCATGTATCCATGGATCTACTGTCCTCATCTTTTTTTATGACATCAGAAAATTATTGCCTTCCTACTGAAGCCTGATACATCTGTGTCTTTACTTCCTTTTGTTTGCCTGGCAAACTGTAATTGGTCCTTTCTTACCTTTCTCATAGATACAAGGATCATCAATTCTCTTTGCTACTGTGTCTAGACAGGGGCATATTAATATTTATATTTCTTATAGTTGACTGTTATTTGGTGAACACATCATATCTAGTTGAGCTTCTCTAGGGTAATGAGTTAATTTTTATTAAGGCTTTTGAGCCTAGTGCAATGCTAAAAGACATCTGGCATCAAATTACTGCTGGGACCATCCCCCAACACTTGAACATCCCCCTCAATATTTCAAACTTCTGTATCTTTGCCATTGTTTATCATTAACTCTGGAGCCAAAAAAACCCTCAGTCTAAAATGTAGGTGACTTTATAACTATGAAATGGAAGTTACTTATTTTCATACTAACTTAAAATGAAATAATAGACATAAGTCACTTATCAGAGTAAATATCCAAAGTACATATTCAACAATCAGTAATGAAGCAGTGGTCATCATAATTCTACTAGATGGTTTTAGAACATCACATCAATGCTCTATGAGTAAACTGTAGTGCTGAAGATAGTTTCCTTCTAAATAGTTAGGCATGTTTATCAAAAATGCTTACATCCTGCTTCTCACCCTTCCAAGCTTTCCTTGTTTCCCATCATGATATGATGGCTGAGTAATCACTTACAAAGACATGAAAATCTTTCTGGGCTAATCCCATCAGGCCTTACATTCCTTTTTACTTCAGTCAATCCTGGAAACCACAAGTCATCTCTCACCACTTGAATTCTCAGATCTCCAGAATGCTTTGAACTGTCTCTCATCTGGAACAATCTTCCACTCCTCCCAAATCCTGCCAACACACCCTCTGGAATTCCTGATAACTCATTGACTTGATGTTTCTTCTTCCTTATAAGTGTTTACTTTCTGGCCCAGACTAAAGCCTGTTTATTCTTGTAAACACTGCTTCCCCCTTTAGACTTCAGAAGGGTGGCATTTCTCTCTCTCTCTCTCTCTCTCTCTCTCTCTCTCTCTCTCTCTCTCTTTCTCTCTCTTATATCTTATAAATCTAAAAGTATGCAACTGGACCCCCTTTTCTCAAAAAAGAATCCCAGCTCTTTGGTCAGAATTCCTACTACCCACATTCTAGTTGCAGAACCTCATTAAGTGAAAATTGAGAAGTTGCTCCCTGAAACCACCACTATTCTGCAATTGTTCCAAGACTGGTAATTCAGTGTTCATACGGACTCCTGCGATGGAATACCCTCTCACTATCTTTGTTCTTAGTCCCTTGACAATGATATTATATCATTCTCACCTCCATCTCCCACCTGCTCCAAAGTCATATGGAAGATCCATCTTCTTGTTGCCTTGATGATAGATATCAATAATCTCTTTTCTAAATGCCGTGGTTGTGAGCACCTCTCTTTAATAGTGCTTGCAAAAACATAACAAAAAGAAGGAAATTCTTCATTTGCACTGGGAGATCAATCCTGTCAACATTCACTTGTCTTGTCTTATCACAGCTTCATGTCCCTCCTTACCCAATATAACAGATACCACTATCATCCTTTTCATGATCTCCCAGATTCCCCTGACAGCATCACTGCCCATTTTTCATTGTCTTATCCGTTTCTTAGCCTGACAACAGCTTCTTTCTATTCTGTGCCTGACTCAGAGAAGCTTGGCATGACTTGACAAGACACGTAACTGAGTAACTGACTTGATCCATTTTACTTGAAGTGCATGACTATCACACTGGTAGAGTTGGCCCATGATGTACTCATCAAAAATTAACACACATTTCCAATCAGTTTATCTCCCCCTTACTTACTCAAAATAAACACTGTCTGAATATTTAACCTTTCTCCTCCTAACAACAAGATCTATCATACACTTCTCTGTACTTTCTGGCCAACCTCCTTACCTCAGATTTCATTGCTAATATATTTCCAATAAAACATTTCTTTATTAAGGTTTCTCTAGGAAGTACTTTGCATTCTTTTTTGTGATAGATTGTTTTTACCTAATTCTGACTATATTTCCTTCCCCTAATATATGTACTAGAAGTCACTCCTCTATCTTATTCAACAGTTTTGCCCCAATTTTTTTGTATCAGCACTTATCTCTTATTCAGAAGGAACTTATCATACATTCCTACCAAGAAACAAGAAAGTCAAAACACCTTGCTTGATTTCATATCCCTAAGTCCCCACTGGTCTACTTCCCTCTTTAAATCTTCTTTCTTTCTCCTTTATATCAAACTGATAAATTAAAATTATACCACATTACTCTATTTTTTTCAGTTTGGTATTTCCTGAAAGGACTTCATTCCATCTGTCAAGTCCCAACTTCTTGAAAACTATCTCTATCAGCATCACTGTAGCGATTTGAATAAAAATGTATCCCATAGGTCCATAAGGAGTGGCACTAGGGGTTGGGCTCAGAAGTTTAAACCAGGCCTAGAGACTCACAGTTTACTTCCTGCTGCCTGCTAATCCCAATACAGAACTCTCAGGTCCGTGTCCAGCACCATGTCTGCCTGCATGCTACCATGCTATCCACCATGATGATAATGAACTTAAATTTCTGAACTGTAAGCCATCCCCAGTTAAATGTTTTCCTTTATAAAAGTTGCTGTGATCATGGTGTCTCTTCACAATTAAGACAATCACCTTCTCCTCTCTACCAAAAACAGAAGACAAACTCATTCACCCTTGTGACAACATTAACATAGTTGACCACTGTTAGGAACATTTCTATTCCCAGCTTCTAAAATGAATGTTTCCATCCTGTCCTTATTTCAATTTCCTTTTACTTCTTGGGTTTTCTCTGTTAATCTCTTCTTAAGGCAACCAAACTAACTTGGTCAAAGAAGATTATTTCACAGCCATGTGCAACACAAATCTATGGCATCCCACTGTCATTCAGAAAGAACGGAAGTTCCTCCAGGGATTTTGGATGTCTTAATTTGACTTTCTCATAGCTGTCACCAACCCCTCTGATGACACTATCCCATCCCATCCACCCAGCTACGATCTCTCCATGGATTTATTTCAGACACACTCATACCTCCAGTACCTTGGCCTTGCTGACCTCTCTACTTACAAAGGAACTCCTCCAAATATTAGAATGGTTGGCTTCCTATTGTGTCCAGACTGTCTTTCAGATGTAAATGTATACATCCTTTCTCCTACATGACAGTCACTATCCCAGTTCATTTAAACTTCTTTTCTCCCTAGTAGAGTTCAATAGATGATTTGTGTATTCATTTGTCTTTCCTCTTTCCCACATAAAATTAATGTTTCATGGGATTGGTTAGGGCATCACTACAGTTTCCTTAGCAGCTAGCAGTACTCATTGCTTGATAAATATTAGCTGAATGAATAACTAAAGTCCTTCATTAGCTTGTCAACATTCTTCTGATAAGCATCTATATATGCATTCCTTTAAAAAAAAATCATTAAAAATCACTATCCACTACTTAAACCAAACCCTAGCACAGTGAATTGAGAATGTAGGCAAATGTGTGGGCCATAACCTTCTACTGAATGCCTTTCCTTTGTCCTAGCACAGAATTTATCGACTAATTCTTATAACTCTCTCCATTTCCCACAAAATGCAGGGTGGTTAAAGTACAAAATCAATAAAAATAAGAATGCTTAGAGCAGGAAAGAAGAAAGAGAGATAGTGAAGAGAAAACACTTTAAAGGAACCCATAAACACAAAGGAACTGTATTGGAGAAACAAAATTAGGAAGAAGAAAGATTTTATAAGGAGTCCTGTTAGTAGAGCAACCTCTACCTGCCTTTTCTTCTCAGTAGACTCGGATAAGTCTTTTTTAGGGCTGCCTGTGCTCCATCATGCAGAACAAAGGACAAGCCGTTTAGCTTCAACTTCCAGTTATCTGAGCCCAGATAGGGACAAACAGGATAGGCCCTAGGCAAAACTGTCAAGTGGAAAAAACTTGGCTTATGTCTGGAAATTCCCTTTTGCCTGTTTCCCTGTTTAGAGACTACATTCCCACACCTTCATTTAGCAACCTCTTAAATCTTTCCTTTATTAAAAACCCAAAAACAATGTTTCAATAATACTTACACTTATATCCAGGCTATAATTTTGCTCTTACTTCATTTAATAATTAAATGATGCAGGCTTTTAAATTTTCAGCCAGTTGGTCGGTTGTGTTGTGTAGCAGTGAAAAAGAGTAGACAGTCTAACCCAGGAAACTCAGGCAAACAACATTCTCAATTCATAGAACATGGAAGAGACTCTCCTCTCCCTAGCAGTTGTATACAACTTATGTAATGCCAGGGAGCTGGCTTCTTGAGTCTTGTAGCATTTTGTTCTTCCTTAGTCCTACAGACACCTTCGTCTAAGAAAGAAAATAGCTATATGATCAATTCTGTGTGACTTTATGATAGGAGAAAAGGAGAGACACCTATCCTAGCATAAAGAGGATTTACTGAATGAAACTGAAAACTCTCTTGCCACCAAGAAGGAGAATCCAAAAAGAGACTGATGGTCTACCAATAATGATGGTGAGTTTAAGGCCTTTAATAGGCTTAGATGGGCTTTCATTGGCTGATATACTTATGCAAATTAGGTGAAAACTAAGGACAAATCAAAGAGAGGTAACCTAAACCAGGAGCCCCTCCTAGAAGAGAGCCTGCAAGACTCAAGTAAGGCTTTCAGTTGGTCCTGTGGCCCCATCCATTCTCTCCCCCACCTTGATGTGGCAGAAGCAGAAGCGAAGGTGGGCCAACCCCACAGTGGATTTATTTTGAGTTCTCTTCCAGCCTACAGACTGGATCAGATCACAGAAGCAGATGTTGTGTTCTGTTTCTCTACTATCAGAGGACCAGGAAGCATAGCACATATTAAATTGGGCAAACAATGCTTTTTGGGTTTTGTGTCAAACAAGGCTAGGTTTCAGGCTAGGTGACTTTGTATTCCTCCATCTTACCCATCCTTCCAGGAATATCTGTCTGGAGCTTTCAGAAAATTAGCTAACTTATTTAAACTGCCTAGAATCCTCGTTTCTACACATTAAATGAAGAATGGCCAGCAAGCATTGTGGACCAGCAACATAAAGTGACCCCTGATTGGATGCTCTTTCACCTGGAGAAATTAGTTCCTATATTCTTTCTTCCCTCTTCAGTCAAGGAACAGGACTCCCCATGGCTCTCATTACAGATGAGAAAGGCACAGCTATTGGGCTAGTAGGCTGAGCCTCCTTTGACCACTATTGTTAGTGATTTCAGAGGATTATAATACATTAATTTAGCATCTCCCCAAAACTAAGTTTCATTGCATTTGAATTACCCAGTTTTTAGCATCCTAAACATTTTTACTTTAAATTGTTAATTTGGTAGTTTCCCATTACAAAATTATTACCTGACTATAAATTAAACCAAATGAGGATACTTTTTTAAAAATTCCTCTTGGATGGGAGAAATGAATCGGGGATTTTCATAGCATGCCCTGCTCTTTCACAGGACCTGAGTTCAGTTCCATTCACTCACATAGAACCCCAACTGCAGAAGAACTTGTGACCTCTTTCTCTTCCAGCCTTATCAGACACATGCATGTGTGTACTCGAATATGTGTGGATACACACACACACACACACTGGAACATATTTGTGCACATACAAAATAAGTGTAATTACATTTTTTACTTAGTTCTCTCACTACCTTCTATATAAAAACACATTCACATGCTTACATACATGTGCATACATGGACACACAACCAAACAGCATCATATACATTACTTGACTGTTATTTTTCTCAATTAATAGTGTATTATGGCTACCCAAAAATCTGTAGAAATTAATTATATTGTATTCATAAAAAACTAAATGAAAAACTAATGTCCTTCACCTGGACTCATTTTCAGTTTTCCCTAGAATAAGGTGGTATAGTTTTCATCTTGAGCTGGATGCTTTCCCTCCATTGTCTGCTTGGTCTCTGCTTCTTCCACTGTGTGTTGCCATTTATCTTCCAGCCTATATCTCCCATGGTAACACCACGATATCTAGATATAATTTAGAAATACAGTCCTCTCTGTGTGACATAGTAATAACATAGTCACCTATGGAAGATGATTAAAGGTTACCAACCAAGTTTCAGAAACACATTAAATGTTGAATTTAAAATGTAGG
Source organism: Arvicanthis niloticus (assembly GCF_011762505.2). Lineage (NCBI taxonomy): Eukaryota > Metazoa > Chordata > Mammalia > Rodentia > Muridae > Arvicanthis > Arvicanthis niloticus. The sequence continues at coordinate 114,063,453 of NC_047660.1, read as the reverse complement.
GAATCTATGTTTAATAAAAACAATACTATTACAATGTGCCTTTGTATGTTGCTTTTGTCTCTGATCATAGAAAAATTCCATAAATAACTGAAGTTATAATTCACTCATTTTGGAGGTTGCATGATATTCCAGGGTGTGGGGTTTGGTTGTTAGTGTTGTTTGTTTCTCTGTGAAGACTTCATGACTTCTTTTTTTGTTTGTTTGTTTGTTTGTTTTGTTTTGTTTTGTTTTGTTTTTCGAGACAGGGTTTCTCTGTGTAGCCCTGGCTGTCCTGGAACTCACTCTGTAGACCAGGCTGGCCTCAAACTCAGAAATCCACCTGCCTCTGCCTCCCAAGTGCTGGGATTAAAGGCGTGCACCACCACCGCCCGGCGACTTCATGACTTCTAAGATTACTGTTCCAAAGATTTTCCAAAGATTTATCTTTCTGTTCCTTGTAATCCCAGCATTTAGGAAGCAGAAGCTCGTGATTCACCCATTACTTCTAGGCCAACCTGGTCTACATAGTGAGTTCTAGGTCAGCCTGGTCTAAAGAGATCCTGTTAAAATGAGGAACAAAGCAAAACACCACCAACAGCAAAATATCCACACAATAATGATTTTCCTAAAATTGGGATTACTACGTGAAAAAGAATACACTTTTAATATGTTGTCATATTATTTTCAAAAATGTAACAAAAATGTTTATGCTATTACATAAAACATACATTGTAAATACATAAAGGTACCAGTTTATATAAATACTTATGTATGACAGCTAATTCACTTTAAACTTTCTGATGTGCTGTATATAAAATTGCATTTTAATTGTAATTTTCTTGGGAACTTCAAAACAAATTTTTTGTTTGTTGGTTGTTTGGTTGCTTAGTTGTTTTGTTTTGATTTGATTTGCTTTGAGGCAGGGTTTCTCTGTATAGATCTGGCAGTCTTGGAGCTCACTTTGCAGACCACGCTGATCTTATACTCAGAGATCTGCCTTCCTCTGTCTCCAGAATGCTGGGATCAAAGGCATGTGCCACCATTGCCCAGCCCAAACCACCCATTGTTATGTTTACAAATATTTTTAATGGCCCTGAAGATTGAACCCAGGTCCTTGCACATGCTAGGCAAGTGCCCAACCAGTGAGCTAAATCCCAATCCCAATTTCATTCCTAATTTTAAGAAAAAATTACATTATGGCTCAATTTTCCAAAAAGAGAGAGAGAGAGAGAGAGAGAGAGAGAGAGAGAATTATCACTTGACTTTTAACATTTATTACCTAATAAGTTTTAAAAGATTTCTTTTTATTTCTATGTGAGTGTGCTATGTGTATGTGTCATGGAAGCCAGAAGAGTGTTTCAGAACCCCTGGCACTAGAGATGCAGGCACCCAACAGTTGTGAGCCACCCAACATAAGAAAGGAATCCAGGGCCTCTGGAAGAACAGCAAACTGCTGTCATGTCTAGGCCACTGCTCAAGCCCCCTCTAATACATATTTTAAACACTTGCAAGTAGCCCAATCAACCAGGAAAAATTTATCGTACTAAAGCAACTGTATAACAGTTTCTTATAAAGTGTTTTTAAATGTGATACAAGTAGGCACTTATGGTAAAGTCTTTAGTGGTTACTTTTCTCAATTATTGAGACAAAAGACCTAACAAACATGACTTAACGGAGAAAAGGCTGATTTGGGCTCCAAGTTTAAGAGGCTATTCCATCATGATAAGGGAGGGGATGACAGAAGGCCCATGGCACAGCTGGTCACATTGTCTCTACGGTGAGCCAGCAGAAAGCAAGAAACGCTGGTGCTTGACTCACTTTCTTCAGAATACACAGTCAACCCAGCCACCTTCTCACACGTCTCTACAATCAAGAGAGACCATTAGTCATCAGTCAGCCTGGAATGCAGTTACCCACTTCCTGCTCTTCCTGGGGGAAGGACAGGAATAGTGTTGAAAGTGGCTAGAGTCTTATTTCCCCTTAGGAGAAAGAAAACATGGTTCGCCAAAGTTCTTTTTAGACCTGTGAACAGCTACCTGGTATTTTATGATTTTATTTCCCCTCAGTAATAAGTGTTTTACACAGTTAGCACAGCCATTCTCCTGAGTGTTATATGAGCAGTGTCAGTCAAATGAAGGGAAGAGGTTTTTTGATGTAGAAGTAGGAGGGAAAATAAGAAAAGGGGTGGAACAGGGTGACCTCTAAAGAGGGCAGGAATGGAGAGCAGAAGTTGGTTCTTGGTGGTAGCATGCAGCTGACGGCCATTAGGATCCAGACTTCCACAGCCTAGCACAGTTGCCTCCCATTTCTTCCCTGTGACTCAGCAGCTATCTATTGAGTTTGAACCAGGCCATGTGCATCCAGGCCATGGGAATTAGATTAAAAGACAGGATAGTTCTTGCCATTTAGAGAATTCAAGTGCTTTTAGAAAAAGACAGGCTACAGCATAATAGGGACTGTGCTATAACTGAGTAAGAAAGTTCTTTGGGAACAAAACAGAGGGCCCAGTACCTATTAGAGACTCAAAAATATTGAACCAAAGCATAAATAAATGAGTAAATGAATTTAAAAGCCTGAAAATTCTAGAAAGCTTTCACACACGCGCACGCGCACGCGCACACACACACACACACACACACACACAGTGCATGTGTACACACAGGAGCATTTTAGGTGACCATTTAAAAAGCATGTGTTTCATAGGAATGCAAGCAGACATGGTCCTCACAAGAGGATGGAAGGTGTAAATTCAGAAAATAGAACAACAGCTTCAGAGAACTGTACAAAATTAAATGGCTGCCATTTCAAGGTCCAAGCAGTGTGAGAGTAGGGCTTAGAACTGCAGAAGGATCAGTGTGAGACATCACGAGGGGGTCATTGAAGGCCACTAAAAGGATTGTAGGTTTTAATTTGTAGCTTGGGAGTAGCCCCTAAAAATCGTGGCTAAGGAAGTGAAACACCAGGTTTACCTTTGCTGAAGTTCTCTCATTGTGCTGTAGAGGAGAGCATGGCCAGGAGTGAAGAGGCAAAGAGAAGTACTACTGGTCCTACTTGTTGCTGCTTAAAGGATCTGCACCTGGCTCATAGGAACAAGGCACACAGAGCAGACCCTGCATATATATCTGTGAGGAAGAATCAACAGCTCTGGTGGAATGCAAAGGGAAAGGTGAGGAGGAAGAAGGAAGGAAAAAGCTAAGCTTCTTTGGATGTCATTAGAGCATCAATCAGGACTATTGGAAAACAGCTTTTAAACAGATGACTCCAACTACAGGACTACTAATGGTTTAGATTGAGGACAAAGGGGGCTGGGAGGAAAGGAGGCTGCTGAGAGGGTGTTTTCCATAAACGTAGATATTTCTCTAGTCACCCACTGCAGTTTAGTGTTCAAGCACTGCAGGGGTTGGCAGGCTAACTTCTGGCATCTGACAGGAATCTGGGCAGCATTGCCATAGCGTAGCATCACAGACCAGAGCCTACGCACCCCCACCCCTTGCTCCCCTGACCTCTCAGGGCTCTATGGTTAACACAGAGAAAATGTATCTACAGTTTCCCCTCAGATATAGAATGCCCTGGCTGCTCTGTCCACATTAGCCTCACCAACCTGATTTGTGAAGCATTTGCACCAGAAAGTGTGTGATTGAACTGCAAGACCTTCAGGGATAATTAAAGTGTAGGCGACCATATCCTAGGTAAAGTCATCACAGTTTTTCTCATTTTCATTTACTTTCACATAAATAAATCAGCAGAAGTGGACATTTGAATGCAATACATTAACAAGTACTGAGGACTTGATATGATTCTGGCATAAGAAAGCATCATCTCATTTAATCCTCCCAACAGCCATATAAGTTAGATACTATTATTCCTGACTGAGGAAGAGAAGCATGTTAGAATTTGTTTCCCTTTTCGCTTCTCCCTTTGTTTTAAACCTTATAGAGTTTTCTTCTCTATAATTTCTATTTTATTTTCATTGATAAATGCTTCTTGGATGTATACACTATGGGTGCTAAAATTAGTCTTTATGTCTTATTACTTTAACAAATGTCTGCTATCCTTCTGATTTTATGATTTATATTCATTAATTCCCACCTCCTACTTTTCTCTATTGTACCAGAAACAGTAGCTGCCATAGAGAGCTCTTAGCTCAGTTGCTTATTGTGTGAATTCCCTGTTGATATGTAAGAAGCCACAAAAGGTTGGCTCTATCAAACATGAAGTCACCGGGCAGTGGGGGCTCATGCCTTTAATCCCAGCACTTGGGAGGCAGAGGCAGGTGGATTTCTGAGTTCGAGGCCAGCCTGGTTTACAGAGTGAGTGCCAGGACAACCAGGGCTACACAGAGAAACCCTGTCTCGAAAAACCAAAAAAACAAAACAAAACAAAACAAAAAAAAACAAAACAAAAAACAAAAAACAAAAACAAAACAACCCCAAGCAATCAAACATGAAGTCAACTCAAAGAGAAATCAGGCCCTTTGACACATCACTCACCATTAAGTGGTGAGTGTAATACAAGATATATAAACTTGCCCTTAATATTTCTTATGTTTCCTAAGTATTCCTTAGACAGCTAAGTCCCTGTCCACTTAGTCTCCATTTTCTATGGTGATTTAAATTCTGTCATTAATTAAAGCCAGTATAAATGATTGATACAAGCTATGCTAGCACCTGAAAATGATCAGCCTTTGAAAAGTAAACTGGAAATAATATCGATGAAAAGATAATCTAGCATTATGTGAACAAAATAAGAGGTTGGGGACATTAGCATATGTCTCTATCACTTGGTTTACACCAAAGTCCTGTTGTATTAGACTTGTTTTATTTGAACAATTGGTTCAAGTCTTCTAAAAACAGAACTGACAAAATGCATACATATTACAAGAGGATTTATTAGATCTGTTTACACGGTAAGGTTGATGTACCCCAGCAATAGCTGTGTCACACTGGTGAGGCCAGGAACCCAGTAATTACACAGTCTAGAAGGCAACAAGAGAAAGCAGGAGCTCATTGGCAAGAGGCAAAACCCATCCATCAAAGGAGAGAAGCTTTCCTTCTTCCATGTTCTTTCATCAGGGCTGCATTAGAGGGACTGCCCACATTTAGGGTAAGTCTTCCTACATCAGTTAAGGAACTCAACATAATCTCCCCACACATGGGCATGTCCCCAGACCAACCTGAGGTACACAATTCCTCATTCCAGGCTATCCTAAGTTAACATACAAACAAGCTATGATACCTAGCATGGGATATAGATATTACTGATTGAATATTCTTAGCTCCAATTAGACTTTGGAGGTGAAACTTGTTTATGTCATAGGGTCAAAACAATACCAAACTACAACATAACCTATTTAGTTGACATGGCATCCCTGAGTGGCCTTTTAGGGCATTCAGTTACATTGACTCTGGAGTAAATACCTGATACAAAAGGTACCATTGGTAGGTATCCAGGGACATGAGCTGCACAGACAAAGATGGAAGCACATTTGATATTAAGATGTTGCTAAGCTAAATATGGACTATAAATTACCTTTGCTTCCTTAAACATTGTCTGCCAGTGACTTAAAGAACACAGAAAAACCAAGTTGATAGGTTACCTGAGGTGGCTTTTCTGATCACATCCCTGGATCACCTAGATCTAGACACACCTGGGTGCCAGTGCCCTAAATATTTATATATACATGAATTGGTGAACTCATTCTGTGCTTAAGCGTCACAGTTTCTGACATTTAGAACCAGGGGCCCCAAATGCCCAGGAATCAGGGATCTATCAACTTCAGTCCAAGGGACGTAAATACTGTATATCCCAAGTTCCATTAAATTTTAATTGTGTAGAAAATGAGGAAGATGTAGAGGAAGCATCTTCTGGTTGTGGTTTGTAGGATACTGTTGTTGCCTGCTTGCAAAATAAGTGAACGAAACTGGAGAGACTATTTGTGAACACTTCTAAATTTGAAAAATCGGTGCTTTGTTAGTGTCAAAAATAATTCAGAATTTGTGTAGTCAGCAGTATGTATTGTGCTTCCTACACCACTCAAGACTGGCAGCTTCATGCTAATAGATCAGTTGTGCCCCACTGTTTCTCCTAGGCTATAACTTTCACTTTAAAGGGCATTTTGTGGCAAAAATCCAAGCCCTCTCATAGCAAAACCTGAATACTAATGGAATCGTCGTGATTTAAAACTGTGAAGCACAATCTATTTTTTTTTCAATGGAGGAAGTAAGAGCTGTAACCGCAGATATTTACAGTTTCTTAACTCATCTTTGAAGGATATTGGTACATTTTAGTTCATTATTTAAAGACAAGACGTGGGAGAGCTTGTACAGGAGTCCTGGAGAAGCTGAAAGAATTGGATATAATATTTGGGTTCAAGATTTGGTCGTGATAGCTACTACCTGGGTAACTGGGGCAAGTCACATGCTATCTTGTTAAGTGTTTTACTCTGATGTGGATATTAAATGAGATAATGCTGATGGGATGTTTTGTTCTGTGACTCGAATCAGAAAGACTTCAATAAGTTACTAATGTTACTTTATTAGTAATACTGTGAGAGAAGCCATTATGGCTAATAGAATTCTCACTATTCTCTTACTGCTGAGGGTGTTTTGCATGTTTTAACCCCCATCCCCTTACCCACCTTCCTTTCTCCCTTTTTTTTTAACAGTTGAAAACGCCAAGAATAACAGCATTCCAGGAGAAACTGTTGATATGGTAGAAATTTCTTTAAAAATTAGTCCAGAAATAATAGTGATATTTTTCAAAACTCACATATCTAAGAATCCAAATTATATTTCCAGCCCAAAGTCATTTATTTATATAGTACTAGATCTATCTTCAAACCTTCCTGCAAGTAAGAAAGTGTTTTTAAATACATTTTATATTTTGAAAATACAAGCAGAAAAGTTGTTCCCTGGTGTAGAAAGGACATAATATTTCCTGGATAGCAAACAGTATTTGGTTGAAGGAGTCAGTCTAATGATTGTCTCTATGTTTTATTGTATACTTACAAAACATTATAACTTTAAAAACATTTCACAGCATCAACTAACAATATAATTCTGGGGGTAAAATTTAGGATTTTCATGAAGTAAAATAAATTTATGTCAGAGGATAAACATATTTCTGTTGTATAAAGGGCAGGCAAGGACTGATAGCAAAGGAGGACACTTTGAAAATGATAAGAAGGGACCCTCCAAGAAGACACCAAGGGTCATACCAAGAAGGTATCTGGAAGCAAATTAAATGTGGTTCTATTTAGGAACCAGTTTGTGTGTGAGTTGATACTATTCTCTGGTGAGCTGGCTGTGGACTATATTGTAGGAAAAGAAGCAGAAATGTTCTCTTGGGCTAAGTTCTTTTATGGACTAGGCTAACATATATTTAAATGAGAAAGCTTATGATGCAAGTCAAGTAGACTTTTGCCAAGTTGGTTAGAGAAAATGTTATTACAAACAGAAACAACATAAGAAGCCAACATGTGAAGATTTTAAAGAGCCTGGCATGACCATGAAGAAGAACAGCTTTGAAACAGAGGATGTACAGGATAATAAGCAAGGGTAAGGGCAGATTGATTGACAGAGCAGGAGATCTTATCAGGAGTTAGGTTATCGAGATTTGTCTTGATGACTTAGGTTGAAGAGAGATGCTGAGACATGAAATGATTGACTAATCCAGGCCTTTATAAAATAAATTAAAGAATTAAGAAATGAAAAGGCAGTAACTGAAGAATTGGCCATATATATTGAATTTACACATAGACTTAAAAGCCAAACAACTTGAAAAATTAAGGGAAGGTTTCAAAAGAGTTTATGAACATTATACAGCATGCTAGACCAAAAAATAATACAGCTGACAAGAATAAAATACAATGAGCTTAAAGGAAAATGAATAAGAACATGTATCGCTAAGAGAAAACTTGCAAGCATTCTTGTCTTAAGAGTTCTAAGAACTCATTGGATTCCCACAACATACTTTTGAATCACTAAGCATTTAGTCCCGTATGCAGATGGCAAAACTGGAAGATGGTATATTTAGACCTTGTGCCAGATTTCACAAGGGTTGTGGAGATTGGACTTGAATATAGCAGTTCGGTCTTAGCATTCACAACTTTTGGTCATTATTCTCAAGTAGGTTTTTAAATGGGGTGAGAAATGGTTTAGTTTTTCCTGAATGAAATTGAAGCATGAATTTAAAACTGTCCTTCAGCCAGGCAGTAATGGCACATGCCTTTAGTCCAGGCACTTGAGATCCAGAGGCAGTCAGATCTCTGAATTTGACACTAGCTTTGTCTACAGAGTGAGTTCCAGGACAGCAAGAACTACACAGAGAAAACCTGTCTCAAGGTTAATAATAATAATTAATAATAACAATAATAATAATGAGATTTTAATCTAGCAACATGGTTACTTTGGCTGGAATACAGACACATTTTAGCACACACCCTTAATCTCAAACAATGAAGGTAAAGGTAGTTTGTAGAAGGAAGCACCCATGTTCAAATTGATGTCTAATTGAAAGGTAGATAAAGTGACAAATCAGAGAAAGATTTGACAGAATAGAATATGCCTAACTCTCATGAACAGAGAGAAAAGGGGGCATACCTAAGAGAGAATAGCAAATAGAGAGACAGAGACAGAAAGGAGAAGAACGAGAGGGGGCAGTTTTACCAGGACAGTTGTACATAGACATATTGCAGACAGAGAACAAGCTAGACACAGGTGAAGACAGAATGAGGCAGGGAATGAGAAGGAGCCGGAAGATTAGAACATATTGCCAAAGTTAGTATGAGGCCAAGCAGAGCAGTTCAGTCTGAAGCTGAAAGGAGCCAATGTGAATCAGTCGATATGGAGAGGAATTTTTGAGCCAGAACAGCTGAGTTGAACCAGCCAGCCAGAGTTTAGAAAGAGCTAGAAAGAGTGAGCCTATTCAGCAGTAAGTCTCAGAGGCTGAAAACATTTCAAGCCTAGCTAAAATTGTACAGAAGCTAGAAGCTTCCAGGACTAGACCTAGGTTAGCAGATGAAGACAGTAAGCCTGTGAGACAACAATTACATCAGGTAAATAAAAGATACTTTCAATAATAATAATAATAATAATAATAATAATAATAATAATAATAAATAGTTTCCTTAATGCTTCCTCTATGTAGTGGGGTGAAGCCATGGTTTGTTTGAAGTTCAAGAACTAGTTTGACTTCTCCTATTTTCTATCATATTTCTTTCAAGCATAATTACATAAAACATATTTTCTTTAACTATTCTGTTGTTATAAAATTATTCTGGCAAATTCTTATTCCTTCTCCCCTTCTATTTTTCTCTGTACAAGCATTATGCATACATGAAACTATGGTAAACACAGTCACATCTGTGTTTCAGTATCAAGAGTCATTCTTTTAATACTTTCTGTATTTATTGATTTTATTTATAGAATTTATTATAGTGAACAGTCTCAAATTATTATTATAATAAAAGGAAATATTATGAAGAAGAGATGGAAAAAAGATCATACGAATGACAAGGCTCATCCTTTGAGTTCTCAGTCTCTAAAGGGAAGAACACTTGTCTCTGATGTAGCAAAATAATCCATTCTCTACGTAATAGAGAAAACACTTTACATAAACATTTTACATGGAAATAACTTGCTGTAGTCTTTTGGATATTGAATTAGATAAGGAGACAGAGGTAAAATTTGAATAAAATATAGTCATTTATGAGTTAATGGCTTAATCTGGGAACTAAAGTTACAGCAGAAATTATGCTGAGGCTGGAGAAAAATGGAGCCTAATTCTAAATCTGTAACTTTCTGGATAGCACAGCTAAACCACTCTCCTGGGGTTCTGTGTTCCAACAAAACTAACCAGTTCACATCAGTACAGTGATTCAAACACACACACACACACACACACACACACACACACACGTGTGCGCGCGCACATATACTCCAAAAATGATTTCAGAAATAAAAAGTTAAAAGAGAATAAAGCTACAAGAGGAGAGTACAATAAATAACAGAAAATAGCAAAAGTCAGTATTTGGGGAAATAGAATGAATAATTTAACCAAATATAAAGGGAGTTCAGACAAAAAGAAAAAGCAGCAGCTAATGCTATTTGCAGAACATTGGCGAGAGCTTGGGAGCTGTGTGCCCTGCTCATTCTAATCTGTGGGAGAGATGAAAATTGGAGTTCCTTATGAATTATAAGCTATGTCCCTCAATGCTCTCCCCTTATCCATCTTAGGCCTTAATCATTATTTACTCCAGGACAAGACTGGAGTTTTGCTTTCTGGAGAAGTTAAATAGGAAAGGCCTGTGATCAACTAATCTGGAGCAATTGATTTGGAGCTGGAGAAATTTCTCAGCGATTAAGAACACTGGCTATTCTTTTAGAGGCCCTAAGTTTGATTCCCAGCATCCACAAGTCAGTTAACAACTGTAACTCCAGTCCCAGAGGTTCCAAGAGCACAAGGCACCAATGTGATACACAGACACAGATGTAGACAAAACACCCCACAAGTAAAATAAATAAAATATATCTTTAAAAACTTAAGTAAGAGGACAACTGATAGCAAAATTTGGTACCAAGTGATTAATTAGGAGTCTAGGTAGTAAATGGTTCAATTTTTAGTTTCCATCTTCTATATCAAGTGTTTCGGCATTTGGGGACATTTTAAAAATACAGTGTCAATTACTCAACCATTCTAGCAATTTCCTATGAATCATCATAGCTCAACCATGCAAAGATCATTAAACAATGGACAAGCCCTCAAAGATAAAATACAGAGTGTTAATGGAGAGGAAGAAGTGGAGAAGGGTGAAATAGATGAAAACATGAAATAGAAGAAGGAAGTTGACAAAGAAATCCCCATGTACTGCACTCATCAAATGAGAGCAAAATCGCAACATATCTAAAGAAACAACCCAAGATCATGGTAATGAACATTGAAAATGAGAATTATAATAGCATAAATTAAAAGTTTATTAATATAAAGTTATAGCATTACACAACAGTGTGCCCTGAACATGAAATCCTTAGTAGCCTCTTGAACTCTGAGCAGCCAGTATTACCTGCATGATCTCTGCAAAAGATTAGGCCCATGGAAATTCTGACATGGAAGAACCCCTTCCCAAGGAAACCTAGGCAGTTAATGGTTAATACTGTCCAACACTGCGAGTAAAGCTAGTTAAACTCATTGGTTCAGCTGGTTAGAATTGGCTGGAATTACTTAATCTATCACATGTGGCCTATCTGGGAGCAGTGAATAAATGTTTATTTTTCTCCCTTGAGACAATATGTGGAAGTTTCAAATATTATAGCATAAAAAAAGACAGACTACAAAGGAGATCAATAAAATTAGATGAGAAATATGGTTTTTTAAATACAGATTTTGAAGAGAGAGAGAGAACAAATTAAAACTGCAGGCCAAAAAAATTTACCAGAAGTGAAAATTTTGAAATATTAAGTTGTGGGCACTTCCAAGAGTTCATATATTGATTTTTCTAAATAATCTACACTAAGGCCATTGCTGTGAGACAATTGAACAACACAGACTTAGATAATTTTTAAAAATTTTTAATGAGGAAGGAAATTTAGAAAATATAACACATAAGATCGTTGACTGCAACTGAAAGCTAAATTCAGTCATGCAGCGGCTTACAGGCCGTAAGGAAAAAATAACCTCAATGTGCAAGGCTGTACCCAGCCCGCATATGAGTTACGGATCTCATTAATAAACAGGAAAGTATAAACATATTTTAGACTTAGGCTTAATATATTTATCTTGGGAATCCTATTATTTTCCTTCCAGAACTTACTGCATATTTCCCATGAAAATGAGGAAAAGCTGGCTAGGGTAGCAAATATCTATCATCGCAGACGCTAAGAAACAGACAGAAATCATATCTACATAGTACTAGTACATTCCATTTTAGCCAACGTTCTATAGCAAGGGCCTGTTTAAAAAAAACAAAACTGAAGAATGGAAATTTAGAAGAAAGGTGAAGGAAACTGCAGGTGTTAATTAAGAAGACCATCTAACAAAAACCCCAGTACCAGGTATGAGAAACCTCCTTCCCAGATGTTCGTCAGAGTAGTTCAAGAATCTCCCAAACTGGTAGAGGCCATGGCTTTTGCCCTTGGTTTCTTTCCAGAGGATGAAGATAAGCCTCTGTTGCTGAACACGCTCTGTACTTTGGACATAGGACTCAGCAGATTCAAGCTGGATCTGACCCAAAAGCCTCCTCCTTTTATAGTACCAGAAGGTTCTATGCAATCTGCCAAGGAAGGGAGGCAATCAATAGACCTCCCCAGTGTGACACATATGCATCATGAGTCACAGCAACAGGCAGCTTTGCTAAAGGTCTCTAAAGTTGCAATATATTGATCATAACCAACAGCTGTCTAATTGCACCTAAGGCCCGTTCAACAGGAGGAAAATCATGCCTCCTACTAGAAACCTAGTGAGGTCATGGATCTTAGGGAACTACTACCAACGTTTAACTAGATCAACTTAGTATCCAACTGCGTTCTAAAGGTATCCTATACCTACAGATAAGTATTACTCTCTCACCCTTCATCAACCACGCTTCTCCTTGCAGCAGAGACCCTTACAGAAAACCACGAGTGGTCAAAATGCACAGAACAACCGATCATAGGGTTCCCAGCCTCAAAAGATACAACAACATGACAACAACACAGCTCCTGTACCTGGGGAACAGGTAACATTGCCAGAGCTAGAACAGAAAGATCATGAGAGCTAGAGGACTAGGAAATCTGCTGTGAGCTCAAGTCTCCTGGAAATGACAGGGAAGCTGCACCCTTCATCCCTAAATAATATGGCCATCTAAACAATATATAAAAGATAACAACAAATGACGTGCTAATGTAGAAGGAACATAGCTCCATTCCTAAACAAAGACCTACAGGAAACTAATGAGTGCTGAGAGAGAGGTAATTAATCAGTCTTCCCCAGGGATGGCCCCCCCAATCGGTTATATAATGAGTGGTTAGTACTGAAATTATGTGCGTAAGCAACACTAAATGGACTCAATAGATTGTATTTGTATATTTATGCACGTGCGCATGCGCGCGCGCGCACGCGCGCGTGTGTGTGTGTGTGTGTGTGTGTGTGTGTGTGTGTGTGTGTGTGTGTAATAATAACTATTAAAGAAAAGAAGGCCATGAACTTGAGAAGGAGCAGAGGGGACACAGGAGAAATGAAGTCCTAGAAACGAAAAGTCTCTCTGTAGCTGAAGTACGCAAGGCTCCAAGAGATATTTCTCAAAGTACACTGGGGCATTTATTTTACAACTGCATTAGGGGGAGAATTTGGCCTTTCCTAGAGTTAGGAGGTAAGTTAATAATTGTTATAAGAAAACTAAGATGGCAGGAAGTGTAAAGTACAGGTAAAACTAAAATCACAAAACCAAACAAGATACAGATATCACTCTACTGATGATATTTAAACAATGCTTTAGAAATTATAATGATAATATAAATGTGATTCATCTAATCCACATGGTAAGCACCTCTTAGGATGTTTAAGAAATAAGAAAAATGAGAAAGTGTCTAAGATATAACAGGATAACAGAGGAAGGGTATAGAGCTAACCATCTCCTTTAATAACTAGAAGTCCACAGATAATGTTGACAACTAACAAAAATAGCCACTGTGTTACCTTAAAACCTAGAATTTAAAAGTCGAATAGATGGAGCTAAAATTCATGCAGATGCTGCAAGGTTCAAGTAATTCTTATTCTGTTCCCCATAGTATTGTATGATATTTAAAATAGATTGAGATGATTAAGGTGTCTATGCTGTACCAGGAAAACTTGATTCTTGTCTTTATGAACACAAAACAATGCTTTTGTGCTGTATCAAGTCAGACCAAAACCAAAATGCTTTGGGAAATAAACTATCTTGTAAAGGTTTGATCGACAAGTGTTGCTAGGTTTTCCTCACACACTTTTGTCTTGTCTTGTTTCAGTGTTTGCAAGGAAGGTGTTCGTGTGTGTGTGTGTGTGTGTGTGTGTGTGTGTGTGTATACTCACATATGCTTACTGAGTTGAGAATAGGATGTCAGATTCTGCTGGAGTTGACGTTACAATAGTAATAAGCCACTTGTCCTGTGTGTTAGAAGCTGGAGTCAGTCCTGTAAAAGAGCTGAATCCCTTTGTCTGCTGAGGCTGTCTCTCCAAACCAGGTAGGAAACCTTAAAATTGGATGCTGTACTAAACCGGCAGTAGCCCCCAGGACTCCTTCCTCCCACTTCTCTACTAGGAGAATGTCATGAACTCTACATGAAGTTCAAGCCTCTAGAGTAATTTATGCTTATCATAGAACCATGGCCAAATTTACAGCTTATTTAAGGGTGTTGGTGTGGGGATCGGTGGGTTGTTTAGATCTAGTGAATCTTGTACTTCTCCCCACAGTATGACGTCAGAGGATCCCCTGCTCATGAACTGTGGATCTTACAATGTCTTCATTGGAGTCTTTTTTTTCCTACTGAAAGGCTATACCACAAGCCACACCCACTTTCCAAAGCACCACCCTTGGAGTAATGTATCAGATTGATAACAATTCAGAATAAAGTTAAGCATGCTATAGATGTTTTTCTTCACCTACATAACCTTATCTATATCATTAGTGCCTATAAAACTCTTATCTTTAAGCCTAATTATTTGTTTTAATTATGTCTCTCATAAGTGAATTATGTACATTTTATTACAGACACATATTCACTGTTATATTCAGTCGATCCATGGGCAACATCAAGAAGCTTTCCATCACCCCTATATTCTATTAAAAATGATAAAAAATAAGTTTACCCTAAAAGAGGTAATTTTATATACCATGTAAGCCATTGCTATACATACCATCATAGAAAATGTTGTAATTTTCAAAAATAATACTCAAAGTAAATAACCCTCTCTCCCAAATAGGAAAATTAGACTTTGTGTCATTATAATATTTTCAATATTTATTTGAACATATTGCAATAAAAGTTTTTAATAAAAGAAAATGTTGGGGACTATTATGATGGGAGGAACAAGCCAGACACAGAAGACAAATACCATATGTTCTCACTCATTTACGGATACCAATGCACCAACCCAGCAGTAGGGAATGGAATGACAGTCACTAGATATAAGTGAGGGTGAGAGTAGGAGAAAACGAAATTAGAAGGGGTTAAAAGGGCTTCTATCACAAGTGGACAAACGATGGTTGGATGAGAGCACTGCATCTCCTATAGATGGATGGTGGTGCCAGGGGGTCCTCTTTCTATGTGCAACTGCTATGCTAATATCCACACAGTTTAACTTTTACAAAGAAATTGCTAAACCGATTCTCTCTATTGAAAATTCAGGGTTTACTAGAAATTGGATTATTACAAACAAAAAAATCACATCTAAGTGCAACCACTCGAACAGGGTGTCAGTGGGGACTTAGACTGAAGACTGAGGAGGATCCAGACAATGAAACACTGAGGAGTAACAAGAAATGATTGTCGGTCATGGACTACACTGAAGTTCAGATGATTGCTGTACTCGATGTTTCTGATATTCATTTACACCAAGAATAGAACATCACATGTATTTTTATGAGCCTCGCTCCCCTCTATCTTTAAAACTCTTTTTGACCAGGGCAGAGAAAATGGCTCCATTGGCAAAGTGCTTGACTTGCAAACAGGAGGCCTGAGTTTGATCCATACACAAAAACAATCAGGGGTGGTGTGGTACACACATGCATTCCCGGTACTGCAGAAGTGGAAACAGGTAGATCCCTTGGACTTGCTAATCACTCAACCTTGATTGTTAAGTTCCAGGCTGGTGGCCAATCCTGTTTCAGGAAATAGAGGTGGATGGAAGGCACATAAAGAGTAACACCTAAGGTCGCCTATTGTCTACGACATATGACCCCTCACACGTGCATGTATACCAGCACAAAAAGAACTACTTATAACCATGAACAACAAAGGAGAACGAAAAACACAGAGTCAAATATCAGCTATGGTGAATATAGTCACAGGAACTATTCCTTGCTCATGAGCTGTCTGGAAAACAATACAGGAGAACGTGGCTTGATGGTTATCAGTATACTTGACTAAAACTTCCAGGAGCTGTACACATGGCTTGTAAGTTTGGAGAGAGGGAAATCAGTTTTCACAATATTTTAAAGGTAAAACTTACTGTGTATAATATATTTTAAATATGCCTTAAGAAAGGACTACATAGGGGCTAGAGAAATGGCTCAGCAGTTAAGGGCATTGCTGCTCTTTCAGAGGACCAGCATTTTGTTCCCAGCATCCACACTGGACAACTCACAACTATCTATAACTCTAGTTTTAGGGGATCCAATGCCTTCTGGTTTCTGTAAGCACCTACACAGACATACACAGGTGTACACAAACACACTGAGATGCATACACACACACACATACACACACACAAACACACAGATACACATACATTCACACATAGAAAGACACATAGACATAGACACATACAGAAACACACACACATACATATACACAGAAAGACATGCAGACACAGACACACATAAAGACACACATAGAGATACAGATACACACATATAGAGATACAGATACATGCACACAAAGAGAGACACATAGAAACACACACAGAGATACACATCCACACAGAGACGTACACAGATACAATGCATACCCACATAAATAAAAACTTTATTCATAAATTATAAATAAAAGAAATTTGGCTTTCTGTCCATTTATAATCCATTTATTCTCATAAGTATACACTGTATTTTATGAAGACAGCAAAATTTACCCAAACAACAAATTCTTTTAAAACAAGCTTTGGTGATCATTTAAACTCCAGTAAGATATTTATTTTGCAAATTTGGCCTTAATAACTACAAAAACTCTCACAATTGTCATGATGTATCCAAGAAAGTAAATATTTCAGTTTGGTGTGGCCCGATAAGCCATATATTAACAGATTACTAAATCTAAAACCTTTTACTTTTTGAAAATAAAATAAGTTTCAAACTAGTTAAGCAGTGTGTGTGTGTGTGTGTGTGTGTGTGTGTGTGTGTGTGTGTTGTTACCATGGAGTAATGTTAAATAATACATTGGGAGACAATAAAGGAAACTAGGTTAGAAGATTGAAGAAAAAAACAGTGCAGTGCACTAGAGAGAGGGGTATAAATATAGACAGGATGATGGGAAATAAAAAACCACCTTCTATTAGTAGCTGTCAGGCTCTTAACTGCAAGTTCTAAAGAGCCCACAAGTCTTTGGTTGCCAGGAGAAGAGGGCTGTGCACAGCACCATTGTACAGAGCAGCACCATCTGGTGACAGGATGGACACAAACCACAAACAGACCTGATTCCATCTTCATGGACTTCATGTAAGGATGGAGGAGGAGGAGGGAAATGGGGTTGCGTATCTGTCATCTATCTATAGATGATCTATCTGTCACCTATCTATCATCTATCGATGTTATCATGTATCATCTCTATCATATAGCATCGATTTATCATCTATCATCCATCTATCATCTACCAATGTACCTATTGTGTGCAATCTCTGATATTTATCATCTATCAATGTATCTATCATCTATCATCTCTCTATGTATCATCTATGTATCATCTATCAATGTATCTACCATATATCTACCTATCTTTTATCAATGTGTATCTGCTATCTATTATTTATCAAGGTATCTACCATCTATCTATCATCAATTTATCTAGGATCTATCAATGTATCTATCATCCATCAATGTATCTATGTGTCTGTCAAACCTATTGTCACCTATCTATCATGTCTATCTCAGTCCTCCTTCCCATTCACACTTAATTCTGATTGCCCTTTTCCAAAATGGTTTTTTTTTCCTTTCAACAGATTTGTTAGAATATCGTTGAAAAAATTCAGATCTGCGTATCTTTTTCGAAAGACCTAGGTGCATTTTAAGTGACTCTTGAAGCTTATGACATTTTCCAAGGTATTTTCACTGCCTCTTAAGATTCAAAAAGTCATTACTTCCCCCTTTGTTAAAAAGAAAAGGAAGAAAAGCCAATATTTTCGAGATTTTTTTACCACCTGGAGCTGGAAATCTGGTTTAGAGGATTCTTATCATTTAATTTTAGAATTGCCTGTTTACCCTTAACAGGAAGTTCAGAGAAAGTAGCTTAGGAAGTTAAGGGAATCTAATGGCAGTGTATTGGAGAGATTCCCTTACACTAAAGAAACTTCCTACAAGTTAACTGAGGATCAAACTACATCACAGATGCCAAATGCAGTCTCGAGAGTAGATCACAAATCCTTCCATCAATAGACAGCTGAAGAAGCCCTTTGGATATGCCTGGGTTTGATCAGCTAATACAAACTATCCCTTTGTCCTATTGCTATTTAAATGCTTGTTGTTTTAGCAAAACAAGTCCAGACTTCAAAAGAGGCTTTTGCCTGGTGTGTTACTTAAAGTCAACAACCTTTGAAATGCTCTGGGTGAGTCGAAATAAATTCAGGAAGACAGGATTCTGACTCCAGACAGCCATCAGGCTCCGGGACCTGCTTACTAATCTTGGGAGTGTTTTACTAGCCAGCAGAGGTGTGGCAACTGGATTCTGACCTTTCTGAATTTCTGACCTGAAGGAAGTGCCATGAGCAGGAGGAGGATTGTCAACTATCCAAGGATGACCTGCCTCCAAAACTGGGACATTGGTGACTCGCACCAGAGCATCTGTTTACATAACATGCACATGACCTGAAAGCACAGGGAACCTGCAATGGACAACAACTGATTATCATGCTTTCTCACTCGCACAGGTGTCTACTGAATAGGTTGTTGTTTGTTTTGTTTCTTTGAGATGGGGTCTCATTGTGTAGCCTCAGCTGGCCTCGAACTCCTAGAGATCTGCTGAGATTAAAGGTTCACAGCACCACACTCAGCCTATTAAACACATCTTAATACCTACTGTGCTGGGTAATAAGAATAAAAGGTAGACATGGTCTTTACTTCCATGGAATCTATAATCAAGTGATGAAGGAAAACATGAAATATTAATCCAATATTTTTCAAAATTAATTATTATTTCTGCATGGCTTCAAGACCTAAAAAGAAAAATATGGAGTGAGAAAAAAACATATAAAACTGGACTTTTCTTTTATTTCCTTGTTTTCTTTTCTTTTGATAGAGTTTATGAAGTGCCTTCTCATGTGGAAGTTTACAAAGCTGAAAAGACAATCTTGCGAGGAAGTGCAGGGTATCTATATGTCTCTGTGTGTGTGTGTGTGTGTGTGTGTGTGTGTGTATCTGTGTGTCTGTGTGTGTCTGTCTCTCTGTGTGTGCATGTGTGTATTTGTGTGTCTGTGTGTGTCTATGTGTGTGCATGTGTGTCTCTGCGTGTGTGTGTGTTTTGTGTATGTGTATATGTGTGTGTCTGTCTCTGTATGTTCATGTGTACATGCATGTGCATGTATGCGTGTATGTGTGTCTCTGTGTCTCTCTGTGTGTGCATGTGTGTATATGTGTGTATGTGTTTCTGTGTGTGTTCATGTGTACATGTGTGTGCATGTGTGCATGTGTGTGTGTGTGTGTGTGTGTGTGTGTGTGTGTGTGGTGTGTATGTGTGTGTTAGCATCACTTTCAAGTGAAGAACCAGAGGCCAGGATACTCAGTGTGTCTTACAGGGTTTGGTAAAAATAGAGCATGAATCCTGAATAAACTTCCTGGTTATCTTTCCATGTTCCTTTTCTCTCACCCGTCTTGCCTGTCATTTTAATGTAGCTCTCTTTTTAAAACTGCAGCATTGAGGAAATTGTCTATCTTGTCTGCTTTATTAGTTCTCCTGAACAAGAGCCAGTAAGTGGTGCTCTATTAGCATAGGACTCTGTACTTAAAGTCACTTTCTCAGGTGTAGTAGGTACTTCTCTAAGTTGCCATGATAAACACCATTACCAAGTAACTTGGGAAAGAAAGGATTTATTTGGGATTACTGTTGTAAGGGTTAAAGATCTATGATATCAGGGAAAGCATGTCAGTGGGCAGCAGGCACTGGGGCCTGGAACAGCAGGCACAGGAGCTGGAACAGCACACTAAGAGATTGCATCTTGAACCAGAGCAAGAAGCAAAAGAGAAGGAACTGGGAATAGAGTGAGGCCTTGTGTTCTCAAATTCCACCCCCACTGACATAATTCTTCCAGTGATGCCATACCTCCTAAAGCTCCCCAAACTGTGCCATTAACTGGAGATCAAGCATTAAAATGCCCAAAACTACTGGGAACATTCATCATTCAAACCATCACACCAGAGTTATCTAGCCACTTTTTAACATAAAGCTAAAGCAATAAAAGAATTCATGAACTACCACTTTAGTAAGAAAGAGCTCCTCTTTGGCTTTTCTACTGTTTTCTTTCCCCCAATTGAAAGAAATTAAAATAATCACACCAATGAAGTATCAATAGTGAACTAGAATGGTCATGGAATACGGTGGTGTATGTCTGCAATCCTACTCAAGTAGACTGAAGCAGGAGAGTAACCTCAGAGTCTTTACCAGCCTGGGCTACAGAGTGAGACCTTGGAGAGAGAGATAGGAGAGGGGTGTAAAAGTGAGGGAGTGAGAACTGGAGAGAAGAAAGAAGGGAGAAGGAAAAGAAAGGGGAGAGAAATAGGAGGGAGAAGGAGAAAAAGGAGAGGGGGAGAAAGAGGAGACAGGGAGGGATAAGATGAGGGGAGGGAGAGAGAATGAGAGAGGAGAGAGGCTATAGAGAGGTGAAAGAGAAAGAATTTTTCAATATCTCAAATGTGCATGCAACTGGAAGTTCTTTTTTCTTAGATGTAAATCCTTATGAAATGAATAAATATATACATGATTTTTTTTTGGTAACAGCTTCAAATAATGGGGAAAAACATGGAAACATTACTGTCACATTTACCCAGGACACTTTGCCAGAAGCAGATGCTTAATACTGTTAAATACCATACAAATTCCTTCAGAAATTTGTTTTGCACATTATACTTTGCATACAATATGGATAACTGTAGTTATGTTAGTAACATTTCTAGTCTCAGACATCAGTGTGTTTAAACATATATATGGTAAATAAACATTGTCTACATTCTATCTGATACCATGTAATCATTCATGGTATTTATAGTCCATAAATTAGTTAACTATGTCTATTCATATACTATTTATTTAAAATTATTTTGAAATAATAGAGATTGGACCTAGGGCCTCACATATTTCAGGCAATCACTGAATCTTTAAGTTCTGTTACCTAGACTTTTCTTATTTTTACTTTTTCAAACTATAAAAACAAGATTTCACTAAATGGCCCAAGGTGGCCAAGACCCCAATCTGTAACCCAAATAAGTCTTGAACTTGGAATCATCCTGCCTTATCTCCTAGTATGTGGGTTTACACGGATCTACCCTCATACCTGGCTACCATTTCATAACACTAAGTGTCATGACATATATACTTGTTCACATTTTTGTGCACACATATGAACATCACTACTATACAATATTTATCCAGTAGAATCTGCATGTCACACTATCTGTACAAATCTCTGTTCTAAAAGTTCCCTCTAAGACTCTGTATTTCCTGACCCTGAGATGAGCCTAAGCTTGTGACTGCCACCATTTTCAGTGTTTGTAACCTGCCAGCCAAATAGTATCTTCATTGTTAGCTAACTTCTATCCAACTGATTAGAACTGACATTAACATTTGTATTTATATTGCATCATATTATTTAGATTATCGACTGAACAAAATTCATTTGTTTGGCAATGAATAATATTGATTAGTATTTATTGGTTCCCCTGTGGACATGAAAACTCAGGACCAACATTAGAATTCCACAAAGTACCTTCCTAACTTCTGTCTCTAGAGAGTTGCTTAAATGGACTGACCAAAGGAAACTGTCTCAGTTAGGATTTTACTGCTATGAAGAGACACCATGACCAAGGCAACTCTTAAAAGGACAACATTTAATTGGGGCTGGCTTACAGGTTCAGAGGTTCAATCCATTATCATGGCAGCATCCAGGCAGATGTGGGGCTGGAGGAGCTGAGAGTTCTACATCTTCATCCAAATGCAGACAGGAGAACACTGGCTTCCAGGCAGCTAGGATGAGGGTCCTAAAGCCCTGGCCCACAATGACACACTTCTTCCAACAAGGCCACACCTATGACAACAAGGCCACACTTCCAAATAGTGTCACTCCCTGGACCAAGCATATTCAAACCACTACAGCAATCAAATGTATAATCAGCAGCAATAACAAGAAAAAAAATTCTATTTTCCCTTTGCACAAAGCAAATGACTAACACTTGCTGAATTTCTCTGTACATCCCTAGAAAATGTCTCCAGCATAATAGAGCTCTAGATTTTTATAAGGTTTTTTTTCTGTCTTCTGGAGTACACACCAAATAGTCACTGGTAATTGAAAGAGTCTTAAATTGCTACTATTTCATGTTCTCCCAATTCAAGCAAGATGATATAATCAACGTAATGGACTAATAACATGATGCCACCTAAAATAAAAGGCTGATCAAAGTCCCTGACAGTAAAATTATAAACAAGACTTATAGAGTTGCTATAGCCCTGGGACAGGATAATGATGATGTAATAGTAGCCCTGCCCATGGAATGCAAATTGCTCTAAGGATAGCAGAATGGCATATGAAATGAAGATAAAGCATTTGTCACATCAATATATGAGTATATAGGAGACAGAGAGTGCATTCATTCACACCAGCAATAAAAAAACACATTTTTGTTCAGTAGCTACTACTGAAGTTAAGTAAAGTGGGCATTCTTCCAAAATCATCTGTCTTTCTTCATAAACAGAATCAGGAAGTTGAACAAAATAAGTTAATCAAAGAAGTTGGAGAATCGTTGCTTCTGTATCATACAGACATGTGATATTGTCAGTTATCACAGCAATTCTTCCAAACATGCAGAATTATCTTTACGTTGCTACTTTTTTATTTGCAGCCAGTTCTAGCAGCTTCTTGATTGTATGGCACTTTGCATCTGTGCCAATATACATAATATTGAGCATATAATTTTTCAAAATTCCTAGGGAAGATTTGCAAACACTCAAGGCCAGTGTGCCTCTATCACCTGACCTAAGTAAGTCACTATTCTGGATGTGGACCATGCTGCTGACAATCTTCAGAAATTCCTATTATTTTTAAGACTGCTTAATACTCCCTTAAAACCTAATTATTTATACTTCCCTAATGAATTGTCATCTCATGATTACAGGTCCCATTGGACAGATTAAAGACAAGGGGCTGTTCTATAAATTATGACTGCATAGCAGGACCCTCTCCCAATGTGACCTGAATTCCCTTTGACTCAAGGTTCTCTAAATCTATTGTTCCTCAACAGTGATAGTTGCACTACCAATAGGTGATGCATCTATTTTTAATGCTCTACTGCACTGACTCAAGGTGGTTTTCATAAAATACTGGATGTATTTATTTATCTATATCAGACTAGAGCAGTCTGCCAATGGACTGCAGTCCTAAGGATGTCATAATTATCTACCCAATGTCAGGGTCAAATTTTCTTATGATCATTGTATCCAAACCATGTAATAACCATGTTTAACAGGTAATGTCATGCAGGTCCCACTATCCCCACTGAGTTCCTACTTAACATCTCAACTTTTCAAATGTCCCATCCACTCCTGTTATCACCATCATGTGGTGAACCATGTGTCCAACACATGAACCTTTGGAAACACCTCCAAATCACATCTTCCTTACAGCACTCACCCATAAAAGGATCCTCCATAGGTCTCCTTGAGAAGGTCCATTAACATAGTTTTTGCACAACTTCAATGCAAAGTGCAGCCTGCACTTCTGGACTTCTTCAAGATAAAGAGGTGAATGAGAAGATCTTCCATAACAAATCCCTCCAGTACTCTAACATCCCTATCCTTTCAGACACGCTCAGCCATGGGACAATAAGAAAATTCTGGAGGACCTAGAGGGGTAGCTCAGCTGTTAAGAGCACTCACTGCTCTTGCAGAAGGCCAGAATTTGCTCTCCAGCACCCACATCACGTGGGTCACAAAGTCTATAACTCAAGCTGCAGGGGATCCGGTGCCCCCATTCTGGCCTCTATAGATAAACACATACATAAATAAAATAAGCCCTGTTGAAACTAAAAAAGAAAGGTCTGGAATTTTGACTTGATTTGGTATGGATGATCTTTGGGCCTAGGCTTCTGTTAATCGACCAACAAGCCAGTCAACTCTCCTCCCTGCCGTTTCTCAGGGACATAGTTGCTATATAGTAAGGACCTGTGACAAACATCATATGTAAGTATTCACCTACTATATGGCAAATACAGACATATATTAGGCACTGATAATATGCCACATAGTTTGCTGGGTACAGGTGACTCAGTAGCAAAAAAAAAAAAAAAAATGAAAGACAGGGGGAAATGCAGTAAGTTTAAGATCTGTTAAGCAGTGTGTTTGATTAATCCACACAAAAGCCTTGTGAAGTAAGAAAGCGAGGCATGGAGGGACAACTAAATAGCACAAGGTCATCCAGATGCAAATATGTGGGGTTTGCATTGAGATCCTGCTCATTTTCATCCCCAAGACATTGCTTTTAAGCAGCCTCTGTCTGTCACCTGTGCTGTCATAGGTAAACTCTCAAATAAATCACAGGAACAAACCACAGGGATATGATTAATTTCTTAATCTCTTCATGGTCCTCAGTTGTCTCTGCTCAGGTCAGTATGCACACTCAGGTTATAAATTTTGCTTGAGTGAGAAAATGAGACAACCTTGAATATGTGGAATGATCGTGGCAGAATTCAAAGCAACTAACTCACCAGGACTGTGCTTCTCACGGACACAGTACAAACGAAGCAGGTGCTCTACTCTGTCAGAAGATGATCAGATGGGAAGTATAGCATTATACTAGATTTACCCAGATCAAACAGCCTGTCTGGTGGCTTCTTATCGAAACCACATCTGTGCGTGTGTGTGTGTGTGTGTGTGTGTGTGTGTGTGTGTGTGTATGTGTGTGCGTGCAAGTGCATAAGTATGTGTGTATGTATATATGTATGTATGTATGTATTGTATGCATTCATGTGTGTGCAGATGTGAAGACCTTTGTGCATATACAAACAAGTAGAGACTAGAGGTCAACATCAGGTATCTTCCTCCGTTCCCATCTGCCTTGGTTTTCTCTCACTGAACTTGGAGCTTACCTGTTTGGCTAGAGTGGCTGGCCAGTCTATTTCAAAGACCTTTTATTTGGTCCCCACTCTCTAGACTACCAAACCCAGCTTTTTCCACTGGTTCTGGGCACCGGACTGAGCCCTTTCTCTGCCCTGGAAACACATCTTTCTGTTACATTCCTGTGTCTGAGAATAGGATGTATAACAAGTATTTTCAATGATTGTTTTTTGTTTTTTTTTTTTTTTAAGTTTCTCACTGATTCTAAGAAAAAATGTTAATTGAATCAGCACTGAGTAGATAAAAATCTAAATTTAGTTGTCGTAACTGTCAGGCCACTTAGAAACCAAATAATTCACACCCTACTAATTGCCTTTGTGTTCATCTATCCAAGAGGCATGAGTCACCCCTCAGAAAATCGTAATTATGAATGGCTTACACCTTGCTGATGACAGACCTCTGTGTTGTTCTTACAAAAACTTCCCAAAATGTATTTCTCTCAAAATAACTTCAACTTTCTATGATTTGTGTTTATCTGATAAACCTCTGTCTTTTCTCTGAAATATATTACCCAGGGAGCTCACCTTACTTGTCTTCCTTTCCTTATCCTAAGGTTGTCCCAGAGCCAGGAGAATGGAGTTTTTTAACTTTTGCTGCAGGTTGTCAGCGCTGTAATTACAGATTAACCCAAGCACATGACTGCTGAAACTCGGTACTGGAAATATGCCCCCCACCCCGTGAAATAGGGAACCCAAAAGTACTGTGAACAACAGTAGTGACATAAAAATCCATGTAGCCTATATGTCACTCTGTTTAGGACAGGGACACCACATCCTTGAGTAGCCAAGTGGTTAATATATCACCTGAAGCCTATGTAGGTTATTTTAATTCCATATGAACTATGAAGATTCATTTCAAGTCAGAGGAAGAATTCGTAGAAAAGCAACTTACTAAATACCAAAGGACTTAGCAATATAGTCTGCAGCTTATGATTCAACTATTATCTCTACCACCTCAGTTAACATATACTAGTACACATGTACACATACATACATACATGTACATACCTACATATGTACACCTATATACATCTATACATACATGTGTGCACCAGTACACATGCATACATATATACATATGTACATTATGTACATGTGTGTACATGCATGTATATATACACATACATCTACACATATGGACACACACATATACCTACATATGTGTACATACATAAATACATATATACATATACATACATATACATACAGTAACAAAATATTTTGGTTTGTTATTCTTTTACATTTTACCATTTCTCTCTAGGCCCTATCTTAACAGGAAAGGGATAGGTATAACTAAACATGGAGGCTTTTCTTAAGCCTTACTATGCCAGTACTTCCTCTATATCTAGAAGCTTAAGCCAGCCCTCTCAAACAAATGTTTATAGGCTAAAACAAGTAGCACGTCGACCCTTTGGGGTGCATATTCCTTGTCCAGGCTAGGGACCACCCTGGGCCATGCTTATGAAATGTTAGGCACAGGGTGTTTTCCAAGAATTAAACCATAAAGACTAATCTTTGGCTCTTGTAAAATGACTCTCAAAGGCTTTCTATCATACACTTCTGGGAATTTCACGTTAAGGAATGATTGACAGATAATTAAAGCAGAATCCGTGTATTTATTCTGCAGAGGGAGTGGTAGCACCAACTGTCTGGAACATTATTCCAAGTGGGAGGATCCAACAACAGGGATCAATCTTTCTGCTGAGTCAAATGTTGGCCTCTCTTCTGAGGATTCTGATCTCTGGATATCCAGGAGAGCTATAGGCAGTGATAGCTTTTGTTATGTGCTGTTCTTTCTAGAAGACGCTAGTAAAAATGTTGGGGGTTTGTTCTTTAAGTCAGAAACTCTTCTGTCCTCGCTTCCATTAATATTTATAAATTAGCATAAATGTAGTGTCCCCAAAGTACTCTAAGGTCTTAGAAGATAAGTTACAGTACTCTGGTTTTTTCTATGTAGAAATATGCAAACAAATAGCTAAGAGAAGGTGTTCTGTTTACTGGCAGGCAGAGTCAGTAAGAAAAGCATGACTACTCCATTATTTTTAAATGGTCACAAGAACGCATACCCTTTTGAAAAAATCATCATGAGGTATACTTGAACTCCAGGCCTGTTGTAATTCATTTATTATATTAAAAGGCCTTGGGCTCCTAACTAATTTCTCTTACTTGAAGCCTTTTTGTGTTTCATGTAACACATTCAAGTTAATTTTAACGATGTAATTTAGACTAAACTGTTTTAGAATTGAGCTGTCTCTGCAGGAAGAATACTAAATTTTCCAAATAAATTCCCACACTTTGTGAGATATTTGATTAGTGCATCTTATGGGAAGTGAATCCTACCTCCACTTCTCTTCTCTTCTTTCCCTCCTTTCCTTCCCCTCTCCTCCACCTCCCCTCCCTTCTCTCTTTTCCTGCTTCTCTTCTCCCCTAGTTAAGTCTATTGCTTATTGAGATAGCAAATAACATTACAGTTTTTAAAAGTAGCTTTTGTACCCCACTACCCTGTTGCTCTAAATTGTTCCCTACAGTAACGCAGACCATCCCCCATTTACCCGTCCTCACAAGCTTTCAATGGTCTCATTCTTAACTGAGAAATAAAGGCAGTTTAAGCCAGAAGACAATTCTCTTCAAAGCAGGGATTAGCAATGCCAGTCTCAGGCACTCTGGGTCAGTTGTAAATGTCACATGACAAAGGGAGGGAACCGTTGTCAAAAGTAACTATTTAATAAACTCATATGGGTTTAACCATTTGCGTACCCATAGGAAAAACATTCATAGTGCAAATCTAACTGATGGTCTCATTTTGCATTCATGCAGAAATTAAAATCTTACAGTCAGTGTCCTCTTATTACAGGAAACTAGCTTCCTAGATAAAGATTATTAAGAATATTTCATAATCCTTTCTGTAGCCAAGGTCAAGAACCAGGAAGCATGGAGTTAAACAGACCACAATCAGTAAGGTAGCACTTGGTTACCAAGCATGGGACAGGATCAGACAGGCTAGGAACCTGCTGGGCATAATGCTTCCTGGTCATGAAAATACAGGTCAATAATAGGAACTCAGAGCTGAGCCCAAAGCAAAATGAACAGGCCTAAAATGTAGAGGCTAAACAAAAGGCAAATGTGAAGAAAAGATTTTACTCACTATAGTTACTTGAGAATGAAGATTCATATTAATGATTGGCAGTGGCTGATTTTAAGCATTCTTTTTAGGGGCTAAAAACAGATGGATAAGTGGTTAAGAGAGCTTTCTGCTCTTCTGAAAGACCTGCATGTTTAGTTTCCTGTACCTACATCAAGAGACTCAAAGCCCCCGGGGGATTCATCATCTGCTTCTGGTCTCTCAGGGCACTCTCACTCAAGTGACATACATTCAAACACATACACAAACACACACACAGAGAGAGAGAGAGAGAGAGAGAGAGAGAGAGAGAGAGAGAGAGAGAGAGAGAGAGAGAGAGAGAGAGAGCCCAATAAAAAAACATTCTGGGGTTAGAAAAATGTTTCAGCGTATAAAACTACAAGCATAAGGATCTGAGTTCAAATCCCCAACACTCATACAAAAAGCTGAGTGTGGTCACACGTATATTTATACCCGAAGCACTGTGAGGGCGGAGATAACAAATGGCTGGCATGAGAATACCTGAGGTGCCCTTCAAAGACATGTACATGTGCAGTACAAATGCTAATACAACACACACACACACACACACACACACACACACACACACGCACACACACACACACTTTTTCATACATACATGCACAGATAGAATTATTTTCATTGATCAAATTTGTCATGGAATCCACATGGTACTGCGCTCATTTTTTTAAAGCCTAGGATAAAACTTCAGTGTTTGATAATCTTCATATTTCAAAATCTTATCAGTAAGGTTGTTAACAAGGAAATGTTACCAAAGGCAGTTAAGTGAGCAGAGTCGAGCCATATGCTGTTTCCCCTCATACTTAATAAGGTTTTTGTTAGAACACCTAAGATTGAGTGTGAAAATTAATTGGCTCATCTATTCTTGCTTGAAATAAGTATCAAATCTGGATTGAAAAAGTAGAAGAAGTAGAGTTGGGGAATGTCACCTGATAAGGGGAGATTAATATGGGGGCTCCTAGAATAATGCCCATGGTTACAGTCCAGACAACTTTTAGATGCAGTTGTTTCAAATGCTACTCACAGGTTGACTAAATCTGTTAATGCTGCTAACAGATTAAGAACTGATGTCTGCATTTAAGCCCTGGAGACTCTTCATGGCTCTGGCCGGCTTAGTCATTTAATTGGAGATGTAGGGACAAAAGTCTGGTTGGAGTAAGTTGAAGCTTATGTGATAAAAAAATAAATAAATAAATAAATAAATAAATAAAAAAAACATGGGTTTCTAGCATATTCCAAATCTCCAAGGTCTCCGGGGAAGAGAAAAATTGACAGTAGATAAGGGTGAGTCCTGTTAAAAGGGGGTTTTTAAGATGAGTTACTAGGATTTATCCCTGACTCGGCTCATACCGGTAGGACATGGGTGGGAAAGGAGGGAGGGGGATTCTGCTCCACTATACAGAAGAAACACAACTCAATAAATACATGAATTTTAAAATGTGCAGTAAGTTTTTCCCTCTGGAGGCAAGGTCTTGAGCTTCTTTGTCGTGAGTGTACAGATACATTCATTCTGACCTGGTCTCTCTTGTTGAAGGGTAACTTAGTTCAGATTTTGATGGGAGGCAGACGAAGGGCTAAATCCACGCATGCCGATATTTGTTGGACATGCAGTTAAATTTGGAGAAAGGTTTTCTTCAGTCTTCATAGTCATTCAGGGTACCTGAAATGGGTAAAAAATCCTGTCTTTTCCTTTTCTTTTTCTCTGAGAGACTGGCTGGCTGCGTGCCGGCCAGTGTATGCTGGAGATCAGCATGTACTGCCTGATTATCCAGAAGATAACCTTGCTTCATTTCATGAGATCTTGAATCTTTGAGCTCTTCAGTGAGGAGTGTAGGATCAGTCCCTTCCTTCTGTGTGAATCACTTTGACATTTAAAGAGTTCATGGAACCAAGAAAAAGGTAAGACCTATTATTGCAAAAAAAAAAAAAAAAAAAAAAAAAAAAAATGCTGTAACCCTCATGGAATGTTCCTGGATTCCTGCCATGCAGAGAAAGGGATGTGTCTTGGGTGACAAAAAGAGGTGATAGTCACCCTGGTGATAAGTCGTCCATCAAGTCCCTTGAGGTCTGTGATCATAGATCATCTAGGCAATGAAGGGCCAAGGCTCCTTGCAGGCTGGGCTCCAGCACTGGTAGCCCTGACTACCCTCTCACCATCCACATCGTGTGATCAAAAGGGATTAAGCGAATCCAGTCCTTCCTTTGCTCTCTCCCCAAAAGAGTAAAACAGGCTCTGGCAAATATTTGCTTAAGACAGATCCTTTCTGATAACCAAACTGGATGGCTTTCAGAGTAACCACAGGGGTAGGATTAGAATTGTCTGGGCGACTCGAAGGAGGTGGTTAAGGAAGGGAAGTTGGGTGTTACCATGGAAAGCTGGAATCCAGCTCTACTGGTAAGTTAGCCTCTGCCACTTAGGAATCTCTTAATTGCCACAAAGCCTGGTTTCTGGGTAAACACAATGGAACTCAGTATTTTTTTGAAGAGGAAGGGTAAAGAGCAGAGAAGCAGCTTTCTCACCTGGGAAAAAGCTTAGCAATTCGTCGGCTGGGAGAAGGGAGGTTCCATGTCAAGGGCATATGATTTAGCAGGGCCCCTGTGCAGTGTTATATAGTCATTGACTTGGCAAACTATCGTACTGAAAGGTCATACAAGCACATAAAAGACCCTGGTATATTTAGAATTGCCTATGCTTAAAGCTGCAAGCATCCATTGAGAGGAAAGCGTACATTGAGTATCTTAGCTCCTCGGGATATCTCTATGTTAAAAACAATACAACTTCCCTCTTCTGTCTTACTAGAAACATCTCTGAGAGAAACTGTCTATCTATTGTTAAGACATGGCCAGACAGCTTTGGTTTAGCTGAGGGCCACTGGCTAAATTTAACACCAGGCGTGCTTGTTCTGGAAGGTGAAGGACAGCCGCAGTCTGGGATGTTCTGCCCTACTTCTTTTAAATCCATTTTTAATTATAGCATAAGTACAATATTCACAGCAAAGGGTGGTTGTGATGGATTGTTCCGGCAGATATCAGCTTGTTTCCAACCCAATGGGTTTTTTTTTTTTTTTTCCTTTCTCACCTCACATCTTCTTTTTCTTGAAGGAGTCCCATGTTTGAGAGGATATTGCCTGTGTTGGCCACTTACTTAGTTTTCCAAGACATTAATAAAAGCTTTTAAATCTAGAGTGAATAAGCCAAAACAAGGACTATTATTATTTTGTTTCATTTTTTTCAAATATTGTGCAAAAATAAAGAAATAGAGAATTTGTATCTTTTAAAAAATAATTTCTTATAATAGTTTAATGCTCTGTAAAATTTTATGTTACAGTGAGGATGAGGAAAACATTGTCTCTAATATCAAACAGATAAAATAAATAATAAGATTGGTTCATTTATTTCCAGTTTCATTATAGGTGGGGATACAATATTATTTCTGTATTAGACCCGTTTTGTTGTTGTTGTTGTTGTTGTTGTTGTTGTTGTTGTTAATTTATATAGTACTTTTCAATTTCTATGGGTGCTTCTGCATATGTGAGCATGTAGAAGCCAGAAGACAACCTTGAATTTCATTCCTCAAGTAGAATCTATCTCTTTGCAACAAGGGTACACATTGGCCTGTAACCCTTTATATAGACTAGAGGACCTGCCAGTTTCTGCCTCACCTGTACTAGGATAATCAGTGTACAGGTACACCAGTAGCCAGCTCTTTTTACATGGGCTCTGTGTTGGCATATTTCAGGTTCACATGCTTGCAAGGCAACCAAGCCATCTTCCAGCCCCTGCTTTCCAATATATAAAACCCTTTAGAGAAAAAGAATGGCAATTCAGATCAAGCAACTGCTTCAAGTCATAGAACTAGCTAGCTATACATGGGGGAGTCAGAATCTGAATACAGGTCTTCAACTCAAATTTATCCACGTGCAGGAAACACTGTCAAGGTTTCAACTTTCCTCCTTTTTATATTTTGCTCAAATCCCTTTTCCAGAAGTACATAGATTAACTGTGTCTTTGTACAATTTTTCACTGGGACTAAAGTTATTTTCTGTTGCCTTAAAGCCTGCCAAACAGTAACCATGTCTAAAGCATTAAAGGCAATCTACACAGTTAGAATATTCTTTCTCAGGCTACCTAATATATGAAGTCCTTGATTCATAAATCTACAAAATGGGAATTATAAATGCAACTCCTAGTAGAAATATTTAGATATATTGAAACAAAATGTATTTATTATTCTGAAAACAGCTGACAGAATTTTGTTGAAAATGTCATTACTGCTCTAGGAACTTTTCCAGTAAATACTCAGCTGTAGATTTAACAAGAGAAAGATATATAAGCAGACCCTCTTCAAGTATGAAAACGAATAACTAACGCTGCCCAGGAATAAAGGGGCTTTTTATTTCTCTGCTGTATGATAAGAGGAGAATATCGAGCAATTTTTGTTAGGATAATTACATTTTGGAATGTGAAATTTCAAACTTAACTTGACCTTTGGGTTTTTTGAGTGTGTCTACTTTTGGCATAAGATAATTTCCTGACTCTAAAGACACCAGGAGGCTCTTACCAACGAATCTTTTAATTATTCAAGTTGCATAAATGACTTGAAACCATATGGAACCAATTTCCCACGCAATGTTCGTTGGTTAGAAAATTGTGAGAGAGATGGCTTTGCTATACATGGAATTGAATTCCTTGAACTTCAGACTTCACAGGCTTGGGCATAGCCAGATCTCTGTGAGGTCTTCTGTGATGTAGAGGGGTCTACAACCCTGCTGTTAATCTGAACTATTTTAAGCATTCTCTCTCTCTCTCTCTCTTTTTTTTTTTTGACTGCATGAAAATCAGCTTCTGCCTGTACAACAGCATTAATAACATATTCCCCATACTTGTCAATACACATTTCAATTTGTATCTTTTGAAAATTAAACTCTTCCAGGGAAACCAAGCATGCTATAACCCATAGACTATAAAAATACCCCCAATACATGATGCGCTGCAGCAATCATTTTGCGTGGACTTTAGATGAGATACAAGCCCACTGATAATAAAACTGCATCATGAAGTTCATTCACCATGTATCAACTCCTCAACACTTACCGTGCTTCTAACTTCCGTATGATGTGATTTGTACCACTTGTTTTCTGGGTCTGGATTCCAAATCATTGGGAGCTATAACCCTGCTGTTCTCTCACTTATTTTTCTGTCACTTCACTTAATAGCACAGAGCATCATGT
The DNA here is from genome assembly GCF_011762505.2 of Arvicanthis niloticus. Lineage (NCBI taxonomy): Eukaryota > Metazoa > Chordata > Mammalia > Rodentia > Muridae > Arvicanthis > Arvicanthis niloticus. The sequence continues at coordinate 114,029,828 of NC_047660.1, read as the reverse complement.
GGACTGCGTGGGATTATAGCACTTCATATGAAAAAGTTAGTGGGAGGATATTATAGCAACAGTTACGCTGAAATGAAAAGCTAGCATACGTGCCAAAGCATCTTCCAATTCCTACTCCTTTCCAATTTTGGACCTACTATCATATGTTGTTACTAACATTTATTTTAAGTTGTTATCCCTCGGACTGGTTTAATTTTGTGACACAGTAATTTTCAGTTTCTTATACTTGAGTTGACTTTAGCCTCAGAACTATCATTGAAAATGCCCCAGTGGCTTTGAAATGGGACAGCTTGAATCTAAGTGGTTGATTGTGCTAATAACTGACCACTGAGCTTCCCGGTGTAAGAACTGGGTCTACTGACATCCCGCTGTATCCCATGGGGATATAAGTGGCCACAGGTTTAAAATGATTTTCATGGGTTTTTTTTCTCATTTGTTTATTTTATATTGGCCATTCCTTCCTCCTTCCTTCTCTCCCTCCCTGCCCTGCCCTGTCCTGCCCAACCCCACCCTGTAGCATGTATATGAGTGTGTAGGTTCATGCCCCTGTGAGCACAGGAGAGGGGAGGCAGAGGATCCTAGTAGCCTTCCTTTATTCATGCCCAGTTTATTGCCTTGAGACAAGACCTGTCACTGAACCAGAAGTTCACTGTTTTGGTTAGACTAGCTGGCTAGGAAGCTCTCGGGATCTGACTGCCTCCTCCCTGCAATGTTTGGCTTATAGGCATGTACAGCCATGGCCACCTTTTCATATCAGTGCTGGAGATTTGAACTCAGGTCCTCGTGTTTGTTCAGTGAGCACTCTTACCCTCTAAACTAGCTCTCCAGCCCTACCAACTCTCCTTGCCAGTTCTGTCTTTGTGAAGTCAATCTGCTTGCTAGCATTTATTCATAAGTTCAAACCCAGTACTCAGAACATTTTGCATCCATTCACCGGCAAGCACAGATGGCAACAGGTTTGAAGTTCCAGCAGGACGAGGTAGAGTAAAGCCACACCCACCTCCTTGTTTTAGAGCTCACACTCTAAACATGTGCCCTGCCCTCCTTTTAATTAAACTTGGGATTTACTGCTTTAAAACAACCCTGGGTATCGTTGTGACTTCTAAGGGTCCTATATGTAATACAGCTAAGATGTGCCTCAAAGAGAAAATACACTTATTAAATAAGCCTTTTTCACCCACGAGTAATACTGCTATTGGCTATATGTGCAAGGCTAATGAATACTATAGGCTAACTATACTAAATAAGGTGTCTTAAACAGAAGCACACCTCAGATAAGTCTGGGTCTTCCTCACTGGTGCAGTAGAGTTCATAGGAGCCTGGTATTTCCCCTGGTTTAGCATTTGCAGCCTGTCTGTACTAAGGGTGGGAATAAATGGCATATGACATCTTCCTCCTCTTCAGAAAGTAGCATATGGAGAGATAACACGACGATATTAACAAACCGGTTTGCTTTGTTAAGGAGGTGCTATGTTTCAACATACATATTATGCTTGCTGTATACTTCTCATTATCATCTCTAATGTCTCTTTAAAAGAGCTGTTAATTAACTAATTAGTTTGTTTATTTTACAGCTGATAGGGTGTCACTAAAGACAGCCCCTGAGTTAACGTTCAGGGGAGTGTGGCTTCTTCTCAGGAAGTTCCATAGGAACTGTTTTAACCAGCTGGCCACTCAAGGTGTCACACAGACAACATCTTTTAGGGATGCGAGTGCAACTCCCAAACACAGATAGTGCTCATCTTTTAAAGGTAAAAAAGGACCCAAAGTCAAGATCTACCAATATGCACTTATATAGTCTAGAATGACATTTTGCCTGTTGGTACTTTTCTGTTTATCTATAAAGTAAAGGCATTAACACATACTTGCAGAGGTCACTCAACTCCAAACCCACATCCAGAATCTGGCGTCCCAGCTTGATGGTTTGATGGTGGGAAACTCAGCACTCAGGTATGTTCTGTTTCTGGACACTGTCTGTTCTAAGTACAATTCAATGTTGTTCTTAACTGATGTAAACATAGTCACACCATACTGATTCCCCATGGTACAACCAAAGCAGGCTGAAAGATTTGGAGACTTCACACTTAAATGGAGAGCAAAGTGTGAGGTCCTAAAATGAGGCTTCTTGGGAGTCTTATTTGATGGTGCTTACACAAAGAAGAGGGTAGAGACTAAAGTATTAGAAGTCTAGGGGTCCACAGTACTGACTTTTCAAACCAGCATTTGGAGTATGGAGTCCTCTAGTTAACAGTAATTAAATCTGAAATCCATTAGGCTTCGGTTCTTTCTTTTATACCTTGTGTCTGTCATTCCTCCCCATTAGCTAATAAGTTCCCTTTAAAAGACAAATCCTACACAAAGCAAAATTCCAGTTATACTAAGGAGCGCAGGTTGGGGTTTCTGACAAGGCTTTAAAAGAGAAGTAGCTAAAGATAATAGAGACAGGAAACATGGAACGGATGCCAGAAGGATTAAGGAGTCATACGCCATAAACTTTTGGGGACAGAGTTGGCTAACACGGTGGCTTACTTCCACCTTAAGAGTGCTAAAGTGACTGGATGTCACAAAGACTAGATGTCACAAAGACTGGATGTCACAAAGACTGGCTTGATACAAGTACTTAGGACTAAAATACTCGTTTCTAACATTTTTGAAAGGGGGGTCTGTCACTTGAACCCAGAGCTTGCTAAATAGGCTAGTCTAGCCAGGTAACTTACCCCAGAAGTGTGCTGTATCTCCAGAGCACTGGAGTTGCAAAGAGACTGCTCTACCAACTCGGCATTTACGTGGGTGCTGGGATTTGAACTCATGTCCTCATACTATGTAGCAAGTGCCTTACGTATTGAACTATATCCCCAGCCCTTAAAATACTCTTCTGAACTATATTTGTCAATAAAATTGGCTTATTATAAGTATATATAAATACTTTGGATAAAAATATATAATATTCACTGTGGAGCTCCATGGCTTGCTTTGAATGGGAATCGCAACTCAATAGTTCATTGCGTTGTACAGCCTTAGGATCTGATTAAATTTGTTGTGTGATGTTTTATACTTGCTGTTGTTTTTAAGATAAAGTTTGCAAATTTCTAAAAAAAAAAATTAGTCAAGGGTCTTAGAAAGGTTTCATAAAGTTCTACAATAAAGGAAAAAAAAATTTAAATTTTAAGCCATCCAATTCAAAGCACATTACAAAATTCATACTCATACAACTGCTGAATTCTGCAGTGGGGAACAGTGTTCCTATATTTCAGAAGGCAAAGAGATAATGTTTTCAAGGTATAGGCCATACAAGTTAAAACTGAAGATTTTGGCTTTTCTATTCAACCAATGGTCCATACAACTAGTTACATGAATTCATGTTATTGACTAAGTGCTACAGCTCCTGAACTCCTACCACATTTTATGATTTTTAAGTCTCAGAAAAATCTGTTCAGTGCCTAGTGTGAGGAAACAAAGGAAAAAAAATCACTTTAGTAGTTAGTAGAGAGTGTTAAATGACTTCTTGGCTGGTCAAATCATGGAGAAGGGAATCGGAGGCACCGATTCATTTCCTGATTCAGAAAATGACTCACCGTGTAACTTTGTGAATGTTGCTTAACCTTTTAACATTTCAGTTTCTACTGCTGAAAAACAGGGATAATATTTGTCTACTATACAATAGTAAATACTTTAGGAATAAAAAAATAATAATAATAATCTTGAATCCAGGGACTGTAAATCTGGTTTTTCATGTGCTTGAGAGACTACTGACACATTCACAAAACAGTTTCTGCCGACGCTGCATGTTTAATGCTTCCAGATCACCTCCCTAAACACCACATTGTGCACTGAACTCTCCTTATCCTGCCTTGAATCAGACTGGTGGTTGCCACGGGGTGTGTTCAACACGTCGGATGGGCTGCATCATGTCGCTTGTATCAACCGCCTGTGCCAGGGTGCTTGTCTGCTTGGTTGTCAAGGAAGATTCAAGTCAACAGAAGGGAAAGGTCCATAAGGTGGGAAGAAATGTTCTCCTTGAATTGTGATTCTGGAGTATATGACTAAGGTTATGAAACAGCCTATTTCCTTTGCAGTTTTCCTGCCTTATGACACATCTCTTCTCATTTTTCTCACATTCTAGAGACCCAATCTGAGAGGGAACGTGTAGTTTCTATCTTTCTTAGCTTATTATCTTTTTATTACCCCCACCTTAGATGCTCTATAAGCTCCTGGGTTTGTTTGTTTGTTTTTTAAGGGCCATATATTTAAAACATTTGATGGGATGCTCTGATAGCCATTGCTTGACTTATTAATATGTTCTCTGAATATTCCAACAGCCAGCAATAACTAATAGCTCACTGAAGTTGCTATGCTGTGGTCTCTTCTAAACTCATCTATTGATGAGGTAGAGCTTGAGAGAGCCCAGTACAGAGATGGGGCAGAACTTCTCACAGGAAAGAGACACCAGGCAGACAGGAATAAACTCCCTGGCTAAGGTGCTACTCAGACCAGAATAGATCCGCATCTATTAGAATTGAAACTGAAGGCCAGTGGGGTTGGCACATGGGACAGGAGAAAAACAAGTCTAAATTGAGACAGGCTGGAGGAAAAGAGGGCTGTTTGGAAGTCAGTACAATTCTGCACTAAGAGGGTGAAGTGGGTTTCTGATGGGGACTTTGGAAACAGAAAAGAACATTGTCTGACTATCTAACGGGGATCTCAGATCTCTGCCGTTGGTACTCACAGACTTCTCTCTGTAAAATTCCACTGGGATTCTTCCTCTTGGTGTCACTGCCCTCCACTGCACATAGGACTGGGCCATCAGAATGCATGTCAGTATAAATGTTAGACTGACAAGTGACTAGGAGTGAAGAAACATTCATCTTGGTTTGGAGAGATGATTCAATGGGTGCAAGGGATTGCTTCAAAGTATGACAACTTAAGTTCAGATTCCCTGCACACACAGACTAAAATCTAGGCAACTGTGATCTCAGCACCTTCAGAGGTGAAGACAGAAGGATACCAGAGCTTTGCTGGCTGCCAGCCTAGATACAGGTTCAGTGAGAGACCCAAGGGAGTAGAGAGGAAAGAACTATCAACAGACAGAATAGTAGATAGACAGAACTATCAATGTCCTCATCTGACCTCAACATGTGTGCACCTGCACATATACCACAAACACATATGTATACACATGCATGTATGTACACATATGCACACAAACATACACACAGCACATATGTACACACAACTACACACATACACACACACACACACACACACACACACACACACCACGATTTTAAGACCTTGATCACAGCCTCAGAAAGCTTAGGCAGAGCTTCAAGGGAAATTTTGTTTTATGCCAGCTATAACCAGCTGCTTTCCTTAAAACAGACATAATTTTGTACTACCAAGATAGTTTCAGGTTTGAGAACTGTTGCTAGCTACATGTATCCCTCTTTGAAAATTCATTCTATATGTTAATCAATCAAATCCTTCAAAGTTTTTCAGAAGGTGGCAAATTCCTTTCATGCATATTCTCACACAAAACAGCCAGAATAACAGTATATCTGTTTATACTCTTAGTACTCTAATAGAAATATTCAAGCTCTCCGTTGTGATATTGAAAATACTATTTCTACTTGATCTTTTTTTAAGGTTTATTTAGTTTTACAGTTTTATTTATTTAAATGATTTATTTTTTATTTCTATTTTTATGTGGATTGATATTTTGCCTGTGGGCATGTCTGTGTGAGGGTGTCAGATCCCCTGGATAGGAAGTTATAGGCAAGTGTGAGCTGTCATGCAGATACTGAGACTTGAACCTGGGTCCTCTGGAAGAGCAGCCAAAGTGCTCTTAACTGCTGAGCCATCTCTCCAGCTCCAGCTCTATTTATTTTTACGGAATGTGTGTAGGAATTTTGCCTGCATGTGTAGCTGGGCACCACATACATGCAGTAGATATGGAGACCAGGGGGCGGTGACCGATTCTTCGTCTTACACTGCCTGCTGTAAGGCTGCTGGGAACTGAACTTGGGTCCTCAAGTAGAACAGCAAGTGCTTTTAATCACTGAGTCACCTCTCTAGCCCCCTACTTGATCTTTTAAAATCACTTTTTGTTTGTTTAACCTTTGGGGGAGTGGGTACATTCATGCATGGATGTCAGAAGGCAAGTCGTGATAGTTGTTTCTCTGCTTCCACCATGTGGGATCTGAGGAAGCAACTCAGGTCACCAGCCGTGGCAGAAGGAGCCCCACCTCACCCCAGAAGGTATCTTGTAGGCTGTTGATCTTTTTACGTGGAAGTGGACTTTTCTGGGCTGATCCCTTGAACACGTCGTAAAATGCATGTTTATGTTTGAAATAAAACTAACTTCCCTATTAGCAGAGACGTGTTCTAGGTGTGACCTGGGAAAGGATTAGCTGCGATTCCTTTTTCTTCTGAATCTTCCTTTAGAGAATTTGTGACTAAATAGCTTCCTCGTTTTGACAGTGAGCAGCAACACTGTTTAATCGGATCAGAGCACAAGGACACCAGAAACTTCTACAATAAAAAAAAAAAATTATTCAAAGGGGCAAAAAGAAAAAGGATGTTTTTTTTTTTTTTCTCATTGTTATATTTCACTGTTGCAGTTTCTGTTGAACCGAGATTGCCCGAGATGTTTGACATGGAAAGATGGTGCAGTATTTTACCTGTTCATACTTTAACTGTGAGCTCATGCTCCTTTACTGTTGAGCTGTCCTGCCACTTGGGTGTCTAACAGGTGAATTAGAGGAGAATTTGAACAGCAGGGGCTGGAATGGGGGTCCAGCAGTTCCCTTGAACTTTTTTACTCTTAAAAAGTAAAGTTCATAGAAGCTATCCCAAAGAACATGAGTCTATTTTCCCTGCCTTCACCCCTTGTCCCACTCAACTCTGCCATGTCCACAGAACTTGAGGGTCTCTTCTTCCTTTGTCTGTAAAGCCAAATTTTGCTTTTGCTTTCTCAGACTAGCATCCTGGTATCAGAGATACCCAGAGAGTGTTGCAGGCTTATTTTATATCAGTGTTTATTCTGTGAGTCTCAGACTTTGGAGATACCAGTTGAATGGTGACATTGGAAGGTGTCTCAGTCCCTGTTCTAAAGGTGGAGGAAAGAACAGGAAGACTGGGCACCTTCAGCATTGGTATACAGTGAGTCACCTCCTTCCATGAGAACAGGGAACCATTTTCTCCATCCATTCAATGCAAACTATTTTTTTTTTATTGTTTTCAGACTGAGCTTTGTGTCCACTGCCAAGTAATTCATGACTCATGGGAGATATAGAAGCATAGACACATACATACACATCCCTATATTTTACACACACACACTCACACACACACACACACACACACACGGAGAGAGAGAGACAGAGAAACCTTTGTGTCACAGCAGTATCATCCCTGATTTTTCTCAATATTTTTTTATTAGCGTTTGTACCAGGTCAATACTAGTTTCCCTGCTCTGCAAACCCACACCCATGTTAAGTGTCTCTAGGGTTAGGAAGACTGTGGTAGTATGTCTATTTGGTTTCGATGTTTGTGTGCAATGAGCCTCAGGTCATTTCAGGAGAGAATGATTGATTGAAGGAGAGCCTTACCAAAGAAGTGATCATTCTCAGCCCTCGGTAGTTACAAAAAAAGCAAGTCCCATAAAGAATCAAAAGTGATGGAATATTAAAAGTCAACAATGGGTTAATTCTCATTCAGTCAGAAAATTCACAATGCTAAAATATGTGGTGAATAAGTGAGTTCAGGAGACTTCTGGACTCTTAGGGAGAGGGTGTATATACCCCATGGAAGCCTTCCATCTCCATGACCGACAGGGTGCCCTGCCCTTTAAAATCTGGTGCTTGTGCAAATTCTGATCCAAGATGTGTATGCATGCATAGGAGCTCTTCTGGCTTCAGATTCTCTTTCAGCCTTGTTCACAGGTGTTGCCGGTCCAATGCTTTTACCTGCTAAGCCATCTTCTTTATTTTAATAATTATATATTTGAATGCCATGCCTGCAGGTATGTATGTGCATGTGTGTGCAGCATGTGTGTGCCACCCCTGTGGACCCCCTGAAGGTAGAGTCACAGGTAGATGTGAGCTGCCATGAGGGTTCTGGGGGAAGGAAAAACAAGGTCCTCTGCAAGAGACCAACCACTTTTTCCAGCTGAGCCATTTCTTCAGCCTCTTCTTAAACCCTCTTCTCAGCTCAAGAAACGCAGTTCCAGAATACGCAAAATATCCTTTATTCTATAAAGACGATTTCCTATCCTTTGAGGTAGGGCCTCCTCATTATGGCCTTCCATCCTCAGGCTCTCTCTATCCCAAGCAGCTGCTAGAGAGTTTCCTAAACCATGGGACTCTGGGTTACTTTGCAGAAAGAGTTTAGACTATGACACAATTTCGTCTGGGGCGTACTGCTTCCTGTTCATAGGCAATGCCTCTCACAGAACACCTTGGTAGAGTACCTACCATCCTAATCAGTTCTTTAGTTCAGAACTGCATTTTTTGAACTTGTATTACAAGTTTATATTACACATCAAACATCTTTCCTCTTCACTCCCCCTGAATCCCTGTCTTAATTCTTGCACATGCGTTATAATTTTTATGTATCCATATAAAATCTAGGAACAGCTTGGACGTGGTGGTGCATGCCCTTAATCCCATCACTCTGGAGGCAGAGGCAGATGGATCTCTGGGTTCAAGGTCACTCTGGTCTACAGAGTAAGTCCCAAGACATTTCAGGACTACACCAATTAATCCTGTCTGAAAGCATGACACACACACAGTCCAAAAAATCAAGGAACCACAAATCAGAGAAAATATATAACATACTTAAGCTTGCAAGTAACTACCTCTAGATAAGTACAAAAAACTTAGAAATTACAGGGTTTTATTTCAATCAATACATGTTACAGCATGTTTTTTAATCCACAGATATACTTTGGTTTATTAAATATAAAATATCATTAAATAAAAATAAAAATTTAAATTAAAAAAAAAATTAGGGAGCTGAGAAGAGATGGTCAAGTTTATAAAGAAGCCAAGCTTAGAGTCTCAGCATCCACATGAGTGCCAGGCATGGTGCCATGTGTCTTTCACACTGTAGTTGAGGGTACATAGACAAGCAGATCCCTGGAGTTTACTGGCAAGCAAATATAGTCAATCAGTGAATTCCAGGTTCAAGAGGAAATCCTGTCTCAAATAAAAGGATGAAATAGAAGACTTATGATATTGACCTCTGGCCTCTCATTTTCTGTGTGCCCTCACATGCATCCGTACACATGTGAAATGAACAAAAAAATATATATATACATATGTGTGAACACACAAAATGATTAAAAATATCATCAAGGTTGGTGGTGTAGCTCAGTGGTATGGTATAGTGTTTGTGTAGCGTATGTGAGACCATGAGTCTGAAACTCAAGACTATGGACACACAAAAACCACTTAAGCAGATGGAGCAAGTGGAGTCACACTAATGTTAGAATAATGTAAACCAGAAAAAGTGAATGTTATGCAAATAGAATCACACACTAAAAAGGAAGTTATCCACTCACTGTAGGTGCTCAGTTGGAGCAAATCTTGCTCTGTTCTTTAAAACTTTGAAACATAAAATAACGTGAGGAGACTAGAGTAAGAAAACTTTCCGCCCCCCTCCCCCCAAGTTAAATCTTTCAGAAGGCTCACGATCTTGGAGCAGTCCAACACTGAGGGCTACCAGACCTTGGGTTCTACCACTCAATGTAACAGATCTGCATCTTGCCAGCTGTGTGAGCCTGGAGTGCTTCATATCCTCCCGCACCTAAGAAGAAGAGGACCTGCCTCAGAGGTGTTAAAAAGGAATAACACCTCTGCAACTTTTAGTCAACTGTTTGGCACCTGTAGGAGATGGTTGCCTTTGTTTTGATTGGGCCCGGTGACAGGCTAGGGAAGGGCTGCACAGAGATCTGGCAGACTGAGAGAAAGGATCTTTTGCTGGAAGGTTTCCCCAAGGGAGGAAGGCAAGACAGTTGCTACTGCTGCTGCTGCTGCTGCTGTGCTAGCCTGGAAAACTGCACTCAGGAATTAGTCTTTGGGGCAGACTTGATGACGTCAAATTTTGGCAGGTTGGGATCCGACAGAAAAGTGAATGGATTCTATAGCCCAGGTTTTCATGACAGGCTCTAAAAAACAAAGCTCTCTCTCTCTCTCTCTCTCTCTCTCTCTCTCTCTCTCTGTCTCTCTCTCTCAGCTCTCTCTCTCTCTGTGTGTGTGTGTGTGTGTGTTGTATTTTCATACGAATAGAACTCAGTTTCAATGAGTTTAAATGTATTTCTCTGATGAAATGCTGTTTTCATTTTCTGAGCAAATTGCACTGAAAAACAAAAGGAAAATCTCTTGGAGGGAAAAGCAGAGGGATAATCAGAAAGCCCGCTAAGTAGAAGGTAGTATCTTCCTGAAGAATAGCCCTCTTGTAACCTCATATTTATTCAATGCCTTGTATGCAGTATATAGTCAATAATTACGCATTGGTTTCATTTTTCATCCTTTATGCAACAATACTGAAAGGCCTGTTTTAAAATATTTGTAGCTTCCCCAGAAGTTTAATGGTAAAGCATCAACAGCAATTTAGGTAAGTTTTCCATTTAATTCTGGAGGGACTTATCCACTTGGGTTCCTGTGTTAACTTAACACACTGCTATGCACACAAGAGTCACAGAACTGGGAGTCATCTGTGTGAAAGAATACATACACCTTTCTCTTTTTACGTGTCCTAAACATAAATTGTATCTGATTTACCAGTTCCAGAAGAAATAATTTCAATCCATAATAGAGTGTTTAAGGCTGGCCTGGTCTATTCCGTGAGTTCCCTGCTAGCCAGGGCTACATAAAGAGAACCTGTTTTTAAAAATAGTCATGTTTGTGCTAGGGATGGTGGCATGTGCCTTTAAACCCAGCACTAGGAAGGCAGAGGAAGGTGGATTTCTGAGTTGGAGGCCAACCTGATCTACAGAGTGAGTTCCAGAACAGCAGGACAGCCAAGACAACACAGTGAAATCCTGCTCCCTACCACCTTCAAAATGAGGAGGAGGAGGAAGAGGAGGAGGAAAAGGAGGAGGAAGAGGAGGAGGAGGAAGAAGAGGAGGAGAGCTGATGATGGTGGCAAATGTCTTTAATCTCAGCACTTGGGAGGCAGAGGCAAGCACATCTCTGTGAGTTCAAGGCCAGCCTGGTCTACAGAGTAAGTTCCAGGACAGCAAAGGCTACACAGAGACTCTGTCTGGAAAAATAAAACAAAACTTCTCTCTGCAAGTATAACAGAGAATTATTGATAGTGTCAGGGATTGTTGCTTGCCTATCAGATGGGTCTCTAGTTGGCCTGGTTATTGCTTAGCCATTCCCTCAGTCTCTGCTCTATCACCTGTCCCCAGATTTCTTATAGGCAGGATAAAGCTTAGCCTGGTGGAAAGCTTTATGGGTGGTTTGGCAGGGGAAGGATTGAGAACCCTGAAGTGGATAGGAATTCCATGGGAAGACAAAAAGAGTCAACTAACCTGGACCCTTAGGGCTCTCAGAAACTGAATCACCAACAAAAGAACATACACAGACTGGACCTACCTCCACCCTCCTACCCCGAATATGTAGTAGATGTGCAGCTTGGTCTTCATGTGGGTCCTGAACAACTGGACGGGGTTATCTCAAAAGCTGTTCCCTGTCTGTAGAATCCATTCCCCTAACTCAGCTGTTTTGTCTGGCCTCCGTGGGAGAGGAAACACGTAGTCCTGCAGAGCCTTGATGTGCAAGGGGGGAGGGGGTAATGGGGTGGGGAGGAGGGTGCTCCACTATCTCAGAGGAGATGGGGAATGGGGATGGGGTGTAGAGGAGAGGAGGAGACAGTGATCAGGATGTAAAGTTAAATAAATAAATAAATAAATAAATAAATAAATAAATAAATAAATAAATAAATAGTTCAAAGCTACAGAGGCAGATTCTTGACTCTTGGGTTCTATAACACTGACAGGCTTATCAGACTTTATGTTCCAGAACCTGGTACACGTGCCATTGGGCTTCAAAAAAATATTGTCTGGTTTGGAAAAAAAAATGAGTTTAAACCAGTTTTTATTAGAGAGAGAGCATGAAACAGAGTGAGTGTGTGTGTGTGTGTGTGTGTGTGTGTGTGTGTATACTTATGTATGTTTGGAGACCCCCATTTGTGGAACTGCGCGTAGCCAGCAAACCCTAAGAGTTCTCCTTCAGTCAGTACTCCCTGGTGCTAGATTTACAGACCCATGCCACTAGGGCTGGTTTGTCACATGGGTACTGGGGATCTGAACCCATGTCTCCTACCCTGCCCTTTTATTAGAATTTTAGAGAAAATAAAGAGAATTCTCTCCACAATTAGAGAATGCTCAAATTTAACAAGAACAAGGCAAAGCAAGGCAAGCAAACAAACAAAACAAAAACAAAAGAAAAGAAAAAAAATAAACAACCAACCAATCAAACAAGCCTTACAGGAAAGGACTCACACAATAAAATCAGAAAACTTGAATGTTACACCTTAACATCCACCTGGAAATTCTGAGAACCCAGGAATGAAGTCTGGCCTCTCTCCATGTTGCCTCTGTTCAATCTAAGGCCATGCAGTGTATTTGAGTGGGAAGGGTTAGGACCCCTCTGAGGCCTCTTCTTGCCAGCACAAAGAAAGAAAGTGAGCCTATGTTGAATGGTCTTCTAGGTGGACTTGATAGCTTGAACCTCTACCAGGAAGCCACATACTAGAATACAGGCTTCTATACTTCCCTTCTTATCTCTCATGCCCCCATGGTGGGAGAACTGGAAAAAAACTTCAGCACCATTGTGCTGAGTTCTCAGACTTTTAGTTGGTTGTTCGTGAAGGTCAGACAAATACTTCTCTCTTTTGTTCTATATTTTTTACCCGTTCTTTAAATTTTCCCAGGTCACCAACTCTGATCCTTTATACATCTCTTATTATCCCTTGTTATCCTTTGAGGAGAACAGTTGACAAAGGAAAGTACAAGAGGAAGTTATCCACCAGAGATTAAAAAAAAAATTTGGGATGGGGTGGTAGTTCTTTCTTAAGCAAGAAGGAATAGAGAAAAGAAAGAAGAGAGAAACTTTACTTTTTTTTTTTTTCAGAGTCCCACCTTAGTCAGGGAGTATCAGGTGAGAGTCATTCTGAAAGGATTACCTGGCCCTCAACCCCTGGGAATTCTCAGCCTGTATTTGTTTTTGTCTCCCAACAGAGGTGTGGCAGGAGGGGTCATGCAGAAGGTGAGCAAGATGTTAAATGCTCCACTTCCTCACTGTGGAGCAACACTCTGCAGTCAGCTCAGGCAAGAAAAAAAAATCAAACTCTTCCTCAACAAGCCTTATCCCTCCACTGGATCAATCCTTGCTACTACTGACTGCAGGACCGTGGAACTTGGCAATCTCCTTCAAAAAAGAAAAAGGAACAAAAATTTTTTATTTTATTTGATGTTGTCTATAAAACACAATTTTGAGTTTTAGACTCACTGTTCTCATTATTTAAACTTCCATGAGTTAGGCATGTATGGTTTCATAAAGAATTGGTGTTGAACCTAGTGGTAATCCCAGGTCCTAGGGAGGCTGTGGCAAGTGGATGACAAGGTCAAGGCCAATTTGGGCAGATTAATGAGACCTTGTTTGAAAATAAAGGAATTTTTAAAAAGGAGCTGGAGAGATGTCTCAGAGGGCTCTTAAGGAAGACACAGCCAGGTTCAATTCGCAGCAGCCACATAGTGACTTAAACCATCTATAAATCCAGTTCCAAAAGAGCAATGACCTCTTCTGATCTCTGTTAGCACCAAGCATGCATGTGGTACTCACACATACATAAAAAGCAAAAAAGCAAAAAAACAAAAAACAAAAAAAAACAAAAAACAAAAAAACAAAAACAAACAAACAAAACCATACTCATAATATGAATATATGTGGCTAGACAGACAGACAGACACACAGACAGACAGATGGATGGGTAGGTATAAAGGCATGGGATGTAGCTCAGTGGTAAAGTATCACTCTTACACTCTTTGGCCCTGGGTTCAGTTCCTTGTACTGAAGAAACAGAGAAAACAACTGCTCAGGGAACCGGGAAATGATGTTGACTATGTCTCTAAGCTAATTTGAATCTCCCTCTGGTGTACAGAGTAAAAGACTACCAGACTAGACATTCCCCAAGCATAATCTTGCTCTGAAAATTCTTAAATTTTATCTAGATATACCTTATATATAGACTCGACCCTTAGACGTTGAATAAAAGCAACTGAGTCGTGGTGTGGTATTTCAGTAAAAGCAGTTATGAACACCTAACAAACTTGACACAGAATTCATATATCAAGGGAGTATGGCTGATCCAGAGCAACAAAAGGCAGGCACCTACATTTCAACGGAGCTCACCTTCGTTGCCAATCAATCTCCTTTGGCCGCTTTATTATGATGTAGTGGCTAGCCTTCAGAAACCAAAGATGACTGGGAAAAAGGACCAGTCATAATTTGTCAGAAATATAACACTTTTGTTTCCCTTATTTACGATGAACCTAGAAACTCAAACACTGTAAGGAGTGGGCACCAGCCGTTGCCAAAGTAATCAAACCATGCTTCATAAAAGAAAGCTGTATCTCCTAGAAGGACCATTAAATAAGTCGGTGGACAACTTTTTGACTAATAGCGAAGCAGAGGAGAATCTTAATTGAAAGGAATTGATTCACCCAATTCGTTTGCACCCACCCAGTTTCCCTCCTACATTACTGCACCTTTCCCCCGTTCTTGAACACTCTCCAGTTCTAGTTAGCTTTCAAATAAGTTTTGGCATTCTCATCCAACAGCTACTTGGGAGTATAATTGGAAGGCAGCCTGGTCCACTGGAGAGAACACAGCTTTTGTAGTAAAATGGATGCTCCTCGGAGTTACTCTTCTATTTATTAGCTACATGGCTTAACTTCTCTTTGTTCAGTTTTCTGTGGACATATTGGGGACGATGGTATCAGCTTTAAGAGTTATTGCGAATGGTCAGTCGTTTAATGTGAGTGAAGACTGGCATTGAGAAATAACCTAGTTAATCACAGGCAGAATTAAGAAAACAACCATCTTTGATGGAGTTCTTGAGTAAGACTATAATCTGCTCACATTACGGTCTACTTTAAATTTCAGCAACTCTCCCCTCACCCCCCTGCCACCCCTGTTCTTAGAGCCCTAGTCTTAGAGCGATAGCTTAAAAGGTCTTCCATGTTGACTCTGATCTCGGTCCTCATACCTCTCACTGCTCTCCAAGTTCCACTCTACTGGGGGTTTCATAGGCTAAGATGGTGTCCTGCTGAGAAACTGCATGCATGCTATTCCCTCTTCCTGAACTAATGCATTCCTTCATTGGTGCAGAGCCAACTCTTGAGTCACCTCTCAATTGTTCAGTCACTTTTGTCCTCGGTGTTTTCCAAAGACTCTCAGAACCAGCCTGGATTGTGGCTTACCATAACGCTTTGTATTTTTCAGCCATGGTACTTATTACTCTGTTCAAGGATTTCCCGTCAGATGTGAATCCTCCTAACATTGTGCATTCACTGAGAGCTAGATTATATTGTTTCCTTAACATGCCTCGTGTAAAGTATGCCACCTCTGTAGTCCTCACCTTAGACAGACAGAAGATGCACAGACCCTGTTTCTGCTTCTCTGTGGAAATGTTACATGATTTTATGCAACCATGAGAAAGACACGGGCTTCCTGCTTAATTCTTACTTTCCACTCCCTATTATAATAGAAAAGAAAGAAGTGAATAGACAGACTACTTATAAGTTGAGGGACACACCACTGATTGGGTCTCTCTAGAAGCCAATCTTGGGGAAGCAAGCTTGATCCATAGTTGATTTTAAAAACTTAATCATCATCATTTTATTTAATTCACCAATTTAATTCATGATATGCTTTTTATTCCCAGGTATATAGATGTGTTACTAATACATGGTCATACACAGGAAAATAGGAGGCGGGAATCTTTTTTTTTTTTAAATTAGTCATCTCTAGGTGCTTTTTAAACAAATTCATAGTTTTCTATATCATCAAATGTACGTTTATACTGATTACATTAACAATGACATGTTAGTTACGTTCCTTTGTGCTGTGGCTAAACACTTAACAGAAGCAGTGCAAGGAGAGGAGGATTTATTTTGTATTATGGTTGGAGGGAACAGGCTGTCACGACAAGAAGGCAGGTATGGCAGCAAGAGCTTGAAGTGCATGGTCACATGGTACCCTAAGTTACCAAACAGAAAGAAATGGATACTGATGCTCAGCTTGCTTTTTTTTTTTTTTCATCCAAGCCAGAACCCTAGCCAATGGGATGATGCTACCCACATTTAGGTTGAACCTTCCCACTTCAAACCCAGGCTAGAAACCTCTTCAGGATGCTGGATCCTATCAACTTGACAGCATTAGCTGCCACCCAGGCCTCAGATTGGCAGCAGTCTTCCTGCCTCAGCTTCCTGAGTGCTGAGATAATAGATGTGTGTGACACATCTATCTCAATGATATTAAAAAATGACTTTAAAAACATTATTTTTATTATTGTATTTTTAATTCTTTTCTTATATAGTACACCTCAACTGCAAATTCCTCTCCCTCCACTCCTTCCAGTGTCCCTGTCCATCTTCCCTCTCTCCTAGATCCACTGCTTGTCCATTTTCCTTCAGAAAAGAGTGAACCTCCTAGGGATAGCAACTGAACATTTCATAGCAAGATACAGTAAGTAAGATTAGTCACAAACTTTCGAATCAGGGCTGAATGAGGCAACCCAGTAAGAGGAAAAGGCAAAAGAGTCAAAGACACCCTGCTTCCACTGTTAGGAGTCCCACCAATACATCAAGTTAACAACAATAATAGCATTGCAGAGGACCTAGTTCAGATGCATGCTGGCTCCATGTTTTCCTCCTCAGCCTCTGTGAGCCCGAATGAACCCTGCTTAGTCAATAAACTTTTAAAGTAATGGGAATAAAGTCTTTTATATTAAAGTATGTGTGTCAGGCCTCAGAAGAGGATTGAGACTGACTACTGATTTATTTGTCGTGTCTATTAACTCCGTGAGTTATCATTTCTTCTCAGTGTTACCCCTCCCAGGCTTTCCTGCATCCCTCTGCAACATCCTGCTCTCAGACATCCCACATCACTATGTCCTTATGGTTCACAGCCTCATCTCATCTTCTCACATAGGACATGCCCGCAGTGACAAGACTGGCTTTCAAGCCCAGTGAAGTCCTTCTGCACTCACAAAGTGAGGTCTGTGTATTTCATTTGTTGACAAAATAGCTACCCATTACTAGATCATCAGTGACTCCTTACTAATTACCATATCTCTTGTAAAAGAGTGCTTGGGTAACTTCAAATACCAGAATGTTCTGCTGGTGTCCTGTTCTACAAAGGTTATGAAAATGTATTATACAGATATTTTATTTTAAAAAATGAGAAATCAGTACACATTACTTTCGAAAACTACAATGTGCTAGAATTGTGAAATGAACAGTTTGACCTTGTTGCTTATAATGGGCATGCTTGCAATTCAAGCACTAGGAAGGCTAAGGAAGGAGAATGCAAATTTGAAGCTAGCATCTCTCTCTCTCTTTCTCTCTCTCTCTCTCTCTCTCTCTCTCTCTCTCTCTCACACACACACACACACACCCTTTTTAGCACTGCTTAAAGGTTTGACTTGAGAGTGAGGGGACCATAGGTGGAATTTGAGGGAGGGAACACAGAAGGGCTTACAGGAAGGAAAAAAAAATGGAAAGCAGTCTAATTATATTTTAATTAAAAATGCAAATTAAGTAAAGTTTGAGGTTATGCTGGAAAACAAAAACTTTGTACTTCATCCAATACTGTGTGTCATCAAAATGATAGGCTTTTGTGATCTGGATTTCTGCTCACAATTTCTATAATTCCTTACAGGTAGTATTAAAACAAATGAGAAATCTCTTACATTTTGTTATTACAAGAAAGAAAAAGGTTTACTTTAGAAAGTGTGTGGGAATACAGAAAATGGACAATGGAATACAGACAGAAAGGGAACTTCTCAAATCCATGAAAATAGTTAGCATTCGACGGCATCGCACTCCAAGCCTGAAGCAACTTGAAAATGACAGAATCCTATTTTGTGAGCTCTAAAGCGCACCTTTACTAGTTCACAACCATATACCTCCTAATATGACCCGAATTCAAAGTAAACATTTTAGGACTCTCCAAAGATTAAGAAAAATGCACTCTGCCCTACACACAGTAGGTACTTCAGTCTGTGTTCATGCCACAGTTCAATCATTAAGCAAAATACTGGAAAAGTACGAAAAATGACTTCGACTTCCTTCAATGTAGCCCAGGGTACCTCCAGCCACCTCACTTTACAGAACAATAGAAAAATACAGCTCATTATTCCCTGTGTTAATGTTAGGGCTCCCCAGGGTTAGGGTTAGGGTTAGGGTTAGGGTTAGGGTTAGGGTTAGGGTTAGGGTTAGGGTTAGGGTTAGGAAATGTTGCTAATTGTCAAGGTTCTGATTTTTAGCCACAGTTTTCTTTTGTTTTAGCCTCTGAAACATGGGAATAATACCCATGGTCACAGAGCCTTCTGAATGTTGGGGACTTAATTAGTTGGAATTTGTAAATGACTTGTGGTAAAAATAAGTCTCTGTTCATGGCTTGAACCATGCTGTCTCCAGTGTGGAAACAGAGGCAACTTTTATTACAGATAACACAAGGTTGCTGAAACAACCTAAGAAAAATTACTTGGTATCTTATTGAGGTCTTAGGCTTTTAACACCATAATGTTTGCTTTGTGAATCAAAATCATTTGGAAAAGAAAGCCATGTCCTTTCAGTGAATTTTTCTGATGGTAAATACAGGTTCACATGCATTTAACAATGGTCTTTACATAGTGTTATAGTCCAGGGTAGTAGTAAGCCGAATGTCCCTTTAGCAGATTAAAAAGAAGGCTGATAGAATATGCACAATGACTCATGAGTGAATTCAGGATGTAAAACAAGGCTTAGCCAGACCTCCCTAGAGTCATTTGGAATCTTGGATGCTGTACAAAGTCCAGAGTGCAGATGGGAGTTGATAACAGCTATGACATTGTCACCTACTTTTTAAGTTACCTTTGTCTCAGCTTGCAAAGTGAAACTCTCGCTGTCACTGTCCCTTTTCCATAGGTAGCTATTAATCTTAGTCCATTGAGTGATAGCCCTCAAAAATACAACATATGCATGCTGCCTCATATTGCCTTCTATGTGAAGGGGCTTCTATTAGGATCTTGCCCTAATTCTGCTGCCCTTGGGGAAGAGACAATTCTTTCATTTGATTAAATCCCTTGATCTCTCTGCTCTTTGGAGCTTTATGTGCCCACAGAAAGCTTACATTCCACTCTGCTGTTTGAAAGTCTGAATTTTAGAGGACTAAGTTGTTCAGGATTAAGAATAGTGTTAGAGGGTCTCTATAGATCAGAAATTCCACAAGGATATCTTTCAAAGTAAACATTATCAATAAAAATGTCACTTTGTTCTTCATGGATGTTACTATCTTAGTTTTCAATGTTTTATATTGAGCTGGGAAGGGAGATATTTGTCCTCATGAGACCCCTGGAGACAACCTCCAAAACCTGTAGAATACTGGGAAACAGGTCTGTCATTTCTAGGCCAAGAGTTAGACAAGCAAAATCTATGACTCCATAGGCTTGGGGTCAAATATCATGCACAAACCAAATAAAGACAAGGTCAGCCACCAGGAAATAGAATCCGATTAATTCCTGTGACTGCCAAACAAATCTCCAAAAGCTGAGATTTAAAAGACAACAGAAATATATCCTCTAAGTTTTAAAGGATAGAAAGCAAAACTGAGCTCTCAAGATTTAGACCATGGACTTACGAACAGTCCTCTGAGAAAGATTTCAAGATTTCAAATGCAGAAGATTCCCAAAGATCAATATTCCAAATGGCATACAAACAGGGAACCCTATGCTGGATCTGAGGGAGAATCTGGTCCTTGTCTCTTTAAGTGTCTGGTGAAGGCCGGCACTTGTTGAAGTATGGCTACTTGGTTACCTATCTACGATCACAATGTCTGTATTTTTCTCTTCTGTGTGCTAATTTTGCATGTGCATCTCCTTAGATGGACACATGTACCTGCTGGACTTACTCTAATAACCCCGAGTAAGTTTCCTGTTTAAGAACCTTGAACGTAATTATATCTATAAAGACCTTTCTTCTACAGAAAATAATACTTGATTTCAGAGAATTAGGACCTGATATCCGAAGTCATCCCATGTTATGTTAGGTCAAATTTCTCAAATAATTGTTAATTGAAGAATTGAATCTCAAGGCTTTTAAAGTAAATTTTAGCCTTATGTGGTATATGTCAATTTTTTTCTCCTCTCTATTTCTTCAATTGAAGGAAGAGACAGGCTAAGAATAACAAGTGTTTTTCAGGGCCTCTTGGCCCAGGCAGAGTTCCAAAAGCAGAAGTAAGGTTGGGTAGCTGGTGAGTTGTGCTCTGTTGAGTAGAAAAGAAAAGAATCATACCATGTCTGCTTCTCAGGCACAGGAAGGATCAGAGAGCAAGGAAATCACTAATTTTCAAGTCCACTGAGCAGAGTCCAAGAGTAAGGTCAAAAATAAAGCGTTTCCTATTGAGAGCCGTTGGGATGGATCAAGCAAGTCCTGGAGGCAGAGGAGCCTGGAAGAATGCCCAGAGGCCATCGCCTGCCCTGGACCCTGAAGGAATGGAGACTTTTTTTCTTCCATCACTTCCTTTAGCTGGAGATTTATCCACATTCTCCATCTGAATAAGGAAAATTGGAATCTAAGTCACTCACACTGTCAGCGGGCTCATCTGTGGTTGTGAATTCGTGAAGGAAAACCAAAACCCCACAAATAAAGTTAACGCAATATTCTAGATTAATTAATGAATGTTGAAAGTGAAATTTGCTTTTTATAACACAGAATAGGAATTAAATGCAAAGAAATTAGATTTAATAATATATTGATTCAATGCCTGTCTCTCCCATTAACAGTCTGTGATCTCATGGGAAAACATCCATGTTCTATGGCCGTGGATTTATAATCTATAAAGTGGAAGATGACAATTATTCCCAATTATTTTAAATATTTAAATAAAAGAACATTCAAGTATATTTAACAATGTATTAAAATACATTTTCTTTTCTTTCCTTTTTTTCCCATTTTTTATTTCTTTTCTTCCCTCTCAATACCTCCTGCCTTTCTGTGTGTCTCTCTTTTTCTCTCCTGTCTTTTCTTTCCTTCCTTCTTCTTTCTTTCTCTCTCTCTCTTTCTTTCTTTCTTTCTTTCTTTCTTTCTTTCTTTCTTTCTTTCTTTCTTTCCTTTTGTTCTTCTTTCTTCCTTTTCTGGGTTTAACATCTGACCCTTTTACCTGAAAATCAAGAGTCAAGCCATGGCAGCTCCTGTGTCTATCAAAGTCGTGTTTCTACTTGGAAACATTTTGTAGTAGACCAGAGTACTCAGAACCCTGTGAACTAGGTAATTTGTTTCTGTTGTGACAAAGTACACTGACAGTACCAACTTAAGAGAGAATGGCTTATTTTACCTCACAGTTCAAGTCTGAATTTATCCTGGTGGGACAGTCACGGTAACTGGACCTGGAAACAATTGGTCACATTAAATACACAATCAGGAAACAAGGAGGGGTGAATTAATCCAGAAGATTGTATTAACTTTATTTGTAGCACACAATAGGGGATCATCCTACTTCAATTAACATAATTAAATAATCCCCCAGAATAAGGGGATGGCTCTGTGGATAAAAGAGCTTGTCACAAAACCTGATGACCCGACTTCCATCCTTAGAGCCCAAGTGGTAAAGGAGAAAACCAACCCCTCAAGTTGACCTTTGACCTCCTCCACACATGTGTTGTGAAAATGCATAGACAACCAAGGCTAAATAAGTAAAGGAGGCATGGTGGTTAAAATCACATATTGGTCTTAGGATCAGATTTCAGGTCTTACAACCTGTGTTGGGTAGTTTATGACTTTTTGTCATTCCAGTTCTAGGGGATCTGACTCCCTCTGCTGGATATCAAGGGCATCAGCATTCATACAGGTATACACACACACACACACACACACACACACACTTGTGCACACACACACCATAATTAAAAAATAAAATTGTGTATCATTTTTTAAAAAATTAAGAAAACCTCCCATAGACATACCCAAAGGCCCATTTCCCATGCGATTCTAGATTTAAAAAAAAAAAAAAAAAAACTGATAATCAACTCTAATGATCACATCCTGTAACCCTAAAAATATTTCTAAGATATTAAGGAAATAAATAAAATAAAATTGATATAGTACAAACAATTTGAAAAATATTAACACAAGCACCCTAATATTTCCTGAGGAAGATGTGTGATAAATATTAATGATTCTCAACTGGCAATCTTTTCCTATCTTTTCTCTGTTCAGATAAAGTACAGATTTCACTTTTAAGGACTTCTTTTTTGCTCTATGGAATTCATAGTCACTGGGCATGGGAGTAGAACTTCTGGCCAACTGTGAGACATTAGTCATTGGTGTTTATGAGAACAAAGGGAGATTTTATAAAGGTGATGAGCCAGAAGGGTAAAACATACCTGGAGGAACAGAGCAAATGGAGGACGGAACCATCTTCTGGGCACCCTGATGCCTGACCAGGAAGGGAGGATGGCAGTCCATGGCCTCTTAGAGAGCTGAGTGAGAGGCTTCCACATGATCATACACTAAAGACAACTTGGAAAAATGAACTTAATGGTTCTAGGGAATAAAATTTACAACAGGAAAGGGGAAGCAGATTCAATAGGGTGGGGTGATGAAATTAGGCATGAATTCAAAATAGACTGAAAAAAAGTATATTAACTCTATTTATCAAGATTATAATGTATATCTGTTATAATACTAAGTCTTTGAAAGGTATATTGTTACTAATTGACATTTCCTTTAAGTCATAGAATTCATATTGTTCCCATTATCCAACCAGAGAAAGTAAAATTTAAAGAAAAGTCCTTAGTCCTAAGCAACTTTCTAGAATTCCAAGTGCTGAGTAAAAAGGACACAACCTACCTAGGAAAAGAACCCAGTGTGTAAATACTTTCCATGATACTAAATTCCAAGAAAACTTAGCTCACATCATCTGAGATAGATTGATGACAGTCGGTGCCTGGAGAGGCATACTTCGCCAAGGACATACTATAGCACTTCAGAAAGCTCTCGCTCAAAGGCATTTCACCTCCAGTATCAGCAAAGCGATCTCTGAGAATGACTAAGGTTTTGACCAGCAAGCCTTCGTTGAGTCATCCTCTTCAGAAATACCACCCTGATTCATCAACTATGCTTTTTACGTTAATTGCATGTAACATCTGACATCTTCGCTACTCTTTCTCCACATCACTGAATCCTAAGAAGAAAATGAGACAAGCCAAACCCAGATTATGGCTGAAGTAGAAACTGAGCATTAGCGAATGAAAGTGAAAATTGAATGTGTTCATTATACCATGAAATTCAAAAGAAGGTTTTATATCTCATAAGGTTAAAAAAATAATAGTGCTTTTATTTTAATGTTGATGTTAATTGTGTCTACTGGTTGTAGAATATAAATTGTATATTTTTACATAAAACCATACTAATAGGATTATTTCAAGAAATATACTTATCAGGAAGGCAGAATCTTTTTAAAATTTGCTGTCTTTTTTAATCGTTATAAAATTGCAAAATGAGTTATAGTAAACATATAGGTCCTCTAAACTTGTTAGCTGTTGCATAATAAAGTGGGTCCTGGCCTTTCATTGAAAGTGATCATTGAGAATTTAAAATAAGTACTCACAAAAAATATCTGTAACACTGGATCACACAGGCCAATTTAGAGATGACCCTTTTACTCTCTTGAGAAAATACTACTATTTGTGATAAATCTGTTCTGTTTTTGCTAGTCTGGTATCATTTCCCTTGCTGTAGTAACAGGCCACTGGGTTTTATGGGGCTCTGCTCACCTCCACGAAAAAATATCATTGGTTTTTCTGCATTGCTGACCGAAACACATAGATGTGAGTGGTTATTGACTCTCCTTTCTGTCACTTGTGAAGACCAATCAGATAGAAGCTCGGGAATTTGGCCCAAGGACAGGCATGGTTGGTGGTGTCTTTGATTACACCTTCCCAAAGAGATCTTCCCTATTCTCCACTCAGATGGCTGTCACTGTCTTCTCTCTCTCTCTCTCTCTCTCTCTCTCTCTCTCTCTCTCTCTCTCTCTCGGTCTGGCTCCTCCTCTGTTTCTAATGCACTTAGAGCTGTTCCACATACTTCCACTAAATTCCTCTTTCTAAAAGTTAATTTTTTTTGTTGTCTTTAAACAAAAAGCATAAACTTGCACAATATAGTTTAAAAATTAATCAAATCTTAAATTCTCTTAGTGTAACATTTAAAACAAGATCAACCCCTCCCTGGTGTTGGACTTTTAACACTGTCTGTATGCGACGAACCACTCTTGTCTACAACAATAGATTATTCAAATCTAAACTGTGTCTTAACAGATACAGGAAACTCGATAAAAATTTCAGAGTTCTTTTGTCTACCATGACCTCATTACTCTGAGTTTGCATCACTGGAGAAAAGCCAGCAAGCTTAACTCTCTCCTACTTGAGCCTTTTCAAAGCTTGCCTCCCAGTGCCCAAGACAGTGTGTTGAAAGTCCTTTTGCCTGTTTAATAAAATGCACAAGAGAATCACAAAAGGCTTAATGATGGTTGTAACAAGAACAACACAACAGGGTCAGGTTTACATGCTTATATTTAAAAAGTTGATCTGCCACCCACCCGCTGAGACCTACAGGGCTCACATCTGATGTCACTCACGTGCTGGAGTTTTGTCCCATCCCTGCTTTTAGCAAAGTATTTATCGCTCTCATCCTTTATGTAGACCCCAAACAAGCTTGTGCTATCACAAGATATCACTTGTCAACCAGAGGATGAATACACATGAGCAAATAGCCCATCACTGTCTTACATGGCTTCAATAATAGCTGGAAAGCAGAACCTAGTAAAATAACAACAGAATGCAGTTTACTTCTTGTTTTGGTAAGAGGAGGCCAATAGAATGACAGCCTTAAGAAGGTCCATGATCTTGGACAAGAGATGGGAAACAAAAATAAAGACTAACCTCTAATACAAGGCCCTCAAACTCAGATGCACTACTCTCTTTAATTTACATTAGAGTTAATAAACAGCTGTGGCATTAGTATGATGGGTGGCCTTGTCCTGAACAATGACAGTGAGTTCCCTATCACATATCCTGAAATGTAGTTAACACTTGTCAACTGCTTGCTATGATGACAGTTATGGCAGGATTTCTTGGACCTGCAAGCAGATGAATAAAGACACTGAGAGTTTTAGGCACTATAGCTGGGCAGACTCTCAGCTACCTCATACAAATTAACCCTGACTATTACTGGCCTAGGTCCCAACAGAAGACCTATTACTTCTCAGTTCCAGCACCTGTTCCTTCCTGTGTCACCATGATGAATCTCCTCCTCTGTCTTCTCCCAGAGACCCTCTCTCAGCTGCAAATTCCATCTACCTTTTCCTGCCCAGCTATTGGTCATCAGATCTTTATTAAGTCAATCAGTGAGCAAGGTGTATGTTTACAAAATACTGAAGCAGGTGATAAGACTTAAAAATAACTATACCAAAATCCTGCCAGTACACAACTCTCTACTCGTACAGAGTTAGCAATTGAATAATACAAAGACAACCTTCACATGATGTACAAAAAGATTACCTCAACATACAGCAGTTGGACACATAATATTTATTTGTTTGTTTATAAATAAATATTTATATATTATAGTTATGAATATATACATATATTTATAAATAAATAAATATATATATTGACAAATATTTAGGTTCCCCTTTTTTGTGTTTAGAAAAAATACCTCTACTGCTGATTTATTTTGTAATTCTATTTTATATATATTTAAACATACTGAGAAAGGACCTATCAATTTCTTCATATTGGCGAAACACCCATTTCAATTTAAAGGCTTGACAGCTTTTCATGGTGGAAAGCTGAGAAATGGGCCTGTGGTCAGTCCTTTCCCCTCTTAGCTAAGCAAGTACTGCCCTTTACTCAGAGAGCTCCTTGGCGTACAACCACCTACATCTTTTGTGACTGCTTGGGAGAAATCTCCCTTTAGAATAGTTTTCCCTTTGCCCACTTTGAAAGTATTGCTTTTAGTTAACTTTATTAAAACCATCTAAGGCACAAATATACTCAATAGTAATTTCAATATGGCAGGAAGGAACCAAGTATTTCATCTGGGGGCTTGAATACGTAGGCTACCTTTAAACGCTAACGTTGGGGTTGCTCTTGTGTGCTGTGTATTCAGATGCTGAGTTCTGTAACCCAGGATCAGGATGCAGTCTGGACATGGGCGTTATGTTGACCAGTGTACTCTAAAGAGTGCTCTGCAACAATCTCTGATTCATTAATAAAAGGCTAGAGCCTGTGACTGGTCAGGAGAGAGGGAAAGGACTTGAGATCAAGTAGGGACCACTAGTGGATGGACAGAAGTGGAAGTAGGAAGGTGCTGTAAGGCAGGATGAACTGTGAGGATGGACCATGAGCACATGGCCAGAAGAGGCTCACATTGAGGACACACATGGACCAGAGCAAGACTCAGTTGTCAAGCAATGGGGTATTTATCTGGTTATTAGTAGCCTAGCCGGGTTATAATAGTCTCAGAATCTGTCCAGTTTAGGCTTATAGCTTGTTAATAAATTTCAATGTCTCTGTGTTGTTTACTCGGGAACTAAATGGGTAGGACTGGAGCAGATCACGCCCCATAAATTATTTCTATGAGGTAATTTTTGAAAATGAAATGTCATAACAACACATTTCTTGAGTTCCAGAAAAACTTATTTTCATAGTGGCTCCGTATTTACTGTCCCTTTTCTCTTTGTCCTCACAGATCCATGAAAAGCCAGTGGTCCAGTTTGAGGCAAAAGCCATGAAAAAAAAGTCAATACCCCAAGTCAATGGACACCATACAGGAAGAATTCTCTTCCATTATACTTTCAGTAAAGGCGTTTGTTTGGCCCTATTCTGGACTACTTCTAACTAGACAAGACCGAGCTACAGTAAATAGGGCAATCAAAATTTCTCATTCTATCTACACAAATGCTAGTTGCGTCTGGAAGCGTTCTGAGAGATGTACCCAGATTCGTCTCTGATTAAAACATCAGAACCCCTCTAGGGCCCAGTCAAATTGATGTTAAATTCAAAGTGAGTAGTCATACCTTGCCCTCCTCGCATGACCTGGAGCCTGCCTTCCTTTTTTTTTTTTTTTTTTTTTTTTCCGTTTCCGAGACAAGGTTTCTCTGTGTAGCCCTGGCTGTCCTGGAACTCACTCTGTAGACCAGGCTGGCCTCAAACTCAGAAATCCGCCTGCTTCTGCCTCTGCCTCCTAAGTGCTGGGATTAAAGGTGTGTGCCACCACCACCTGGTGGGAGCCTTCCTTCCATGTTTACCACTTATCTCCCAAGAACTATCTTCTCTGGAAGCTTTCTTTTATAGATTTCTTCCTACTCTCAACTGCCTCCAGCACACTGTCCAGAGCAAGTTGGTGTGTTAGACTAGCATTTACCCAGTTGGTGACGGCTTTTTGTTTGTTTGTTTTTCTGGTAACACCAGCCATAGATAGAATTTTTGTCATTTTTTTCTGCTGATATCCCTAAATACTAGCTAATAATTTTATTCTTCCAACTAAGTTCAGAAAATATCTGTCTTTGTATTTTTCACTAATTGAAAGACACCAGAGGATCATTCTTACAGCTTTGAAAGTTTACCTTGACCTGGATTCTCAACGTTTCTATAAATTTTTCATGAAAAAGTCTTAGGAGATGGTTTATTCATTAATACAAGTGTCCAGCATGATGTCAAGTAGGTATCAAGCTGCATTGTCCAGGAGACAATTACAGTGATGCTACAGGAAATACTATGGTGATATCTAATGAAGTTTCCAAGCGGAAAATGATTCTCCCATCCCAGGACATCTAACATGCCCATTGGCTGATTTCAAGCCAATCATATTCTTACCCTGGTAGGAAAGATGGAACTAAATTGACAGTAATTACACGATCCTCTAAGCCTCCGAGGAGCTTGAGGCATTCCCTGCAGGCCAGTTATTAGCTCCCATCAGCATACTTGGGGGAAAGTTATGACCACATTGAGGGAGGGTCAGGAGGTAAGACTGAACATCCATCGAGTCTCTGTTCAGACTAGACTGTGTTCTTATAAGAATAGACTGCTGTCATTGACCAATCTTGTAGCTACTCTGACATCATTGGTTATCCTGATAGCAATGCCCCAGGCTGGACCAAGTTTACCATCTTAGACAATGACATGAAAACTTCCTATTCTCTCATAAACTTTCTTCCATGCCTCTTTTCTGAGGATTCCCTCCATTTCAAAGCGCCTCTTTGCTCCTCCAGCCTCCCTACATTAGTGTTTTCAGCTCTTAATTTAGGAGACCTGACCCAGTATTTTCAGAGTTTGAAACAAAAGGACAAACGGCAGATCAATATCCCATCTAAGTATTTGTAAGTTTGAAGTTTTCAACAAAGTGTTCCATTCAGAGTTCTAGAGTAGAAAGCAAGGTTCCAATCCCTGATGCATACAGCCTTTAGAAGGCTCCACTGAAAAATATTATGCAAAAAAGACCTAGCCTTGGCCTCAGGCTCTATTCTGCTGCTGAGTTTCTTAATGTTTATGCTCCTGGCTCCATATTGTCCCATTTAACAAGCACACACTCTGTGTAAACATCTATGGTAGCCTTTAAGGAAAGTTTTATAACCTCATACCAGAAAAATACCTCCCACAAAAACCATGAGCCAGTGAGCAAACAGGTTAGTGCAGGTCCAAAAGGTTCATATCCCTGCAGGGAGAGAATTCACCTGTGAGTCTCCGGAGCCCAGACAGTGACAGTGGTCTCAGAAGGGAATGAGCAGATTAAGGGAAAGGGGCCCAGCCAGCTTGTAACTGGAGTCAAATATCAAAGGCAGGACCCAGGGCAGGTTTTCTTTTATTTCTCTGGGACAGCACGCTGGGGCTGGAGTGAAGCTGACAGGAGCTCTTGTAGCTTAGATCAGAAAATTTAAAGCCATGGTCCTGAGAAAATAGAGAATATCGCCCAGTGGAAAATTCACCCAACTACACGGGTCAGAGTTAAAAGCAGCAGTCTTGGGAAATTTCCACACGAACGGGCATCTGCTGTCGTTGGAAAGAACTCAAGTCCTTCACTCAGAGCTTCTGGGTAGGCTCCCATGCACTTGGTGTCAAATGTAGAAATTAGATTGCAGATATCCTGTGCTTTTAAACAAAGGCTCTGAAGTTTAGTTAAGAGGCAGCCTTAGCGTAAAGCAGGATAGAGCACAAAGAATATTGCCACAACCTACAAAGAAGAATCCAGATCACACAAGGTCAGAGATTAGATACAAGAGAGATAATTTTCAGGTATTAAATTTTATTTCCATACATAAATCTGTCTGAAAATAGACTTCCAAAAGTCATGAGTCGCAAAACCACTATTCAAAAACTTTTAGTGTTAACCAGTAGAAAAATAATTTAAAAATAGTTATGTGTTTAGGAAATGGGGTTGGGGCTGCCGGTGAAGTATCACACTTGTTGGGAAAGTGCTACTTAGCTTTAAAAATAATTTTGAAGGGTACAAAAACTTTCTCCTGTTGATGGTTTCACTCTAGGGTTTGTTTTCTGAAACTGCCCTGGAGCACCGAATTATAGAAAGAGAGAAAGAAAGAAAGAAAGAAAGAAAGAAAGAAAGAAAGAAAGAAAGAAAGAAAGAAAGAAAGACAGGTGTGTATATTTCCTATGGGAATCTGTCATCTCCTTTGGTTCCCCTCACTGATAAGAAAGAAAAAAAATATATACATCCGAATTTCCTTCTTCCAGTCTTGCTTGAACATGCCAAAAAAGACATTCACACCTGCTCCACTGTCCACACATATCACTCATCATTGTGGTGTTGGGGGGGGTGTGGAGGGGGGTGGTTGGCTTAGGGAGGGAACAGAAAAAGGACAATCAGCAATTACCTGAAGACCTGGCCATGGCCTCGGGTGTTTTCCTTGTCTGATGGCTCAGAGTTACAAAACAGGGAAAATAAAAGTCAGGGCACATTAGCTGCATGACTCTGTCACTGGGAATGAGGCTGGAAAAGATCCTTTCAGGTTTGTCAGCTTTCAGCCCAGCCCAGAGAATGGTGAGCTCAAATGCCATCACTCCAACTGCCTCTGATTTATTTGTAGCATTCGTGGACAAACCCACAGACTAGAATGAAATTACCTTGACAACTTCTTTTTACACAATGTTGTGTTTTTCTCATCGATCCAGTCAAGACTTGTTTCCAAAACACATTTGTGGAGCTGGATTCGAAATTTTCTCACCAGAATTTACTCAAGGAGCTGTGACCTGGCTAAATTCATTAGCCTAATGTGAAGCAACGGGCTGAGCTTTCTAACCACAGAAAAGTTATTCTTATTAAAGAATAACTCTGTTCTTTAGAAGAAGTACTACAAGGTAGATATCAATTTCTTGGTAAAATTGGCTTAAAGGTGGCTTCTCCTGCCCATATGTCCATTTCTCACCTTCAGAACCTCCAAATAGGCTGCATTATATTGCTATGACTTTGCAGATATGCCCAGCTACAGCTTTTGATATACAGAAAGAAGCCTGTGTGGTCTGTGTGGTCAGTATTGTCATCTGGTCCTTAGAAGATGAGAGCTGATTGGTCTGAATGAGCAAAGCAGAGAGACTCGGAAGAGTTGGAATTATTCTGTGGTCTCGGAAGATAAAGTATGATGTCCATAGCCAAGATATGCAGATGGTCTCTACATACCAGGTAAAGACAGCCAGCTTGCACACCAACTATGGCCCAGGGAAAGCCTTCTAATCTGTAAATGAATAATTCAATAGTATTTTAGCCACAAATTTATTAAAACTAATAAAAAGATACAAGTGCATTTATGAAGCAAGAAGTGAAAAATTTGCCCCAATTGTGTGGTGTGGGAAACTGTATCTATAGTCTCCAAAACGGAGACCATAGCATGATGTTTCACACCATTGATTCTCCCTATCGTATTCAAATAGCTATAGCTCATATACAAAGTACTTTGGCTTCAATGGGAGTGTTTTTACTTAAAACTAATGGACGGTTTTTAGACTTGAAAAACACAATCCCTCCAGTAGGCACCAACATAGTTAAAACACAGATTCAGCTCTGCTGAGGTAGACAGGCTGCCAGTTTGCCCTGATTATTTGACTCACTGATGAGTAAAAGCTTTCATCTTGTGCAAATGGAGTTTGTGTGCATGAGTGTAGTTGATTGGAAATACTATAAGAGTAACTAAAACCCAACCCCCCCCAACCAAATAAAACAGCTTCCTATACTAATAATATTTCCTAAAGCCTGATTTCCTCTACTGTCTACTTTTACACACCTTCACACAACCAGGGAGGAGGATGCAGGAAGGAAGCTGAGATGTGTGGGAACATGGCTCACTCTACAGTCCATGAACTATACACTGTGCTGACATAAGCAGATGACAGACAGGCAGGGCAGTTTCTTTAAGAGGAGTATTACCTATAAGTAGGTAATACAGTACAGTGCTACAAGT
The DNA here is from genome assembly GCF_011762505.2 of Arvicanthis niloticus. Lineage (NCBI taxonomy): Eukaryota > Metazoa > Chordata > Mammalia > Rodentia > Muridae > Arvicanthis > Arvicanthis niloticus. The sequence goes on along the minus strand of NC_047660.1, from coordinate 113,998,086 downwards.
AGACCATAAGCCAAAACTCCATTCTGATGTAGCTAATTGTCCCTCTCATCTGAGACACAATGCTTAGGAGGAAAGAGGTCTCTCCTGAAGAGAAGTTGAGCTACCAGGGTCGATGCTTCCCTGGTCACACGAAGCTGATGGGTGTGGATCTACTGAGCTGACCTAGGAAGGAGCACTTAAACACTGAAATCTTATTTGGAAAAAGAACATCTAGAATGCTCGTAGACTGCAGTTAGCAAAAAAAAAATCACACAGTAAGATTTTTGGTGTTTATGGTTGATAGGATTTGGTAGAAGTCTCTGGATTGGAAGATGGAAGAGTGTGGATTACATAATTAGATCTTCTTCTTCTTCTTTTTTTTTTTTTTTTTTTTTTTTTTTTTGATTTGACAAAAAATGAGTAAAGGCTAGGTGCTGTGCGTTTGTCTGAGGACTTCACTAAGAGTCACATGGGATAGTCAGCTGGGGCCTGATCCGTCTTTTCTTCATACAGAATGGACAAGTGGAACCCTTTGAGAAGCAGAACTCACTTTTCCAGAGATAGCAACAGCTAGGAACTCCTGTCTAGGTGAAGGAAATGAGGCAGCCTGATGTGCTTTAATAGATAGAGTCATTTCCCAATCTCCACGTACCTGCTCCCTGCTATGACTCTTATCTTTACAGCCCTGACCAGAACTCTCCTCTCCCCCCTCTGCATTTACCTACTCAACTGGTCATGCTTTGAAAAACTGAAGAACAGATGGACATATTGTACAGCATCTTTCTGTCCTCTAAGAACACTAATTTTTTTTTTTTTTGAGACAGGACCTACCAATTATCTACACTGACATTGAACGACACCCCAGGTCAGTACTACTGGACCCTCCTCCATCAGCATTATCACTACTGATGGACTTATACACCAAAGTACAATGCAGTTTGTCAATCCTTGTTTTCCAGAGCACCTTAGCAATCTTAGGTCAGTGTTGCTCACACCCTTTTGTTCCAAACAGGAGTTCATACACATACATGCAATTACAAATTCAATACATTTGCAATTTATGACTTCCAAAGCCCCTTTAAGGAAAGTGTGTTTGTGTTTGTGTGTGTGTGTGTGTGTGTGTGTGTGTGTGTGTGTGTGTGTGAAGTTCCTGCCTTAGAGGATTGCTCCACCCTGTGTTGGGGTTGCCAAGAGCTTTAAGAAGAGAGAAGGAGTGTAATGATGCATTTGCTTCTTTGTCCAAGATAGCTTGGATCTCTCCATGAGCTGTTGAAGAGTTGAAAAGCAAATATGCGCCAACAGTTCTGAATCCCAGCGGTGTTTGATGACAACCTTCCCATGTTTGCCAACTTGCTGCTTAACAGCAATCCTGTTGACACTGTGCAAAAGCTTTCCAGGTCCTCCCAGGTAAATGGCCCATTTCTACAGATCACCTGGCTGCCTAGTTGAACTCTTTTATGAATACACCCAGAATTCAGAAAGATGAGTCATTCTTTTTGCCAAATGTACCTTGACATAGTCTAGATTTCCTTCCTTCATGCTATGTACCTTGACACAGTCTAGATTTCTTTTCTTTGTGCTATCTATTATAGGCAGAGATCATTTTAACGAACCATTTGAGGCTAACTACCTAATATTCCTGAATCGTTGCTGTGGACCTTTCTCTAAATACATTTAGTACATGCAGGTGATTAGTCGGGGAGATGAAAACCTCTTTTCCTTAAGTAGGAAACTTCTGAAATTACTGCTTACCATTTCCAGTGAAATCTGAGGTGATTTCTTACTAGAAAGAAATTGACAATTTTCATGTCATTAAAAAAAAAAAATCAAAACAAAATAATAGATTTTCATTGAGCAAGTGGAAGAAATGCTAGTCTTTCTTAGGAAGGAAATGAATGAATGAAACTTCTGTGAGGCAGAACTGTCAGTGAAGAAAAGGACAACTTTAGAAGGTTGATGGGCAGCTTTGTATTGGGTCTGAAAAGGTAATTTGATCCGTTTCAGGACAGCCTGGCAAAATGCCTGCAGGAGCAGAGGACAAACCTGTGGATGCAAAGGGTGGGGAGTGTCATTTGTTGGATTGGCTAATTAGGCCCTTCCCTAGCAGCCAAGCAGGAAATGGATTACCTGTGACTGTGAGGAAGAGACCTATGGCCAACAGACCAAGTGTTCAGTACAAAAGCCTGCCAAGAAGTGTAAAAGTACTCCCTGCATTCATGGTAGTTTTATTCAAGGCTAGAAACTGCAAGGAATACCTAAAGAAAGGCCAAGGAGAGTTTTTGACAGGCAAAATAAGAAACAGGGGGTAAAGACAATTAAAGGTGATTTGAAATTGTGAATGCAAACCTTAAATGACATAATTCCCGACTGGTGAAAGGCAGATCAACTACCAGTTCTGAACTAAGGGTTTTGCTGTCAGAAAAACACACATAGCAGTTGTATAATGAAACAGCAGAGGAGAGAGGCACATTTCATGTGATTACACTCCCCCCTCCCAGGCTTCTATCATACAGATTAGACCCAAGACATGTTCCATTCCATAGCTAGTGGGGAAATCCACAGGTTCTACAATCCTTAAGGACTGCTTTGGGAACCTGTCTATTGAGAAGTGGGCACACAAGGAAAATCACTGAGAGACTAACAACTGAAGGGATTGCAAATTAATATATATATATATATATATATATATATATATATATATATAGTCTGAATGTGATTGGTAACTAATTTTAGTATTTTCCCACCCAACTTGTTTTTAGCTTTCTTTTGGCTGATAACCATTTTTTAAAAGTATATCCTAATCATTCTGCAGTCACAACTGGACAAAAGAAAGAGTGAAAGACTCTACCCCTGCAAATATTGAGAACATGGTATAATTTATGTTTTTCCACTGATTTAAATGGTAAGAAATGCTATTTAACTATTTGTACACATGTTTAATGACTTAAAGATTTCTAACTTCTTCTAATTACTTCAAAAACAAAATTTAAGCTACATGGCATTTTTCTATTCTAACATCCTCAAAAAGGAGTTGAAGATTACATGTAGGAGTGGTCACACACACACACACACACACACACACACACAGAGAGAGAGAGAGAGAGGCTGGAGACTTGGTTTAACAGTTAAGCACAATGGATATTCTTCCAGAGGACCTAGGTTCAATTCTCAGCACCCACATGGCAGTTCCGAGTTGTTTATAAAACCACTTCCAGGGCACACAACACCCTCTTCTGGCCTCTTTGGGCACTACATACATGTGGTTTGCAGACGTATATGCAGACAAAATACATGTAAAAATAGGGAAATAATTAAAAATATTGTGAAATGACCATTTTCTAAAGATTTTAGCTTTTTCACACAAGTGAGAGATTTCTGGGAAGCATTCTGTATGTTTAATAAGGGACATGATCTATGGGACTTCATCATTAATTATTGAATTAGAAAAACCTGACATTTATGTGGTAGTCCTAAAGTTTCTCCTCTGTACATTTGTAATTTACTTCAGATGTCACTATCTTAAAGTATTTGGTAACAAAACACTTCTCAATTATTATCATCAGTGATCAGTGCTCATGGACAAATAATGATTAAGATATACTCTTAGAAAATATGGTTTCTCAATCAAGACAAAAAAACTAAACGCGAGCATGAAATCAGTTTCAAATTATTTAACATGTGGCTATAATTTGTGAGTTTTCTTCACTAATTTGTTATTTCCTCAATTGTTGGTAATAAACCCTTGTTTTCTGTAATACTGGATAAGAACACAGTATGGTGGCCCTGGGTTCAATAAGAAATCAGGCTGAGCAAGTCATGAGATCAAGCCAGTAAGCAGCATCCCTCTATGGCCTCTGCAAAAGCTCCTGCCACGAGATTCCTGCCCTGTTGGAGTTCCTGCCCTGGCTTCCCTCAATGACAGAATGCTACCTGAGGTGTGAGCCAAATAAGCCTTTTCCTCCCAATGTTGCTTTGGTCATGATGTTTCATCATAGCAGTAGGGACCTCGACTCAGATATGAATATCTGGGTATTTCAATAATGAAAGTATAATAGTTGGAAATAAGCTAGTGTCAGCAAATAAAGGGAAAGATATTAATAAGGAAGTAGCATTGGGCTTTGAACAAGGAGGAGATATATGATAAATAGTAAGTGTGGTTACAATGTTATCTGTTTTATTATTGATTAGCAGCACCTCAAAGATGAAAACTTATGCAAACATTAACTTTGAAATGGAAAAATGTAAAAAAAAAATCCTGTGGGAAATGAAATATCATATGCCTTTTTTAAAAAAAAGAAAATTCAATAAAATTTTTATAATAGAAACTCAAAATTTCAGGAACACATTTGACAGAAATGCACACTTTCTCCTGTTGCTTATGTTTTCAAAACATCATTAAAAATATTCTATAGTATTTGAAATAGGAAGTGTCTTCAGGAATAAGGAGTCACGTGGTGGTAGAAATGTGGGCAGTGGGTACCAAACAGAGGAGGTCTTGTGCCTGAAACAAGAGAGGCCAGAGCTGTGACCAAACCCATATTCTATCCATGTTGCTGGGATAGAAACAAACTGACAAGTTCCAAGCACAGTAACTGTGCATGTCACTTCCAAGAAAATGTCATAGGAAACTTTGTCAGCTGTTTCCAGTTGCATCAGCAGAAAGAGTTAACGAAAACATGGATTTGCCCTTCAGGAAACTTCCATTCAACTCAGGGCACTTGCCAATTCTAACCTCACTTAATGGAGAGAAGCCAAAGACCCAGCAGTTCATACATCCACATTCCATGGATGAACACTTTGTTGACAGGGAAGAGAAGAGAGGGGCCCCCTGCTCGATATTCAGTCCGATTTTGTACATGGAGTATTTAATCTCACTTCTGAAAAAAAAAAAAGTAATGTGATTAAATATGTCTTATTGAAAACTAAGTTCTGTATTTTATGTCATTTATAAAAACTTTCAGAGTGGTCAAAAGAATCCAAATGTGAGAAGTAGCCTAAAAAAAGGAGAACTCACCAGAATAAGAGAAGGTAGTTGACGGACATCTCTCCTTTCCTCTCTTACACTTTAGTCTATTCATCACTCAGACCTCCAAATCCTCATGAACCCATGTCCTCAGACCAACATTTCTATAAGCGTGCTGGTACCAACCCATGTGCTCCTGTTGGGGAGGCAGCTGGTGGAGAGCTGGTAGAAAAAGTAGCAGGTAGCAGCTGTCACTATGTAACATGAACATTGACCAATGCCTTCCTTTCATTCACTGCTCTATTCCTTGGTTTACCAAACATTGACTATTTTTAATGAAATGTGTCCTAAGAGCCTAGACACACATCACCCTTTACACAGCTATCCACAATGTCAGGTACCTGACTAGCAGCTGGAAATGAATTAGTATAATACCACAGTGCAAATAACTCAGATCAATCTGCGGTTGCTTCACTATTAGAAAATATTGGGGTTTTTTTTTTTCCTTAGAAAATTGCCCGAGAAGCTAAATATAAAAATACTAATGCAATTGCAGATGTTTATCTGTGAGTCTATATGCTTCACAATGAAATTATCGCATATGAGCAGGCACATCGATACACAGCAAAAAATCATTAAACAAACAAAGGCAACAGGCCTCCTGCGTTTACATTTAAACTCTGTCTAAAAGCAGGCTTGTTTCTATTACATACCTTTCCCCTGTCGTCAAGGAATAAGAAACGGCATCTCATGAAGTCATAGCTTGTATTTCTATCTGAACTGGAATTTGAACATGAAATATAGATGCCCATAGTGGATGAATGCTTAAAGAGGAAACTTTGATAAATTTTCTCTTTGTGATGCCAGTTCTATTTTTAAAAGTACAAGTATGGTTTCTGTGTGCATACATAAAAAATACTATAGGAAAATCAACACTCTGTAGAGATGATTACACTCTTCTTTGCAAGATGCTTACTGTACTGCATATTCACGCATTGCTGTTCAAGCTTTATTCAATGCACCACAATAGTATGTAGACTTGCATGGACACTCTTCTCAATTCCCTGTTCTCCCTTAGACTAGACCATTCCAGGCTTATCTCCCTCCAACAGAGTGGACTTGAGCCTTAACCCACATGCATTAGGATCGTTGCGTTCTTCAGTCTTTCCACAAATTGTCACAGGAGACTGAATCGTGAAGATGTGTCTGCTTTTTCTGGCCAACCGTAGGTCTCAATTGCCAAGTCTGTTTTGGACTATGACACTTCTCCACAGAATCATGCACTATCACTCCTGCTTCATAAAAGTCTCCCCTTTAATTCCTTTAAAATCACTTGCAGTAGTAAGGTGAGCACACAGCAATTTTCCTTAAAGACTAGAACAAGGATGAGAGAAACATTATTTATTTCGATATTTAGCTCAAAGTGTTCCTCAAATTCCATTCCCTTTATTTAGCTGAGCAATTATACTGTCTACTCTTACATAACAAAACCCATACCAATTGGAGAGCTGAATACACAGAGGGCTGTATATTCCTTATTTCCCCTTTAGAGGTAACAAAGAGGTCCACTGAAATGCACACCTTGCTTTTACCTGTACTATCCCCACCTCCTCCATTAGACTCTTCAGGAAAGGAAACTGTACTGAATCTAGTTAGGAGTTTGCTATTCCCTATGTTAGACAGATTAGCTATAGTGTGTGTCTGTGAGTTAACTGGTCCCCATTATACTAGGTAACCCTCAGTGTTACAAATTTAATCTTGCTGCCATGGGAAGTCTTACAGAGAGATTTATAGAGAGATGCCCTTGCATCTACCCTCAGAACCTTAACATCGGTCATGCTTGGATACTTGATTTGAGAAGGGAAAGACGTCAACAACTTTTTGATTAACTACTTTGTGCCAAACATAATATATCAATACTAAACCCAGAAAATAGATATTCTTGTTCCCAATTATACTCATGGAGTCTGAGGTTAAAGAACAAGACCACACAGAAATGGAAGCAGGTTTAGAGACTGAACCCAGATCTGGCAGCTGCAAAAAGCTATGTAACTTTTCTGTCACATCCAAGTTTGAGGTGGAAAAGATGTTAAATTGTGTTTTCCAAAGTCTTTGACTTCCTAACTGCTGGGAATGTTGTTACTGTAACTGTCTCAAACCCTGTCTCCCAGCAGGTGGTGAGATGCCATTGTGTTAGCAGAGTCTGCTGGCTGCAAGGAAGTTCTTCCCTGTCAGATCTAAGATACATTTCGGACTCCATTTCAGGACTCTACAAGTTCATAATATCCATAGATATTGTCAATTGAGTACATCAGCAAAATTCAAGGGCATAAAGGTTGAGCCTAATGTACACACTGTATATATTAATATGTTGAGGCCAGCGATGATTACTTTAAATATTCTTACTTACTAAAGACTTAACAAGCCTCTATTGTGTTAAAATACAGAGCAAAACCAACCACTTTTTGATTGGATTTAGAGCTCACTCCAGAAGACAGAACCCGTGTCTTGGCACAAAAGCCTTAGGAGACAAATGATCAACTATTGTTTTGCTAAATCAATACAACAATAATCCACCCCCTGGGTTTTTACACCCACCGATTACTACATCTCCCAACCCTCCTTAGATAAGCTTCTTTTTGCAGTAGATAGCAATTAACATAAGGACACAGGATCAGTCAACTGGAGAAGAATGAGAGAAGGAAGAGTGATCAGCTCCAAACCGGACTTCTGTATCATTCTCCATTCCTCACAAGGCTCAGGAATCATCTTGGAAATGGGGGCAGAAAGATTGTGAGAGTCAGAGTAAATGCTTGAAGCAATGGAGTATTTGCACAGCTACACATACGAAGTATATAGTTACACTCTGAAGTAACTTGGTCTGCATGCACAAGACTTGCTCAAGGTTAAGACAACAAAAACCCTAACCTGGATGGAGGAGGCGTTCATGAAATCTTATCCCTATCTGAGGAGTTTTTGGCAACTGATGGCTACTGGAGAAGGGAGAGTCAGTTTACTTCAGGAGTGCAGACCTTGAAAGGTCGCCCAAACACATGGAAAGCATCTGTGAAATATTAAATAAAATAATTTTTAAATTACTTAGAAAGTGCCATAACCACATACTTTTAAAAATCTGAAAACTGTGTCTCTTTTTCCTTCTCTCTGAACTTGTAATCTTAAGTCTCCTTGCAAGAACACCTATTCTTTAAAATACCTCAGCTGCCAGTGAAATGGCGAGGCTAGATTTAAAGAGAAAAAAACCGAACAACTAATAAACAAAAAACTTTTATGGAAAAGTGTGTGGCCTTAAAACTAAATACATTTATACAGGGGTGTTGAAGATATGAACCAAGCTAACAAATGGGAAAGCAGAGCCACCAAATGTTTAAGCTCTCCTATTTATTATGCGTCTGGTCACACCATCTTGAGGACAGAAGCCAAGGCTGGATGGATCAGATCCAGCTTAGATAGCAAGTGGAATGAAGCCTGTGACAGATCTGAGTGAGGATCTAGGCAGGGGACAAGTCACAACACGGCCTTTCTTCTCTGAAGCAACTCCCCTTTCTCACCTATACAGTTCCCGTGTATAACCACTTCATCTAGGTTTTGTTGAAGCATTGACTCAGGAGGACGGACAGTCTCTGGGGATCTGTTGAGGTGCTTGACAATACACTTCTGGTACTTACTGGGAAGTAAGTCCTTCAGGACCCAGATTGTTAGCTTTTTCACAGGGTGGGTCTTCTAGTCAGTGGGACCAGTAAAGATGAGGGGCAGCAGGATCTTATGGTTCCAGTGAAGATCAAGATAACAGCCTGGACCCTGGGGCTGCAGGACTTCCCTGCTGCTTGAATCAGCTCTAGCCACTGGTGTGCCTTCCTTCCTCAGCCACTACATACCTCATGCTATACTACCTTTAGCAATGGGCAGTGTCAGGGGTGAGTCCAAACTCCTGTGACAATGGCACGGTACACATTACCATCTTGGATGTTAATGCCACCCAAGAGCAGGTTGTTGGAGTGACCCAAGTAACTAGGATCTTGAGCCAAGGGCTAGCAGCTGAGGTGGGGCCTAAAGCACTTTCTGCTTGATGTGAGGAGCTGTGGGTCCTCTAGGTCTTTGGCATCCTACTTGATGAAAGGCTCCTGGAGCTGTCTGGTATGCCTCATACCTGCAGACCACTGCTGATCTCAGGAATGTCCTTGTGGGTATTTTGATTCAGCACAAACTCAACGTGAGAAGATTTGTGTCTCAAGCTGAAACTTTTTTGCTACCCTTGACTGTCAGGAAGTAGATTTCTAGTTGCATCTGAGGGCTCTGACAAATTCTGGAGATGGGATGGAAACATGGGTCTGAATAAGCTCCTGTTGGAAGAGGCAACATGTTCTTTCCTCTTCCTGATGTCCTTGTTCCACTGGCCAGTTCTAGGATCATGGACTTTGGCCAGGATCATGTCATCCACATCCCTCAGGACCTGTGCCTGTTTATTCTGCTCAGTGGTAACTCATCTGTTGAGAACCTGTACTGATAGTGAACGCTGGCTATGTGGCCCAAGCTACTCAATAGTGACCATCTTTAGTACTCAAATTGTTGGGGCCACCAATTAGTCTTAGTTGGATTACACCTTCTCCACAGCAATGGTTCCTGCCACAGGGTGAGGCAGGTGGCAGGGTTACGAAGCTTCAGTTTTCCATGGTTAATTTCAATCAGTTGCCCATAGTGGCAGCTGGAAGGACACCCCAAGTGATCCTTGAGTTTCTTCAGCTTTATTGGCAATAGCTGCCTGTCTATCTCGAGTAAGTGTTCCTTTATTCTGTGGTTGTAGGGGAGCTGAAGTGGTAGCCTAGATTTCTGAGTCTTTGTTTCAAGGTTTTGTCATGTCAGTGGAGGGGTTTAGTTTGCAAAGGGACTGTGGCTCCCCATAATAGAACTTGAGCCACCATTGTCTGTAGGAATACCTGCGACCTTCCAGATCACATCTTTGAGTGAGGTCCACTGGAGAGGGAGCTAGTGAGCTGTATACTGCTCGTCTTGGGGGCATGTGTATAGCATGTGCATAATTTTTCAGAACGTTCTGGAAAAGGATTCCAAGTCCAGGTCTTCAGAAGCACACATTATACTTTTGGATTCACAGTTGTGCCAAGAAGTTACACAGCTCCTGGCTTATATCCTAGTTTATGTCCTTTATTCAGGCCCTTCTCACTCCCAAGCTGGTCGGTCTTTGATCAGACAGTCACAGTGAATGGTTAATTGCACAGATATCTTACACCTACCTCTCTTTGCTAGTTAACTCCAGCATGGCCCGGTGAGTATCCAGCATGGAACATTTTGGCTCATTCTGTTTCTTGGATGGCCAGGTCTCCCAAGTGTCTAAGCAGGATCTTCTCCAAGGGAGTCAGGAAGTATTTGCAAACTGTTTTTCTCCCAGGGCACAACCGATAGACACTGGGGCCAAATCAGCAACTAACTGCCTAAGCCATGATGAATTATACATGGAAACGCATGGGTTAAAAATGAAGAATTTCTTGTGCTCACAATGAACACTACTCCCATCCCCAGTCATTTTTATTTCAGGGGAACCATTGTGGTCTGATACAATGGAAAGCGTATTGTGAACAATGCATTCCTAGAGAAATAACACATATAGCCCCGTCAACAATACAAACCAGGTCAAAAGGAGAACTTAAAATGTGGTATTTTATGAATTCTGAGACACTTTTTTGTTACTATTTTATTTTTTTTAACATCTCATAGATTGAAAAGTGTCTTATAATCAACAGACAAAATCAGAAAATAGAAAGAGATAAAATATGCCTTTGCTTGCCTTTCTTTTGGAGAAAGATTTGTTTGATTTGGGGTTTTATTTTTAATGATTTGTTTATGAAACTTCTCTTCCCTACTGTTAATGACTATAAGAGCCTAGAATTTAGGCAAAGTGATTTTATTTTCTACTGGTCATTACTGGGGAATAGCTGGCACTACAGCAGAAAAACCTAGAATTGTGGGGTAGAGTTGAGCCCACCTTGTGACATACTGTAGCTTCTGCTTTACTGTCTTTGAGTCACAGTCTCTTCTTCCTAGCTAGCCCTGGGATTTAGATTACAAAGCAATTATTTCAGCATTACTGTGCCTTGTTTTCTGCAGGTGATGAATACTGTTGTTTCCTTCAATGTTGTGGAAGGTTGAATGCAACATAAATAAATCGCTTAAAATAATGCCCGGTGCTGGCAAAACATACTTAACCGTTTGCAGACCCCATTGTGCCTCTCTCTCCTGGTGCTCCCTCTGGGCAATTAAATGCTTCTAACTTTTTCTCCCATTGGAGACACACCTAAAATTGCATCTTTACTTTGAGGTTTTCCCACAGAAAAACAAGTGTCTGTCTCTACCCAACAGTTTACTCTGCTTTACTGACTAGAAGGGACTCAACATTAATACATCTCCAAAAGAACTCTATTTTTATCTTTCATCTAATTGTTCCCTCTCTTGATTCTCCCAAATTCTACCAATGGCTGGAAAACATCTTTAAATTATCACCTTAGCCTTTCTCACCTCTTAACTCAGTAATCTACCAAGACATTCACATTGTCTTTCAGTCCCTCCTCCTTCAGTATATTCCCAAATCTGACAGTTTCTCAGTAAGAGTGCATTTACTCTGTTTGGGTGAACCTATAAACATTGGTGAACAATTACAGTCGCTTCCAACTGATTTCTTAGCTTTTGTTTTACTTCCCATCTTTTCGATTTTCTCCGACTAGGAATGGATCTTTTGTTTGTTTGCATGCTTGTCTGCTTGCTTGTGCTTGTTGTTGTTTTTTTTAACTTTTTTTTTTTTCTTGTTTTTTGTTTTTTTGGTTTTTTTTTTTTTTTGCTGACCCTGAACCCACCTGCCTTTACCTCCCTAGTTCTGGGATTAAAGGCAAGTGCCAACACCTCCTGGCTAGGAGTGGTTCTTTTAAATAGTGAAAATTGGCATGCTTAGTCACAATCTTCCAATGACTTTCTAATGAAGCCCTGGCACCACGTCCAAGGCAGGGCTGCTGTAGGATCACGTCACATTCTACTCTCTGTCTCCTGAATTTTTATTCTGCTACAGGCACTCGGGTGTGGCCATTGGCTCTTGCACTGTGTGGTTCTTGCTATTCCCTCTGTACAAGTATCACTCACTTCATGGGATTTGACCAGGGATGTTCTTCTCTTGTCTGTCTTCATTTTAGTATCTGGATTTACATACTACAATTGGGTTTGCATTTGTTTTAGTAATTCATGAACATTTAAAACATGGATTAAAGGGAGCTTTTCCCTCTTAAACCCAGCAGAATGTTTTCTCTCTCTTTTTTTTTTTCTTATCATATTTTCCTCCAGAGATTTGGATACTGTTTCTCACTTGTTTAGAGCCAATCAATGTCACCCTACAGGCTGCCAAAATGGTTGCCGAGTGATGAGACTTTCCATCTTTCTGGGAGCTTAAAGTACAGACAGCTCTGCTCCTGCGGTTGCTGTGAGCCATGTGAAGAAATCTGGGATTGATCAAACCAGAGTCCCATACAAGGAGGCACAGGGGAGGTACACTTAAGCTCTGTATCAGCTCAAGGATCTTCCATGTGCTTCCTTTCAATATCTATGGGGAATTTTAGTGCCTAGGAAAGTGAAGCAGTATGAGAATATGCCTAATCCACTGAGAGTTCTTTTACAGCAAGGACCACTGCTCTGCAAAGACCCCAGTCTCTTGGAGGATGGAGTGCATTATGTACTTTAGTGACTTAATTTCTAATAAAATGTGTACTGCCACCGCTGACTTGATTAATAAAAAATTGATAATAGTTTATATTAATATTTTAAACACTATCATTTTGTTTACTTCTCCGACATCTACAAGTTATATTGTCTAGAGTGGGCCCTTTAAGCCATTACTAGTTACCATGTTTATTTGTCTCTCAAGATGTAGTGATTCATATACCAGCTCAGCCCACATTCATTGGGTGCTTGCTATATATCAAGTATTTCTGTAGATGGTAGACATTTAAAGTGATTAAGAAAAGTAATGTCTGCCCCCTCGGAGGAGTTAACTTCTTCTACTGGATAAAGGTAAATAACCACCAAAAGAGCCGATTTCATATATTCATGATCAGTGGGAAGTGCTGAAGAATCATGAACAAACGTAGGAAGTGTTCTTTCTATAGTCCATCAGAGGCAGCTTCCCAAAGGTAGCACTATTGGGACCAAGACAAGAAGCTGAGCAAAAGTTCCAGCTAGGGAACACTCGAAGGGAGACTCCACACTTAGGAGAGGAGGCTGAACCCTTGGGGCAGAGAAGAGTCAAGGGTTCAAAGACCAGTGAGGAAGGTGAACTAAGATGAGTGTGGATAAAGTGGACAGGGACTAGACCAGGTAATTCAAAGAAGAGAGTTTAGATTTTATTCCAGATCTCATCATAAGCTAAAGGACTTTCAAGGAGGAGAATAAACACAATCTTGCTACCTATTAAGGAGAGGAGCCAGAGAACTGAGAGATTATTCCATGGAAGATTGGGAGATAGCTATGATGCAGAGGGCTCAGGATGCTGGTGTGCATGGCAATTAAAGCTAAAGGTGGCGGTGGGATGCCTTAGACTAAAGTGCTGGTAGTAGAGAGAGACACTGACAGATGGAGTATGTCAGGTGAGAGAAAAGGGAAAAAGAATTAAAGACATGTTTTTCTAGATTAAGCAAAAAGAAAAAATGGAGGGAGGTGGATTGGACTTTGAGATGAGCTATCAATAGTTATTGTTAGTGTGTAAAACTAGGCATGTTAATTATATGGCGTAGAAATATCAAGTGAATATCTTTTTGCTTAGGGTCTGGAGAGATTTGGCCGTTATTGGCATCTATGTAGCATATACATTTGCAGGGCTGGTAAATCTGATGAGAGGAGCAGGCACCTTGCCAAAAAAGCAGAGAACAGTAGCTATCTATTTAAGATCTTAGAGGAGTGGAAGACTCCAGCCTTCAGAGGTGTCACTTGTGAAAAAGAACTAGCAAAGATGAAAAGAATAGGACCCACAAAGACATAGAGCAAATGACTGAACGGTGACGTGACAATTACTAACAAAGACTATTATGACAGCATTAAACTCAATCCACTGATTCTCAAGAGTGACTTTTAAGAGCTATAACTATATTTTAGGCAAGAAAACTGGGACATGGTAAGATTAACAAATTTCTCCAACTTTATACAGATTGTAAGGAGGTAGGCATAGGATTCAAATCAAAGCTGTGTCAATCCAGTGACTATTTTTCTAACTAGGACTTTACACTCCTTTTCTGGTTATTTTGCTAATTTCTCCACTTCTTGCAGGCAAAATAAAATGAAAGGAAACCATAAGAAAGGCCATTACCTAATAGCTGTTTTAGAGTAGAACTGGTACCCCAGTCTAAGATACATAGATGGTGATTAGCAATGAAGCAGGTATCAGGTGGGTGGAACCATATCTACCAGTACTTCTTGTTAGAACTTGTAACAGAAATGGCTAGACTACAGATAGAAATGGACTGTAAACTCAAAGAGAAAGTGATTAGGTCTTCTGGGAGTCAGACTCTGGGATGGAAGCTAAAGTGTAAACATTTATTGCAATGACATTTTGGGAAAATGATGAGGAAAGAGGGCAGGGATATCTAGGGAAAGTATTTAGATCTTTAGGTCACAATTACAAGCTTAAGACCTGGGAAGGATGGAGAGGGTTCCATAGGGAAAGATGATTTCTATTGTGAAGCACCGAGAAAGTCCTAGTAGCTAAGTCAGCAAACTGTGTTGCAAAGATGGAGCCTTGCTGTGTCTGCTCGTAGATGGGAGTTAACTGGAAAAAGCTGGGCCTTTGCTCAAATGCTGTGTGCTGGACTCAGAGTTGCTGGAGTATAGCTGGAGGTTGTCTCTCTGTTGTCCTCACTACTACTCACCAGCTTTGAGGAAAGGGGAATAATGGTATTTGGGGAAGTTTAGATTGGAGAGGAGACTGGGAAGGAAAGACAGATGAGGGATAGAAGAAACATGAAAGATTGTTCAAAAGGCCATATAGAAAACCCACTAGAGTATAAGCTTCTGAACACACACATACACACACATAATGGGTGGTGTGCGCATACCTGGAGCAACCTAACATGGAGGATAGAACTGATTCCAAATAGATAGGCTGCCAAATAAAGAATCTCCAGAGCTAAGTGTGGTATACCTTCCTTCAGATGATTGGTAAGGGGTGGGGGTGGGGGTGTCCCAGAAACCTTCCCCACAAAACAATACAGGCTCTCAATATTGTTCTTGGTTGGCCACTAGAGACTACTGGTTGTAAGATCCCATTGATGAAGACATTCTAGAGTCTGGTCTAAAGACATAGAGGAATCAAGGTGGTATTGACCTCAGAAAGTTTCTTTCTGCTGGTTTGCTTTCTTAGTGCCCGAGGTGCATTGCAGGCTGTTGAGGGATAAAAGTAACCATTTGTGAACCTTTCAAGCTACTTTAAAACTTGTCTGGTAAGATATTCCTAAGTATCCTATAGTAGTATGGATAATGTGAGGTTAACAGAATACTTTCTGACTGGATCTTAAGGTCTGTTCCACTGGAAGAAACTCATGCCTAATACTGGCAATGTGGTCAAGGACCCATGGATAGGAAGCCCATAGTCTTGAGGAGTAAACCTGTTATATTTTTCTCTAAATACATAAAGTATCAGACTGACTTTGATGTGGACAGTATCAAATATGTCTAAATACATATTTCTATGTCCATAAATTAGTACAGATCTCACACCACAATAGAAAAGCTTCATATTACAGTGGACAGAGGGGAACACAGAGACAGATACCTGATCACAAGGTAGAGAGCAAGTGCCTATGGGTTGCTCACCCACATGTATCATGTCTATATCATATGCCTTTCTTCCAAGATTCAAGAAATAAAACAGATTATAAAGGCCAGAGGTTATGGAGGACTGAGGTAGAAAAAAGCCAGAGGTTATGGAGGACTGGGGGGAAAAAAGTGTTTTCTGAACATGATAGGAGCATTGCACTCATGAGCTCCCAGAAGCTGTGGGGTACCTGCAGAAGATGTGTACAAGATCTAGCCAGTGGTATTGCAGTATTGCAGCATGGATGGGGGAGGGGCACCCAACCTTTCCCTACCCTGCCAAAGAACCTATTTATTGACAGTTGTTGGGTGCTAGGGGAAAGACAGTTGTCTTTAGAGATGAAGTCCTTGGTAGATTTCCCATGTTCCACTGTGTGTGTGACAGAGACAGAGAGAGAGAGAGAGAGAGAGAGAGAGAGAGAGAGAGAGAGAGAGAGAGAGAAAGAGAGAGACTTGGAGGCATGTGCTTCTGCCTGTTGAGGAAGAGATACTCCATATATGATGTTCCCTAGAGATTCTCTACAATGCCTATATGCTGCTGAAAATCAAGGCAGAACAGAGATAGTAGTTATGGATGAAATCTGAGAATCAACACAGAAATTTAACTTTCTTCTACTGATCTGATGCTACCGCATTTCTTTTCTTTTTCTGTCTTTTTATTTGACCAAAGAAAGAAAATACTCCAGTGTTTCTTTCAACAGCAACAACACAAGTATCTAACAGTGAATTATCTTAGGAGAAAAAGTCCTACCGACTATCAGGACTAGGCACTCAGCTCCCACAATTCAACAAGTTAAAGGGGCAATCTAATAGTCAGGCTGATTTTTAAATGTTCGGTGGAGTGAATAGACATAAAGACGATGCACGAATGGCCAGGCGGTGTGCAAACATGTCAACGGAGCCAGTAGTAGAGGAAACACAAATGAAAGTCATAACGACATTGCACCAAAACAGCAGCGCAGCCAACTGCTGACAAACATTTGGAACCCTCAATACCATTGACAGGAACATAAAGTGTTAAAGATTTCATAAAAAACAAAATGGGGATTTAAAAAAAAATAGATAAACCACACAATCCAACAATCTTTTTTCTGGATAGTTATTCAACTGGAATCAGTATTATGAAAGATAGCCTCCATTACTCACTACAGCATTATCTACAGTGGCCAAAATGAAGAAGTAAACAAGGTTCATGTCCATCAAATCCAAAGCGATAAAGAAACTGGTCTGGTCATATAAGAAGTATTATCCGGCCTTTTAAAAGTAGGCAGTGTTGCCATATGCAACAATGTGGACAGACTTTGGGGATACTACCCAAATGAGTTAATGCAATCACAGAAGGACAAATGTTGGCTTGACTCAGATGAGGTCTCAAAAAATAGCAGAAAGAGGCAGAGATAGAATAGTGGCTACCAGGAGCTGCAAAGAGCAGGTCACAGGCAGAAGGTCTGTTTTTCCCAATGGGAAAGTCCTCGTGAATTGCTACATAGCACCATGCCTGTGGTTACCAGCACAGCACTGACCATGTTACAGTCTAAGACGGAAGATCTCCTTAGTGTTGCTCTGCATAAAGCATTAAAGAAAAACTATCCGCTCAGATCCGAACACACACAGCTTCTTCTATTCAGATTTCTGATCTATGACCACATGGATTCTCGTAGCTCAACCAATACTCTATAGAGCAAAATTCCAAGTTCAGGCCTGATAATCAACTAAACTGTCCAGTCTCCAAAGCTTACTGAATCATGTATGTGATTAAATACTGACATGAAATCATCCTTGTAGATATTTTCTCAGGAGTCCATAATAATTGGTAATCAGGTAAATATCACTAAAGCTGCTTATCTGGGACCCTGATATTGATATAAATAAAAACACAACTGAGAAGCGTAAGTGACAAGACACCAAAGCAAATGTATAAGATCAATAAACTGATTTTTATTTTTTTTAAATCTGGAAATACGTTCAGTATTGACATAACATCGTGGCACTCAACAAACCTAAGTCAAACTATTGAGCAAATATATTGCAAATCAGTAGGTTTGTAAAACCTCAGGTCTGTTGTCTATCTAACTGGATACAAGATCAATTATAGAGGCTGGATTAAAGTTTAGGGATTCTTGTATTAGACTCAAATAAAAGAGCAAATAAGCAGTACAGTGGTGGCACATGCCTTTAATCCCAGCACTTGGGAGGCAGAGGCAGGCAGATTTCTGAGTTCGAGGCCAGCCTGGTCTACAGAGTGAGTTCCAGGACAGCTAGTGCTATACAGAGAAACCCTGTCTCAAAAAAACTAAAAGAGAGAGAGAGACAGAGAGAGAAAGAAAGAGAGAGAGAGAGAATAAATGTTCTGCTTTGACTCTTACAAAACAATTGAAAGACAACAGATTAAAACAAATGAAAACAAACAAAACTCACCTTCACAGCTTACTCAAAGGACATAGTCAATGCTGTGTGTTGCAGCTCTACTATAGCAAGTGTGTGTACATCTACGGTATTTACAGAACAATACTATATTCTCTCTCAGAATCAACAGGTTTCCCATTGCCTGTGGAATGATTCCTGAGGTGTCAATTTGCTTGGGGGGAATTCATGGTGAAAATTACTCTAGTAATCTGAGGCATCATTAAAGCAATAACATTGTAGCATTCAAAACTATTCACAGCTCCTCTGGTCCCTGGGAATTTGGATGGGTAATCCCACATGGCTAATGGCTCTTGTTATGTATGGTAGAAAATGATTCCAAAACAATAGAAGTCACCAGGGAATAGTAAGAGGGAGGTAAAAATGAAGGGAACTTTGCTTTCCTCATGAAAATACAGCTGCTTGCAATTTGAGTCACTCATTGCTAATGCTGTGATCGCTTTAAAGCATCTTAGATGCTAGTTTTGTTGAAGAACTGGATTCTGGAAGAATACCATTTCCTCAATTGTTTGTTTACAGACTTTGACACCAAGGGTTTTACTGGGTGGAGACAAAGTGTAATTTTTGGTGGGAAAAGAGGTTTTGGAATATACATGAATGTCAGGGGCCCCAGCATAAAATTGCTGCTTCCAAGCCAGTGAGAGACAAATAATGTTAGACACACAAGGAAAAGCAATCGGCTTCTTGTACCTTTGTTTTGTTTCTATTTCTGTATATTTGTGTGTCTCTGTGAGTGCATGTACACATGTCAGAGAGTACCAGTAGAGAACAGTTGAGAGTGTCAAATCTCCTGGAGCTGGAGACACAAGCAGATCTGAGCCACTCAACGTGGATACTAGGACCACAAACTCTGGGTCTCTGAAAAAGCAGCAAGATCCCCATAAACATCTAACCTTCTCTCAGGCCTTCTTATTGTCTTGTGTTTATGAAGCGATTTCCCTCCAGGAAGCATAAAAAGCAATGCCTCAGGCACTTTGTTGTCACGAAGACCCAAAGAATAAGATAAAATGCTTCTCATACTCATATATTAGGGATAATCACTGGAAAGCAGAACTGACTTCGTGCGCTGGGCAATGGGATTAAGTTAATGCCACAAGCTCTTTTCTTTGTGAAAGGTAAATTTCGCCTGCTGCACAGAGCAGCAATAATTATTCGAAATTCCTGAAGCTGGCTAACCATTTGTCCAGAGGGCAGAGAAATCCTGCTTGACTGGCTTCCAGTCGAAACCAGTGTCAAGTTCCTGACCTTATGAACTCCCAGAACAGCATTTGCTAGAACAGGAGGAGTACTTCTTTTTAGCTGCCTTTCCGTGTTTTGTTGTTGCTTTTGGTTGGCTTTAAAAATAAAATAAGAGCAGGCAATGTAGTTGCGTTTGAATTGGCATACCAAAATTTCCATATTTTTATACATTTCTGTCCTTTAAATGTTGGGTTATATACTTAGTTTCCCTTCCTTAAAGAGCCAGTGTTTTGGAAAGGAGTCTTTCTTTCCTTGTGTCAAATGATACTGCTCATATCGAGGTAGCCATTATTGTGTCTGTCCTCTAGTCGCTTACTTTATGATGTTAAGTATATTGTACATGTCATCACAAAATGAAGAGAAGTGCAGTATGTTTGACAGATAGAAGAGTGCAGTCCAAAGAAGAGCCAAACTTTTAAAAATTGAAAATCAATGTAAATGCTATGAATCTGCTAACATTTTCCTCTGTTTTCTGAGTGGGATTGCTAACATGCTCCCAAAACATGAAGGGAAAAGGACTTGATTATGGGTTCAGGAACTGTTTCCTTGGACACACACACACACACACACACACACACACACACACACACACATACCACAAACGATAAGGCTTCAACAACAAACCAAAGTATGATTCTATCAAATCCCAACTTGGGGAACCAGTTAGTTCACTGGGCTTGTGTACAGAGCCTAGGTGAGGAGTTACTTATTCACAGGAATTTGGGCCCAAAGTAACCACACCACTGAAAAGTCTTCCTCCAACATGGAAAGAAGTTTCTTCATAGCTGCATAGAGTCTGTCTTCTCCTTCCTTCTCAGTTAACCATCTACCCTCTATATTCTCTAATGCTTCTGAAGACCATGCAGCTAAGACAGAGTTATGTACAAATGGCTGCTCTCAGGTTCAGGAGGGAGCTGCAGGATTCTCAGGTGAATGTTTAGCAGAGCCTTTCTTCCATTTGTTGTAAGAAGAAAAGCCCTGCCTCAGGAATATCTTGAAATTTTTTAAATTTTTATTTGTTTATGTATATTTGCATGCCTATATTTATAGACAAAATGCACGGATATCTGGTCCCCTGGAAATGGAGTTGTGCATAGTTATAAGGCACTGTGTGAGTGCTGGGAACTGAACTTGGGTCTTATGTAGAGGAATTCTAATCCAGCAACATTACTGATCTGGCATGGGATCACATCCAAAGATATGGTCTGTCCAGACATGCGCTGGATTACAGTATGATCTGGCTGGAATACAGGCATACCCTTAGTACATACCTTTAATCCCTAACAATGAATCTATGGTTAGTTCACAGAAGGGAACAACAATGTTTGAAAGTGATGCCTAATTGAGGGGCAGACAAAGTGATGAATTAAAGATTTGACAGAATGAGTCAGATATAGAATATGCCTAACTCACATGAGAACAGCAGTAGAGTAAGACAGACTATGAGAAAGGAGAAAGGAGAGAGAGAGAGAGAGAGAGAGAGAGAGAGAGAGAGAGAGAGAGAGAGAGAGAGAGAGAGAGAGCGCTGTAGGTGTATGTTCTATGTGATGTGTGGTATGTGGGATGGCAGTTTTACCAGGATCATTTTACAGAGATAGGTTTCAGAAAGAACA
This sequence comes from Arvicanthis niloticus, assembly GCF_011762505.2. Classification (NCBI taxonomy): domain Eukaryota; kingdom Metazoa; phylum Chordata; class Mammalia; order Rodentia; family Muridae; genus Arvicanthis; species Arvicanthis niloticus. Next base: position 113,976,993 of record NC_047660.1, on the reverse strand, counting down.
AGCTAAACACAAATGAAGACAGAACAAGCCAGTTAATGATAAGGAACCAGGTGACTAGGACATATTGCCAAAGTTAGTATGAGGCCAAGTAGAGCAATTCAGGCAGAAGCTGAGAGAAGCTGGATTGAATCAGTCAGCTTGGAAGATTGGACTGTATGGAAGCTAGAAGCTCCCAGGCCTAGGCCTAGGAATAGTTAGAACAAAGAAGTAAACACTCTGGGTTCAGTCCTAGCTGTCTATTCATACAGCTTGGGTATGGTTCTTATCTTATTACTTTATCTGAGGAAATAAAAGCAACATTTAGTCTTAAACAAGAGCAACAGATTATCTTAAGGCCTAAACCCTTGGGAGATAGTTTGAAGGCTGTCACAGCTTTTGTGATGGAGATAATGGCTATTTAGCTCCTTGGCTAGCATTCTTCAATACTACCCAAGGTAAAGATGCTTAAACATGGGGAGATCTGGAAAACTAGAAAAAAGCTAAGAGCAACAATCCCCTAGGAAAAAAAGAATACGTTTAGAGCTCACAACCAAATTACATAGACTTTCAGAACCCTTAAACATGCTTTAATAGATCTCTAGAACAAAGTTTCTCAGGATCAGCTAAGTCATGTCATGAAAGCCTGGCTGCCTCGATATTGATTGACATCAGTAGGTCCCCCTACTCAGCTGCTTGCTCTGAGCTCCACTGAACTCATGAAAGACAGATGCATCAGCAACAGCATTAGCCATGACTGGAACTTCGTAATCAAGTACTGGTTAGGACGTGAGTGTTTAACTTTATATTGCACTGAAAGCCAAGCTCTTAGAAATGCTCACATGCACTGTGCTCTGTAAACCTCACTTGCAGAGCTACAGAGTCTGCTTCTAAGGAGGCATACATGGTTTCAAAACTGACTCTTGCTGAGTGTGGCTTTGCAGGCACCTGTATGAAGCCTTCTGTCAGTTTCAGCCTCGATATGTGTGGAAACACTGTAGCCCCATCTTGAAATATTCCTCATAATCAGCTTGGATAAGGCACCTATTCCTGCATTCAAAGACTAAAAGAACTTGGAGGAAGAACTAACCTGTCTCATCTTGAGACAGCCCTCCAGGGCAGGTTGAAGGTATGCTTGGAGAAGCAAGGAAAAAGCTTAGCAGTTTTCCCTCCATAGGATCCTGAGCTGTCAACTCAGCAGCTTTCACGAGAACTAAACCCACCTTTCAAAAAGAAGAGCTTGAAAGGGTTGTGTCATTAGCTATTCTGATTTTACGTGGTGCAGGAAGCATAGGTTCTTATTATACCATGTTCTATTTTTGATCTCACCTGTATCAACACCCTCCAGTCTCAGCACAGTAATGGTGGAGAAATTCTTTGATGATAATTGGAAATGGCTCAGCCTTGCCTCTCCTCTGATACAGTCAGACTGTCACCTGGAATGTCATTTGGGCTGTTCAAAAAAGTGGGCATAGGAAGTTGATGTGGATATGTGCAGATGCAACTCACAGCATCTCAGGAGAGTTGTGAAAGGTAGGCTAAGACACAGAAGGAAGGCATTATAGCTTCCTTCCTGATAGTCTCAAGCCCCAAGCCACATAGCACAGTGTCATTTATAATCCTAGAGGGCATTGCCTTTATTTTTTGGGTAGACACCATTATGTGTCAAAAAGAGTCATACTACAAACTGTTACTGTAGACGGTTTAATACGTGGTGTTTAAACCTGATACCTTCTTGTCATGATAAAGAGTGCAAAGAGAACAGGAAATGGTGCAGTGCAAATCTGTTTTCATGATAATAATCTCCAGAACACAAACAGCATTGGAAATAGAATGGACATAAGCATTCCTTTGCCACCTTCAAATGCTAGCCTCGATAGCTAGCCTCATCACAGGGACCCTCCCTGTCCTCCTAGCATGTCCGACTCACGGTCCTGACAAAAGTGTAAGGCAAATCACAAGGCTGACCTTGACACAGGATGGGATGGGTGGGTGGGTGGTGCTAAAAAATAAGCTGGATTTATCTGTGTGCCTGAGTGGGCACATGGATCTCATCTTTGTCCTTGTTACACTGAAGAACGCCTTACAGATGGCTCCTGAACTTTAGCCTGACAAAAACAGGTCAGACATCGGAGAACAAAGAAAGTTAAAAACACAAGAGTCACTTGGGAACAAGCTCTGTGTTCACCATCCTTTATCAGGGCGAGGAAACCCTGACCTTCCCCTAAATAGATGCAGTAAACAGAGAAGGCGGCTGGAGGCTTTTCTTCTGTGTGGCCTTGAGAGCTCCTTGGCTTAGTGTAGAAAATGGAGCCTGCATCTCATGTTCTCAACTCTCCCCTATCTAAAGAGGTTGCAATTTGATTCTGGCTCACCTCAAAGTACAAAGGAAGGTTTTAGGGACACAAGGAAGCTAGACATGGTTGAGGTCCATCAGACCAGGTCTGAGTGCAAGCGGGCACATCAAACTGCTTCTTGACCTGGAGCTCTTTTCTAGGAGGTCTATCTTGCTTAGAAAAGCTATTTAAGCCACACTATTCGAAATGTATACTAAATCATCTTGCCCTGAGATGACGACTTCAGATATGAGGGGGAGTACAGAAGAAGGGAATATGAGTTTGCCAAACAGTAGGGAAGACGGAAGCCAGATTGCCTGGAGAGCTGTACCCACACCCTGCCTCAACCAAATGTCACTCCCTCTGCCCAGCTGGCTAATAACTCCTTCCATGACATCCAAGTCTCTGCACTATACATTTTCTCGTGGGGATTTGTCCCGGCAAGCACACCGGAGTGAATTTTATGTTTCATGCACCCTGGTTATCTTTTTCTCCCAGGTGATATTCCAGCTACCAAATGGCCCTGGTTGGTTAAAGGGGAATGCAATCGTGTTCCTTGCCCTGGTTATTTGTCACTTGTTAAACGATGTTAGGAGATTCCCAGGCGATTTCACATCTGAAGATTGCAAGTGTTTTTTTTTTTTCCTTATCAGATGCCATGCGAAATGCTTTCTGTGGGGCACATCAGTTTCCCAAGTATCCTGTCTGATCCCTGAGGCTGATAACACTGGATTTATCGGTTCAGAAAGAGGAAGGAAGCCCTATGTTGCAAATGGGCTAAAAGTAAAGCAGGTTTAGGAACAAAAGTTAATCATTTTATAAAAAATCCTATATGAGAAAAAGAATACAGTAAAAACTGGCTTGGTCATTTCTCGCCTCTAACATTTTAGAGATTTTAAGGGATTACATGTGATTATAGTGAATTGGAGCAACAGGCTGCTTTGCTTATTTAAAAACATTCTATAATCCTCTGCATGTGTATGTGTGTGTATGTGTGTGTGTATGTGTGTGTGTATGTGTGTGTGTTTTGTGTGTGTGTATGTGTGTGTATGTGTGTGCGTATGCGTGGGTATACAGATGTATGTGTGTTTGTGAGTGTCTATGTGTATTTATGCAATTGTATGTGTGTATAGTCTGTATGTATTTGTGCATATATGTAATGTGTTTATTTGTGTTTATGTGTGTATGTGTTTATATATGTGTATATGTGTTTATGTATGCATGTATGTATATAATATGTATGTGAATGCAGTTGTGTAAGTGTGGGTATGTGTACATGTAGCATGTGGAGGTCAGAGGTTAATATTAAGTGATTTCCTCAATCAATCTCCACTTTTATTTTTTTTGAGACAGGTCGTCTCCCTGAAACTTGACCTCGCCTACCTCAGCTGGTTTGGCTCTCCACAAGCCCAGATATCCCCCTGTCTCTTCCTCCCTAGCATTGGGATTAGAGGCATTTGCCATAGAACCTGGCTTTTATATGTGGACCGAAGATCAAATTCAGGTTTTCATCTTCGTGCAGCAATCTCCTCACCCTAGCCCCTCGAGACTACTCTTTTTAAAGATACTGTATAATCAGGACAACTAGACTCTGCTTTGATTGTTACATGGACCTCCATATTTATTTATCAGTTATGCTTTTGGTGGTTGAGTGGTATTGGTATTTCCTGTTTTTTTTTTTTTTTTTTTTTTTTTTAAATAGTGTTTCTTTTCTACTACAGCGGGAATGCCCCTGTAGTAGATCCCTAGAAAGGGCACTAGCCTGACAGCAGAAGAAAAGCAGCTTCCATTGGCTCTGATGCCTAGAGGCTGCTCTGTTGGCATTTTGATTTTAAATTCTTTTATTTGTAGAAAGAAGTTTCATCTGTTTGGTACCAAAAGACTCCTATAGCTTTAAAAAAATGTTCAATATATTGGTTTTGTTTGCTTGTTTGTTTTGTTTTCTTTTGTGTAATATGAAGCCACAACTGTTGTAGACACCCTTAGTTTTAATAAACATCACAATGAATATAGAAAGGCACTATCTCTCATCATGATTATAAACCTGTATACCTCCTACTTATTGCATATAATTTTAACTTAAATAAATAATAGGTATTCTTCAATGTTTTCTTTGTGTCTAATTTTAAGATTAAAAAAAGTCACTGGACTAGGACAGATGTGGGAAGAGCTACATAAAATTTAAAGCACAAAATAAATTTTGGGTAGAAACAGGTTAGAAGCTACTCCTGCCAAAATATGTACAATATCCAAGGTGAGGGTATTATAGTTTCAAGAACTGAATTTGACTCATGGATGAAGAGCTAGCTCAGGCAGCAAAATGCTTTCCTCAGGAGCATAAGGACCTTAGCATGACCCTCAGAACCCATGTAGAAACACCAGGCATAGTGGTGTATGCTTGTAATTCCAGTGGTGCAGAAATAGAGGCATGCGGATCCCTGGGGCTCACTGGCAGCCAGTCTAGCCTAATTGCTAAGCTCCAGGCCAGCAAGATGCCCTGTCTCAGAGGAGGCAGGTGGTATCATTTCTGAGGATTACACTTAAGGTTCTCCTTTGCCCTCCATAAGTACACGTATACATACACTTATGCACCCCACTCATTTATGAACAGGCGTGGGTTCATTCATTAAAAACAACTGCAAAAACCACAATTAAATTGTATCCAGCTCAGAAGGCGAAGAACATTTTGTCTAAACAAAGTTCTGAATTTTTTTTGGTACTTTTAATGTCTGAGCCATCAGATCCTCATTTTTTAAGGAAATCAACCATTTCTTGTACACATAATTTGAGGTTGTTTTCCAATTCAGAACTGTGAGCCAGACCCAACATTACTACTCTGGATAAATACAATTTATGTGTTATCCTGAAATGCCCTAGGCAGAGCTACCACTTAACATGGCTTTCCTCCGCAGTTACTATCTGCTGTGCTCCAGCACTCTCTTGGGCAATGCAAGTTTCAAAGGATTTCACACTGTGGGGCCACAGATAAGAAGGTCTTAGGCTTATGTAGACAATAAATACTGACCACAGTAAGGTGTCATTTTCCACCCCAGATGTGGTATGAACTGAAAAGGGAACTTCCTTCTTGCTTATCCAGAGACTTTATGTCATTTAAAATTAATCCACTTTGGCATCCTGTTTCCCAATTCCACAGCTAGCTTGGCTTGTTTATTCATTTGAATATTTGCATTCACCTCATCTGAAATTCTTATCCACTTGAAATATTAAGCAGAGATTCTAAACATTTACCTTGTAGTATATACAGCATGTAGACACTTCCTCCTGCGTAAGGATGAACCAGCAACACAATGTTACCATCCTAGCATGCTTCTCTCTGAGTTCAATGGTACCTTCTAGTAAGCATTTTAGACAGTGCTTGTATCCCAGGCTGTGCTCTGAGGCCAAGATGTGGATTAGGAAACCATAAAGAAATTAGGGCAAACATTATATGCCACAATACTATCTATTCTAAAAAAAACATAACCAAAAATAACACAAAACAAGAGTGGCAGATAGAGATTTCCAGCAAAAGTCATCTGTTTTAGTGTCTTATTTGCCAGTGAGAAGTGTCACTGTCCATGTCAGACATGTTTCTACAGGTTCTTTAGAAAATATAGTACAAGTATGAATTGTGGTGTAGAATAGAGAGTTTTTAACAATGGAACCAAAATGTTTGCTTTATCATAGCTATATAGCTATGTAATAGGTCATAGACTTGCCCAAAATATACTTCAGTGTTGCTTGTATGCACTTGTAGGAGATTTAGAAATGTGTGTAGTCCTGGACAGCCTCTATATTTGAGGTACTCTGATAACACCATAGGCAACAAAAAACATTTGATCATATTCATGCAACACAATGTGGCATCTAACCCCCCCATCCCAACCCACGGAAAAGGGTAAATTTACAAAGTTTCAACCAAATAGGGAATGTCTTTAGAAAGAGTTCATTTTTCTCTCCATCAGAATGGGGAAAGGCTCTACGAATAAGTTGTATTTAGTGATTAATGCTGAAAAAAAATGTTTAGAAGTTTAGAAAGGAAGGGGGTTGAGAGTGTGCCTCATAGGCAGGTCGTGGGAATCCAAGGAGAAATGGAGCAAGCCTAAGTACAACAATACGAACACTGACAGATGACCTGAAACTTAATTTAGGCACTTAGAGGATTTTCAGAAAAGATTTACATGGGTGTGGTGATAGAAACTAGTTAGTGTTTAGACACAGGGCACTGTAGAGAAGTAGGTTCTGTATGTGAATGTTGAGGCTAGCAGCTAAGACCAAAGACAAGAGTCCGGCTGAGGACTGTCACTACAGCGTGGAGGAACGAGGTGTGGCAATCACTGTAAAGCCTGGCATTACTGGGGATTGTGATGCTGGAATTCAGATGCCCTTTATTTCCTAGAAACAGGAAAAAACGCATGCTAGGAAAGGAAAAGCTGATTCCAGTCAACCATAAAACAAATGACACATTTTCCCATTCTTCCTTCCTCTCCCTGCATCTCTGAAGTGGATCTTTTAAATGATTTTTTTAAAACACAGAACTCACAATTAAATGAAATGGGACATCTCTTTACATTTGTTATCATATACAGTAAGACTGAGTGGCAGAGAGTATAGGAAGATAACATGTAATAGTCAGTAGTTACTGGCCACATTGGGTATTATATTGGAGAGTTACATTTGTTTGTTTACATGCTGTTATTGTTCTTCATGTTGATAGATATTCTCTGTCAACATTAATCAAGTTAATCTCTTACTGCTTAAATAATAGACTAACCTACAGAATATATAATATTGTTGACTGCTTATTTATTTAAAAGAAGGAATGATTTAGGATAAAATGAGAACAAATTGGTAGTGTCATAAGGATGGGATATTAGAAAAAATGAAAGCTTTTTAACTGTTTTAAAATAAGTATAACATTAAAATATATGAACAGGAAACTGCTGTTTATTTTATTTAAGAAAAAGGAAAATATTCAGCAAAGGAAAAAAATCTTTAAGTATTGAAAGTAGAGAGTTCCATGGATATGTTTGATCATATGTCAGGAGAAACATCAGGACAGAGGGTTGCCATTTTGATATTTCGAATCCTATTTCATGTTTGGGATACTGCAGTGACTCAACTCATCTCTCCATGGGACCAAAGAGCAAATTTTGTTGAAGATTACGAATTTTAAGCAATATATACAATATGATCTGAGGCAAGAGTCCTATTTCAGAATACCACTAGTAAAACCAAGACTTGATTTTAAGCCAGCCGTTTTTGGAAGATTCATTGATTATGAGGAATTTTGAGTGGAGTTCTTAAAGAAACACAAAATTGAAAGCCTGTGAGTACATTTCTTCAAATTAAGTTTAAAGATAATTATCCCAGAAGAAAAATACCAAGGTGTTGATTATGCTGTATGCACTAGCCTTTTCTGTACTCTCTAGGTGTATAGTATAGAGCGTATAGAAGAAATTAATTTCAAGTCAGGTTAAGTAAGACATATTTTCTGTCTTTCAGTTATGAAGCACTTTCATGTTTTGTAGCCAAAAACATTTTTAGAATAGCACAATGTCAGCCCAACATTACATTTAAGTTTGTCTTGAACAATAGGTCAAACTGATTGGAATTGCTAATATTGATAGGTATGACTGAGAAAAACTAATTCTAGGTATCCTGGTAGTCTGTTATTATAATGAATAAATTATAAGGCAGTGTGTGCATTAGCTGGCAATATTTTTTTAAAGAAAGTTGCCAGAAGAACTGGTCATTAGGAGCCAGCAAAACCAAACTCAACCTATAGCCATTTACTTTCACATCAGCAAGATACTGTGCTGAGAATAATGGGAAGTCTTTAAAATAATGTACACACACAGGCATATTGACAACCAATGTTGTTCAGTGAAAACTGAATCCTAATTCAGGACCCTCAGAATGACTAATGGTGTCTCCAAGAGCAGTGGGTAGAGAGAAACACCATGACAAGCCTGATCAAGTGTTAGGAGTGCCCAGAGATTGGACAGGAAGTCCGTTAAGTCTATCTTGACTCGAATGCATCCATTAAGTTTTCAATGACACTTCTCATCATTTCTCCAAGTTTGGTTGAGCTTAAATATATGATAGGTGAACACTGAATTGATGACTTGGAAAAACTGAGACAACAAGAAGCTTGCTCACTATGGACAAACAGTATTTTCCAACATCTGGGTAAATCTGTTTCCAAGTTCTTCCTTCAATCCGCTGCCGCCCTGCTTTAGTATCATAAAATCCATACGACACAGGTACAATTGGGCTTTAGAATTATTCACATTTTACTGTAAGAAATGAGGTCATTACTTGCCCAAGGAAAAGCAGGTACAGCATTTGTATTTAACTCACAGCTCTATTATCTTGAAACTCTTTCTCAGAATGTTGGTTAAGTGTCAGACATAGAAGGATGGACTTCAGTATAAAAGTTGAAAAAAGCTCTAAGCATGTGCAGGAGTGGAGGGGTGGCAGATGTATCATATTCTTCAGATGGAGTTCAGTGTCATAACTTAACTTGTCCTTGTGCTATGGATGATTAACAGTACCATTTATTTATTTATTTTTAAATTATTGCCTTTCAACACAGTTTATTCTACATATCTCAAAAGACAATGTGCATGTATGTACCACATGTATACATGCCTATATTCACATGAAAGTTCACATGGACCACATGTATACACATATATCCACATTCTGCCCTGACTACACATAACACACTGCCCACAGTTGATATGTCAATGCAACCATGTAAAGTAAACATGTTCTGTCCCCTCTTAAAATGTTACTCTTTCTACTAGTTCAAACAGACCCAACACTGTTAAATATCGATAGGAATTTCCGCAAAAAGTGATTCTGAGTCTATTTCTGTAGAGGAAAGGAAAAGAATCTGCATGTGGACACTGTCTATGATGATGAAGCAGTGGTGTGTCTTAGCAGTTTTCAAGAGATGCTCCGTAGAAGTAGATGACATGATCTTCTTTAGTGACAATGGAACTAAAATTTCAACTGTAGATGTATACTTCTATTTCAAAAATTTCCCAGTAGGTGTTCAGATTTCTAGAAATTATTGATACTTTTGGAGGAAAAAAGTCTTCACTAGTTGCTGAGTTGTTGAATTTTCCTGAAATTTTAAGGTAATGTAAGGAAACGTAAAATTAATCTAAGTCAGCTTCATAGGATGGGTTCTAGTCTACCTCTCTATCACGTCACAACTAAAACTGTCAGAACTTCAAGGGTTGAAAGTTTTCATTGCATGAATTTTTGTCATATCTCCAATGTGATCTATTTCAATATTAGACACATAAGAGATGTCCTACAAACCTCTAATCATTTTAATAAGAAACTATGTTTTCAGTCTCTCTCCTAACCACCTCTTAATTAGTTATTTTTGCTAAAACACAAAGGCAGGGTGATACTTTAGTATCTGTCAATTAAAACACGTAACAATTAAACACTGAGTTTAATAGGGCAGGAAGCTGCTGGGACCAGCCAATAGGAGCAAGTGATTAATTCTGAAATAATGAAAGCACGAAGCAGCAGTAGTCCCTTTCAGGCTCGCAAGGAAATGATGACTGTGAAATTTGTGACACTTGACTTAAAAATCAATGCTTTTGGAAGGTGATATAATAGCTGTAAGCTGAGGGGGGGGTGTGCACAGGGGGAATTGACGTTGACACAGTGAAACTGCTTAGGAACGAGTGGGCAGGGTGATGGCTATGTTGAAAAGCAGCTAATGGAAATAATGAGGCATATCACAATGGAGGCAAAGCACTCCTGTCTTCTGAAGCAACTCGTTCATTTAGCTGACTAATTTGCTTACTCATCCTTTCTTAATCTCTTAGGGAGCCCTTGGTGGTCTTCTACTCTATAATACTTCTCAGAATCGATCGGGTAATATTGAATAGACCAGCACAGTTAGAGAAAGTTTTAAAAGAAGATCTTTATTTCCTCTAATAAAGGGATGATCACCCAAAACAAGCCCTGAAGTCATTTCTCTCAGCGAGAAAATGAAAGTTCAAGGTGTACCACTACTATTTTTTTAGAGATATCGGGGAAATAATTTGCACTTAGAGACAAGAGAGATTCCTTATTTGAGATCTAAAAAGCCTGCGTCTTTGCTGTATTGTCATACGTACATCATTCCTAAATCTTGTTTGGCTTGTAAAGAGACCTGTCAATGGTTTCTTTTACAGTCTTTTGCCTTACAAAGAGTAGGAGATGTGCATACATGTCGCTAAGTGAGAACACAAGACAGGGCTGGAGAGATGGCTCAACCGTTAAAGGCTAGGCTCACAACCAAAAATATAAGAGAACACAAGACAGTCTCCAAAAGTCTTCCAACCATGCCAAAGCAACTCCTGAAAGCTGCAGTAGAGCTTGTTCTTAGAAAGCTGATTTAACTCAGGTGAATGAAAGGTACCTCTTTTGGTGAGTTAAAAAGGTCCCAAAAGATAGAGGTTTTTATCTTGACTTAAACTGACAACTTGTCCTACTTAAGCAAGTAACGTGAATTTCCTCCCACAGCTCTGTGATCATTATTAGATCATAATTAGGGTAATAAATATGGAATCACCAAATAGATCAGTGGAAACATCATAGTACTAAAACTGAGAGAGAATGGCTTTGTTACACTGTAGGAAACAGTCGGCAGTGAATTGTTCAAATTTTGAACAAGATGCTATAGGTAATTAGTATAAATCCAGCAGCTAGGAAGAAAAAGAAAGAAAAGATGAAGATGTGAACAAACTTTAACAGACCAGGTGAAAAAGAAAAAAAAAATCAAAAATATTTCTTAATATAAAGAATATTTGTAATTCTAAGAAAAGGGTCAGAAAATATCTTGAAGTAGGCTTTTTATACAAATTTTCACATGTGGATAATTTTTGCAAGGAAGTACTTTGTAATTCTTGGAGAACCAGGAGCCACTGTTAATTAGAATTCATTTAACTGACTCAAAACATCATGTGAAGAAGAAAACCCAGAAAGAAGGCTTTGTGATGTACAAAGCCCACACTCTATTTTGAGGATAAAGAATTCTAGTGTGGACAGACTCCAGGAGCTATCTGGAGAAAAAAAAAAAAAAAAAAAAAAAAAACTTCCAATGAATATGCTTGCCTTCTCCTTTAAAACATTCTCAAAATAAGAATACTAAACTATTCAGTTTGCTTGTATCCTTTCCAGTACACCTGTCATTCTGTTTGCAGTTTGTTTATACATATACCCCTTCCACCCTTAAATTCATCTTATCTGATAGCAGTCTGGAGCAGGTCTGGTCATGTTATGTGTTTTCTGTTAACTTCTGAGCTCCACCCAACATGTACATTTTGCCATCACTCAAGATTTTATAAAAGTTGGTTCAGGTTAGCACCGCACCACCCTGGTTGTCTAAAAGTCACATCAAGTTATGGTTGGTGCACTTTGTAGAGAAGACCTTGAAGCTGCCCTTGGTCTGATGCATTTGTCCTCACACATATGATATTAAAAAGAAACTCGGTTTCTTTGTTGTACAGCCCTACCCTATGAGCAGACCAACTGGCATCTTCATGAGACCAGCTCAGTCTGTTTGCAAAGGACTATCAGGGCTGGGCTTTTTAACTATTGCCACTCCATCAGAGACGGGATATCAGCCACTCCTCTCTGTCATCTGTATGCCATTCTATCATAACTGCATACGGTCTGGAGGGTCTCAGGGAGACACTGGTGTATGTAGGTTGAGTGAGACTAGGATGTTGGTTACAATTCAAAATATTAGAAACATATGTGTGTAAATAAAAATTTTATTGATAATGACTTGTGTTGGATAGTCCAATCTTACATAGCTCTTTTCATTAACAAAGCTAATTAAACTTTCTACTCCCCATTAAAGCAATATGTAAGCATTATCTCAGCGATTCCTCATGTATGTCATATTAATTTATAATTTTGTCAATATATTTATATGTTTTGCTTTAGAGTGAAGCCCTCCCAGAAGCCCTGTGAACCATAATAAATTTATTCACCTAATACCTAGATTTTTTTTTTTCAGAAAAAATATTAGTGACCTGAAGAGCCATGAGATATTTTTAAACGATGGCTGACATGGTTTACCGTTTTTGCAAACACAGCTGCTGGTGAGCCTGTTGATGTCATCCCAGGGAATCAGAAATTGGTGTAGGGGGTCAAACTCAATAAAGGTTCTTTTAGAGAGCTAATATAATGCAAGAGAGAAACTGCCTTTATGTGGGTCTAAAAACTGAAGGCTAAATTCTATGCTACAGAGAAATGTATAAAGGTGATAGAAATTGCTTGGAATTACAGATTGATAGAAACAAAGAAGAACAGGGGTATGGGTAGATCATCGGATGCTTCAACATACTCTCAAGTACTGTCACCATTTCATTTTCTGGTGTGGTGTCACCACACCAGAAAAGAGTATCTCTTGGAGCACACCCCAAATTCTCACCACATTCTGTTCCCAACCCTATGCACTGAGCATCTTGTGTCTTAAACAGAAATCAATTCTGAAAACAGACCTATCTCATCCCCAAATGTCTGTCCCCCTTCCACCTCAAGTTTTTTTTTTTTCATCTGGCCTTTTATGTGATTCAAAATAAGTCACAGGAAACAATAATGATGACTCTAGGGGTTATTCTACATTTAAACACTTCACATTTATGATGGGGAACTTGGACAATGAACTACAGATCCAGAGATTCAATCAGTGGTTCTTTTGGGGTCATTACTATTTATGATAACATAGTACATAGAATCATTGTAGTAATAATTAATTTAAGCGAATAGAATCTGTCTTTCTATCTGAACCACAATCTGTCCCCTTTCGTCCACTCTTGGATCTTTAAATAGAACGCTTTAAGCCCCTTCCTTCTCTCATTCACACTTCCCTAGAATTGTCCAATCAGTGTGCTCTTTTCTTTAGTGGGATGTTTGTGTCCTGGCTTAGGAGATTGTCCAATCAGTGTGTTCCTTTCTTAAATGGGATGTTTATTTCCTTGACTAGGGTTGTCCAATCAGTGTGCTCCTTTCTTTAGTTTGTTTTCAACCTGGCATGGAACTCTGAAATATAATTCTTTGTCACTAGAACATTTGAGTCATGACACCACGTTTACTTGAGAGACAGGTTCTAAAAAGGCACATCCTTCCTTAAGTATAAGATGGAGGAAGGAATGGTGGTAGGTGGGGGGGACGGTGCCTACCTTCTCTTCCTTATTCTCATTGTGTTAGAGCAAAAGATAGCTGTAATACAGCTAATGCACACTCATCTCTAAGAAATCTGGATGATAATAAATATGCATAAAATCTCACATGAGTCATGATTGTGAGCTATGGAGTTCAAGGTAAACAGCATGATTTATTCTGTCCACAAATCGAGACTTACTTTTTTAAGTTTACCTATCATGATGTCCTTTCTCCCCTCAGATACGCAAACATCAGATGTCTGGAATCTGGATGTGTCCTACAGAGTTGGTGAATCATTAAAGTTATGAGCTAGTACCAAGGCGAGCTAGTGACTTTTACACTGAGAGAATTTTATGGAAAAATTATTTAAGACGACATTAACATGTAAATAACTCTCTTCTGTTGTGAGTAGGGATATTCTTTCAAACTACACTATCTGTGTAATGTCAAAATAGAAGAGTTACCTCTCTGTCAGTAGTATCTTCGCATTTTCATAAGACTGGAAAATTTCCAATTGCATCCTGAAAATAGGTCCTGCACTCCATGGAACATTTAGGAGGACTGCAAATCCGACACAGGAGTTGCTGATCACAGACCTGGAATCTTATCCTCCTGGCGTTATTCAAAACCCAGAACACTCGGTGTCAGTTGCTGTGAAGGGAGTGTTCCTTTGGGAGTGAGGACAGAGAGCTTCAAACCTGAGCTGTGTAAGTGGAGTAGGAAGTGTGGATGCGAATCCAACACTTAATTTTTAACACGCAGGCAAATGTCAAGGTGCGTACGGGTGAGAGGTGAACTCAGGGGATGCGAGAGCTGCAGACGCCTCCGTGGCGATCTAGTTCAGCCGGCCAGAGTTTACCAGCAAAGATTCAACGCAGTCATTTATTTCAAAGCATAAATTTAAGATGCGTGGGAGTCGGACGACGCCTCTGGGTTACTGGCTTTAGATCACTGGTCTAACATTTGCTAAAACATGGGGGAATTAAGTATACTCTTTGGTTAATCTGTCTTTACCAGTTTTCTCCTTTTATGGAACCAGGAGTTTGTTGAATTATCTCTTCCTCATGGATTTAAAAGAAAAAAAATCTGCCTTTACACATGAACCACTCAATTCAGCAATACAGCTCACATCACAAACTTCTTTCACAATTATCTACCTAAGAAATTTTCATTTTTCTTTATGACTTTCAGAGCAATTGAAAGAGGATACACTTTCTATTTATACACTGTTCTTTGAAAAAAAATGCCTCCTTGTGGATTTCAGAATTAAAACGCATTCGATTTTAGTTACTGTCTGTCACTTAAGTGGGTCTTCAGTGTGGGCGTAAGGTCAAACTTGAAAAGATGCCGTTCTTCAACACAGTGGGCAAACATTTCACGAGATGGAGTTAGCTGAATGGCTTCTTCCACTCTCAAGTAAGCCCTCCCACCCTGCTACTTAAAAGGAAGAGTAGAAAAACTAACAAGGAAAAGGTGGGAACTCTCCCCCCACTTTCCACTCTCGACCACCACAGATCCAGCTTAAATTGAATTTCTTATGGCCCTGCCCTTTCTAGAAGTTTTCTTACCATGAATATTTGTTTTTCTCTTTCTATCACTCTTCTTACCCACTAAGCCCAAACTGGCTACTGAACTTCTTCAGGCTCTCGCTGCCCATTGGTTCCCTGCTCTTCCTGTTGCCTACCCCATTCACCTGGCTATCAGCCCCAAGCCACACCTCAACTCCTCAGCTGCTTCACTGCTTTGTTATACTGTTCCTATGTGCCTATTTCACTTCCCTGCTAAACTGTAAGTAGTTCAAAGTTCTTGAAAGAAACAAAAAGTAATGAAGTGGGCAGGGAACCACCGTAACTGATGAATTTGCCAGGACAGCAGAAATATCACTTTATCCCAAAGCTGCACCCCCAACACCCGTAGCCAAACAAGAACTAGCCATCCAAAGTGAGGTCATAACCAAGCTCCATAAGTACCTTAGTTTATCTTCAACTATTTTAATAGATTCCTAACCAATCTTTTTGCAACCCATCTATCTTATCCAATCCACTATTTCCATGACCAGTCAAATAATCTTACTACGGTAGGCACTTCAATAGTTAGTTGTTTACCTAAATTTCTTAAGCATTTTCATGCACAAAAAGCAATACCAGTCTGGATTTGGACAATTATGTCAGACTCTGAGTGAAATAACAAAAAGTGTGAATTTAAAGAGTCAGCAACTAAGAAAATGTTTTTGGTACAATAGAGGCAAGCAGTTTGGGGTGACATCCTATAACAGCAGGATCTTTGTTAATTATTTTACTGGCAGCAGTGAAGCACTAACAATTCACTTCCCCCCATACAACATATGATGTGAGCATCTATTGTCTTTCTGGACTACTGCTGCTGTTAGTAACTGTAACTCAGGGCCTATTATAATCACATGATTCCTTCATTAATCGCATGGGTTCCTTCATTAATTCAACATATAGGTTCAGTGCCTGTCCCATTCTACATTCCCAGACTGACAAAATAAAGTACAAGCAAAACAAGAAATATTAGAAGGCGGTGAGAACATTGCCTTTGTTAACCATGCTTCTAGGTGAACTCATACCTTTCAAATTAGTCAGGGTTCAAGCAGGAAACAGACATCGTCTTTAGATTCAGAATTCATGAGAAGCATTTAAGGCCACTTTTATTAGGTGCATGCACAGAAAAACAAAACAAAACAAAACAAACATACAAACAAAAAAACCAGACCAAAGTGGTACATCCCGAGGCCAGAGACCATAGAGAACTGCAGCACTCTTAGGTTTGAAAGGGAAGCGGGTACCAATGCTACTAAAACCTGGAGACTACAGAAAAGGTACTAGGACAGAGAGGAAGGCTTTGAAAGCCCAGAAGTTAGAAATTGAGGAATGCATAGCTACCTACATTCCCATTCCCTTCAGTGTTTGTCTTGCCTAAGTCAGAACATGAGAAAACATTCCTATGGGGTTTACACACTTCAGATATCCAGGTTTCTGGGCATAGTGAAGGAAGAATGCACCCAACATTCACTTTGTCCAACAGCCCTTTAAAACTTTGTAATAAATATTTATGCCATCACCATTGGTTTGTTAAACAGCACAAACCCATACTGAAGGAGTGATTTTCAGTACATTTCCCATTTATTTTTAATTGGCACATAAAAAATGCACATACTTATGTGATAGCAAATGATGCTTTGATACATATATAGATTGTATAATGTTCAAATCAGGGGAGGCATGTCTCTTCAAATATCAAGCCATCTTTTAAAAAGTACAATAATTTCCTACTGAGATTCTTAATGCGATGTGTCAGAGAAGCTGTCAACATCGATGCTGTTTATAGAAAATGGAAAATTAATGAAGCAAGAAGAAAAAGATCAATTCAAATTGGTTTGACTATATAAAACTTCTAATTTCAGCCATATATATTAATTGCTTGCCACTTATGCCTAATTACCATGTAGTACAATAATGTGTATCATTAAACAAGTGCCAAATTAACTTTGGTAACTTAGTCTTAACTTTGCAGCCTGCTTTAGGACAGTTTTTTTGTTACATTTTGACTCAACGGATGAACTTGAACATCTCTGGACTCAAGGAAAATATTGGCTATTGTGATATTCTGCCCAGTTACCCTTTTCCCCTAAAGATAAAGGAAATAAAAAGAACATAATTTGTTGCCAGATTTTTTTTTTCAAAAGTTATAGATAATTTAGCAGTGCTTAGAGGCAAACCAAAGGCCAGGATTTGGTGACCAGCTCATTCCGGCCATGACAAAAGTGGGAGAAAGCTCATGCCAGACCCTTTATAGCTCTTAAGTCATAGGACTGAGCATGCAGCTCCCTGGCACCAGGAGGATCAGATGGGCAAGGGGGTGTGCTATCTTTAGCAGATGTATCCTGATCACTAGAGCCACATTCCACTTTGCACTTGAGAGCTAGTGCTTGATGCTAGTGCAAACACTCAAGGCTACTTTGCTTTCCATCAAATGCAGAATGAGTAAGATCTTCATGAAGCTACATATTTTAATTTTCAGACATGATCTTATTGGGCTTGTGCATTTGTTCTGAGAACTTATCATAAGCACTTCATTTTGCCTTGATAAATGGGCAATAGATGTAACCCCATACATTCTGGAGCTTTTAACAACTCAACAGAGAATGTTTGAAATATAGAGGTTGGACCGAGAGGTTCAGCTTCATTATGTCAAACTGCTATAATTCATTGGTAGGTTTAATATAACTGAAGCTAATTCAAGGTACTATGTATTTTGCATTTAAAATATTATTTATTTTAAAACTATGTTCCATTTGATGCTAGGAAATAGTTGAGCTGTTTCATCTAACTTTCGGATGAGGATCTACCTATACTCAGAAATTTAAATTATATGCTCATATAGAACCTGAGCCCAACTGCGTGGCCTTATGAGACATGAAACAGGAAGGGATCTATTGAGGATTCCTCCGTGGGTATTTATCTTCTAGGGTCAGAGAATCTATCTGCATTACTGATCTCTCACTGTACAATTTTTCCCTGACAAGTGGATAAAATGATGGTATCAAGTCCCACTATAAAGCAAAAGAGAAGGGAGCATTCTGACATGGAGGAGGGCCAGCTGCTAGCACTTTGACTTCATCCTTCCCCAATGATTTATCTAACCTCCAGTTACTCTGTCATTGTTCTTTAAAGAAAGAGGATGACAACGTAAACCATTGAAACATTAACAGGCATTAACTGGACATCCATGGTATGCAAATTACAGAATCAATATACCTTGGGTATATGGTCTTGTCGTTGTTGTGGTTAAGAATACTTACTGTGGGTCTATAGAGATGGCTCAACAGTCAAGAGCACTAGCTCTTGCAGAGGACCCAGGTTCAGTTACCAGCATTCATTTCTGACACCGCACAACCACCCGTAAATGTGGTTTCAGTTCCAGGGGATCTGATCCCTCTTCGGGCCTCTGTAGGCACTGACATACAAGTGGTGCATATACACAAATTCAGGCATGTGTGTATACTCATGAAAAATTTTTAAAAAATTATTGAGTATATGGCATTAATACAGTATCTATGGCTACTCTGAACCATTCACCTCTCTTCTATGCCATCTTTAATTCCATCATTAATCAATTCTTTGAACAAGCACTGACTACCTAAAAAAAAAAGCAACAGGACAAATAACACCATAAGAAAAGAGACAAGGAGGTTGGATGTGACACCAAGTCTCATGCAAAGGCTCATCTGATTTTTCCCTACTCTGTGAGCCTTCCAGCCTTCTAGATACAACTGTCTTTATCTCCATGGAGATGTCTGCCATCTCTGTGTACACAGAAACCCACAGCTTATCCCTGCTCTCTCTTCCTCCCGAAACATCTGTCTGGGCTAATCTTCCTGATGCAGAGAGCAACTGAGATAAACGAAACGGAAGTATTATTACAAACTTGAGCTTGGAAGAAAGACCTATGGGCTGTGGTCAGTAGATCACAGCATGGAAGAGTCACAGTTTGGGGTTAGAGATGTTGACTAATATAACTTCTCAGTATAACTGTCCCCCGACCCCCAGCAAAGTTTTCACATATGTATTCCTGTGCGAACCTTCTAGTGTATGGCATATAAATAAGATGAAAAATCAAATTCCTTAAAAAATATGTCCCATTGAGCAGACAACAGTGATATTTGAAACTTTATATGGTAGATGGTAGGGGCTTTGATACCATGAAAATGTCCATATAACAGGTTCAATTTCTGATGACTCCTCCTTGGTTCTCCAGTATCTCCTCTGGCAATTGCATCATATTTTATTGCCAATTTCCACTTGATCCATTGGATAATAGGACAAATTTGCTTTGTTTCCTTGGCCAGGAATCAGTCACCCCCAGAAACCTCATGAAAGGATGTGGCAAAAAGCCATTCATGCCACTATGCCAAGGAAAGAACAGAAAAGAACCAACTTAAGGAGTGTGGGAATGTCTGCTTACACGGATTTTCAAGAATTCTGCTGGCAGAAATTATTTAATTTTTTTTTTTTTTTTTTTTTTTTTTTTTTTTTTTTTTTTTTTTTTTTTAGAGTTTTAAAGAATCAACACACATGCTCTATGGTTTACTCTTTCTCCAGGCAGTTCAGGGGTTAATAATTAAGGATTTCTCCTTTCTGAGGCGTAGGCTGGCCCCTGTGCCTTCCCTCTCATCCCTTCCAAATTCCTCAAGAATCTTGTTCCCACATGTTTTACCTTCATCTCCAGAATCTTTGTCGCCCCCCCTCTTTTTCATTCCATTTACTTGTTTTCTCTCATGCGACCTTTTGCTCACTTCACTGTCCCCTCCAGCTAACTGCCTCATTTATACAGCGTTCACAGCTTTCTAAACAAGTAGTTTAAAGTCACAGCACCACGTCTCCTTTAACTTTTTTTTCCCACCTCATGCATATTGGAATTCTTTTTGTCCTCTTCTTGCTATGTCTTTGCCATGGATACTTTTTTGAATGACCACAACCTTAAAACACTGCTTCATTCTTGGTTCCATTTTGCCTCTTCTTGCAGCTTTACACGGATCCTTTTTATTCCCTGTTTAAATTTTTATTTGCTTTACATCTTCTATGAGGTAGTGGTTTAATGAGTCTTTTAGTCTTTTTCAATAGCTAATTGACAGTTGACAAATTGAACATATTTTAAATGTAGAATTGAAGTTTTTGATATATTTATAGGACCATCACTACAATTATGAACATATCTGTTACCTTCTAAAATTGACTCATGAATGTTTTTCAAGATTCCTCCTTCTCCTACACTCCACTGTTCATCCCTAAGCAATCACTAATATGACACCTGCCACACATAAGGTAAGGCTAGTTTTTCTTTCCAAGTATTTTATGAGTGGATTAACACACTTTATTATTATTATTATTATTATTATTATTATTATTATTATTATTATCATATTATCATTATTATTGGTGAGGCACAATGATTTTGAATTTGGTCATGTCTTTTCATGTGGAGTTATTTCACTTTTTTTATTGTTGTGTGTGAATTCACTGTACAAATACAGTACACTTCATCCACACTTTAAATTCTATCTAGTTTTTGGACTGTTGAGTTATTTCTAGTTTGGCTATTATATGTAAATATTTCATGAACAAGTGTGTAAGTTTTCCTAAGAATACATACTTTCATTTTTCTCTTTATATTTAGTGTGTGTGAAGAAGGGAAGGAGGAGGGAGGGAGGGAGCCAGGGAGGGAGGGAGGGAGGGAGGGAGGGAGGGAGAGAGAGAGAGAGAGAGAGAGAGAGAGAGAGAGAGCCCATATGTGGAGATCCAAGGACATATGTGGATGTTGTGGGTATCAGTTCTCTTCTTCTACCATTAAGGTCTCAGGGATTGAGCCTCAGGCTTGGAAGCAATTGCCTTTACCTACTTAGCCATCTTGCCAGCCCTACTTTATTTTTACTGTTTAGAATGCATAACTCGTATATTAGTGTATTTACAAAAACAACAGACATAACAATAGTGACATCCTGACAGCTTACTATTCAAAATGATGAATACGTTACATTCCTGCTAGTGAACTAATGAGAGTCTAGCTCTTTCAAAGCTTCCCAAGCGCCTTAGTATAATCAATGGACTAATGTTAGTCATATTGTGGTATTTCACTGGAGTTTTATGTTTTATTTCTTCACTTACCAGTAGCATTGACCATGTTTTCCTCAGCTAAGTTGACATCTATACTATCTTTGGGGTGGGATTGTTGTTTGGTTTTGGTTAGACTGAATTTGAGACATCTTTGTTCTAGATAAAAAAAATTCATTGTTAAAAAATAACATTTTCAAGTATCCCCCCCCCCCAGTGTTAGGACTTAGTAATTGTGACTTCCAAACAGTTTTTAATTTTGGTGGATTCTAATTGGCTTATTTTCCCACTTTGGATTATGTCTGTTTGTAAGAAATATTTGATTAATTTGAGATTATTTTTAACATGTTTTTGAAGTTTTTGTTTCAGGTCTGTGGTCCATTTGTAGTTAATTTTTATACATTGTATGAGAATATTCATCAAATGGTGCATGGCTATCCAATTGTTCTAGGATTCATTGGGAAGACTTTCTATCTATTCTCTATCACACTGTCTCTGTGACTGTGCTCAAACCATCCTTCTGTGTGCGTGGATTTCTCTCCACTCTGTTGCATCAGCTTTTCTATCACACACACAGATGTTGCACTGTTCCATTACAAGCATTATGCATCTTGAAATCAGGTATCATAAGACCTCTACCTTGGTTCTTGAACCTCTTCCTCTGTAAATCCTTTAACTGTGCTTATCTAGGTGTGCACGACTATTGACTTGAGGCATCTCAACATTTTCAGTGTTTAATTTTTGTCAGTGTTTACAATTCCCTAAGCATTCTCAGGCTGAGTAGAACTGTGGCCCCTGGTTCTCCTCTGAGTCCTAGGCCTGGAGCTCTTCTACAACACAGATAAGTCAATCTTGGAAGTCTACTTGTGTCTTAGGGTTTCCATTGTTGTGAAGAAAGACCATGACCATGGCAACTCTTATATAAAACAAGAAACTTTAATTGGCACAAGCTAAAAGTTTCAGAGGTTTAATCCATTATTATCATGGTGGTGCAAGCAGGCATGATGCTGGAAGAGCCAAAAGTTCTGCATCTTCATCTTGAGCAGATGGAGACTATGCCACACTGGGCATAGTTTGCGCATATATGAGACCTCAAATCTGGCCCCCACAGTAACACATTTTCTCCAACAAGACCACACCTACTCCAAAAGACCACACCTCCTAATAGTGGCCAAGCATTCACACAAATTCTATATGGGGGGGGGCATATCTATTCAAACCATCCTACCTTCTTCAAGCTCTGTCTGACTTTGAGTGCACTTGGTGACATCTAAAATGTCTGTCCTACTGCCATTCTTCTCTGCTGCTCAAACTGAAGGACAGTTTCCTGGCTTGAACTCTGCCCTTCTCTGGATCCATGATAACCACATTATAGCTGTGCACTTTTCATTCATGCACCAAGTTATCTATCACGCTGCTCCTGTGTTCCATTACTACCATGCTCATATGCCCATTCGTTGTGACCAAGCAGCCTATTATAAGTGTAAGCAAGCACCCACTTCCAGACGGCTCCAATCCACGTCTTAGATCTTTCTTCCTCCACCAAAGTTATTTTTTTAAGTCACAGTCTGGCCTAAAGTTTTCCCATGTTAGTTTTCATTTCTTCTAATTGTGAGTTCCAGTCAAACTGATTTTTCACACTCATTTCCAGCCTCCTATGAGATAAGCAAGTAAGTACTCTACCACTGAGTTATAACACCAGCATGGGCAATCTAGAAAACATAAAAAACAACAAAACAAAACAAAACAAAACAAACCACAAAACACAAAGCAGCCGGTGTCAGAAGGTCAATCAGATTCCTAATATGCAAAGGAGAAAATGAAAACGTTAAGATTCTAAGGTGCAGTGCTTTCTGAGCTAAAAAGGAGAAAAAAAAATCGCTTGACTGAGAGCAAGGAGTCTATAAGGGACCCTTCTGTTCTGTCAAGTGCTAAGTTTTCAATGCAAAAGGGTAAAAAAAAAAAAATCAAAACCAAACAAACACCCCTTGATAGCAGAATATTCCCTTCCAAGGAGCTCCAGTTCTTTTGGAAAGACTCCCATGTCTTCAAGGCTGTGCAGGTTCAGGTACATGAATTTGTATGGGGTAAAGGTGTCATAATTCAGAAGACGGTGTTTACAACACCAGGGTCCTGTGCACTATCACACAGTTCACCTTCATTGTCATTTCAAAATACAGGCCAATTGGCTTCCCGGGATTCTCCAAAACAAAAGGAGGCCAGTTTCATTTTCTGCTTCACATAGGAAGAGCAAGGGAAGACTGAGGACCATGCCACAGTTAACCTTACACAGCAAGACAGCCCGCATGGGCCAGTGACATGGCCTGACTGCCCAGCCCCGCATGTCATTCCCAGTCTCTGCTCAAGAAAGGGCAGGAAGTGCAGTGCTTTGTACAAGAAAAAACAAAAAAACAAAAAAACAAAAAAACCAAAAAAACAAAAAAACAAACAAAAACAAAAACAAAAACAAAAAACTTGTGAGAATGTATGTAAGACACACAGCTAGGATGAGAAAACCATTCAGCCCATTATGATCTAGACAGACCAGATACAGGCAGGGTAACTCTATACCATTAACTATGCCTCAGGAAACCCCTCCACTTTCCCCAGGGTGAAGAATCAACAAGAAAAGTTCAATACTTAAGAAGGTAAAAACAGTTTAATAACGTGGAGGAGTTAAAGGAGAGAACGAGAAACACAGCAAATCACGTGGGGTGTGCTGTGTGGTTTTTGATAATTTCAGAATGGCATCTTAAAACACAAAGAGGTTTGAACAGACTTGAAAAGGAACCCAGAGCGAGGAAGCGACTTGGGAGAGTGAACTTGTCCATTTAAGCATGCCTCCCACCCCCACCCCCCACCCAAGCCCTTGCTGCTCATCTAAAAACGAGAAGTAGAGCAGGTCAGGAAAGGGGTTATGGTTAACACTGCAAGATGAAAGATAAGCAACCAGGCAGTTAGAAGCCAAAGCATTTTATCTAGAAGAGCAGGTCTGGCCTTGTTTCCATCTTGATAAGAAGTAGATTGGAGAGCTTGTTTGTCTATAGCCTAGGATGGGGAGGAGGGGTGGGAGAGCAGCAGAAAGAGGACAGGGAAGTCTGGGTGGGGGGTGGGGAACTGCGGAGTCCTGGCACACAGCTAAAGTAGCTGTCATTCCCTCTTTTGTGTTCTGTCTATATTTGAACTTTGGAAAGTGCTAGGCAAGTCGATTTAGATAACTTGAGTGGATTTCTGATATTTGTGAGACCTTACACATCCAGAATGTCTTGGTGGCCTGAAGAGGCTCTTTACAGAGACTCAACTGCTGAGACAAACGGGATGGGGTTGACTTAAAACCTGAAGGAAATGATATCGAAGGTCCTTTTCAGTCACTATTATTGTTACTTTGATGTATGTGCACCATACACTTTCTGTCTCCTTAAAGTTCTGTTTTCATTTTAAGGCCTTAAAAAAAAACAGACTAGATTATTGTTAATTCCACTTCCGTTCTATGATCTGGAATTGTTAACTGTGTGTAATGGGTAGTTTTATATAATTATTAAACTTGGCAAAGATCTAAAATTGCCACTTGGTTGCAAAGATAGCATAATTCTTTGGGATTTTATTCCCAACTACTTTTAGCATTTCTGTCTAAACAGAAATCATAAATTCAAAATAAAATTCCATCTATAAATCAGCCTTTCAGTTAAAATGATTGTTTTTCATTGTGGTGGATTTGCATTTCTGAAGCCATCCATCATTCAAGTAGATTTTATTGGTTATTGGAGAAGATTAGCACATGGGAAATGTTACCAGGTGAGTGCTGTCCAGTCACAGATTAGAGTTTATAATCTATACTTAGAAGAAACCAAGTATGTATAAATGATGTATGAGAAGAGGCCATCTACAGACTGTACGGCCCTCCTTATTTTGCTCCTCCAGACTGTCTGGAATCTGTGTTCATCTTCTTTGTGATCCTCAGGCAATTCCTAAGGCAGTTGGTTCCTTGAGCCCAGCGGCAATGTCCAGAAGGCTCTGCCAGGAAACTTTTTTTTTTTTCCAGAATGCTATTTATTTATTTATTTATTTATTTATTTATTTTTCTTCTTTAACCTCCTGTGCTGTGCTAATCTGTTGATCTGTGATGGAGCAAAATTTTAATAGTTTTGAAGATATTTTTCTTCCCCGACATAATATATATATTCATTATTCGGAAATTTCATACAATTCACCTGGACTACACTTGCTTCCCATTTCTCCCTCAAAACAAACAAACAAACAAACCAAACCAACAATAACAAACAAACAAACAAACAACCACCAAGTGCAATTTGTGTAGCCTATATACTCACTGGAGCATAATCAAACTCCCAGTGGCCAGCCCCTTAAAGAAAACTGAGTCCTTCCCATGCCCACAGAAGCCATCCACTGTGAAGAGCTACACTGAAGCATCTTAATGGTTAACAGCAAGCTTCCTGGATTGAAAGCATCCAGAAGACAGCAAGTGCTCTCTGTCTGAGTTCCTCCAATGGTCTGTATCAGCATTTAGGTATTTGGTCTGCAATTGCTTACTAGTCTATGCCTAGACCTTGTTGGTATTTTATATTTTTCTATACCATAAAAATAATGTGCATTGTTTTGGGATGTGTGGTATATGAGGTCTGTGTGTGTGTGTGTGTAATTCATAGTTATTAAAATAAATCCATAATTCAACCACTTAGATACAATATTGATATATATTATTTTCTAATAATTTTGTATATATCCAATACCTGGAACACATTATTCAACACCTGTAGGATCATTCTATTCATATAGTTTATATTTTTTATATAATTTAATATATCACTATCTTTCTATATTATAAAAATATTTAACTACATTTTCCACCAGTATGTAGAATCAACAATCTTATTACTTAATCAATCTTGTTTTTTTTTTTTTTTTTAATGCATTGAGCAGTATTAATGTAACAAACCCTTAACCTGCTCTTAGGAATTACTAAGGACTGTCAGGAACTCTTAACCATATTTATTCTGCTAACTAGAGTAAAACTCACTTAGTCCTCAACACCCCACTATTTTTACTGCTCCCAGTTTTCAGATTAAGAAACCAACATACAAAGATATTAAGCTACTTGCCCATGCTTACAAGGCCAGGAGGCTATGAACCCAAGATCTAACGCAGTATGCCTAGATTCAGAGGTTGAATTCCTGACTTCTGTGATACTGCTTTTGTCATAACAACACTGTTAGGAGCACACAGCTTTTTAAAGAATGAAACTGACATCCTTGTACATGTAGCGATAGTCCTAAAGGTCTGGACTTTTCCATATAGCACAGGATGCTAGACCTGGGCTGGACAATCCTAGGTGCTGCAATCGACATTTTCTCACACAGTTATTCTTAATCTCTTGCATGGTTCTTTAGTCTTTATCTCCTTTGGCCACTCCATAGCAGCTGATTCGGCTTTATCACACCCTGCTCCTGGAACTCTGTCCTTTGTGGTGTAACATCATCTTCAGCCACTTCCCTCTATCTTGTATCTTCCCTTTCTCCCTAGCTGACACTTTCCTCTGACCTCCTTTTTCATGCTGGAGTTTCTCAGCTCACCATGTGCTTCTCTCCTCATGTTGCAGGCTCCCTGTAAAATCTCATGATTCCTAGGAATTGAGCCACTATTTAAATGCTAATACTACATAAATCTTCACCTCCTCCAAAAACATTTCTCCTAAAGTTTTCCCATATATACAGAATCCTATTACACATTCTCAGAGTTACTATCCAGGTTAAAAAAAAAATTATAAAACTGAACTCCTCGTTTCTTTTCCATATCTGACTTTCTTCCTTCTACAGTCTCCATTTATATGAACGTCATACAAGCCAAGGATTGAATGTGAAAGCCACTCTATGTTTGGGAAATGAAAATAATACTGACTTTTGAAACTGGTGTGTGATTTGAAAACTTGCTGAACTTAGGAATTGGCTTAATTCTCAAAACTCAAGTTTTATTATCTATAAAACGGGGATAAAGATATTTAGGATGCAGAGTTATTGAAAAGAAGAATGGGATATTGTTAGCTTCTCTTGGACTGTTTGGTATAGTAAAAACTTCCAGTAAAGAGTTTTAAACTGTGGGGCATGGTGATATACACTTTAATGTTAGCCTTAGGAAGACAAAGTCAGTTAGATCTCCGTGAGTTCAAAGTGAACCTGGCCTACATCATGAGTTCTAGAACACCCATGGCTGGAAAACAGAGAGGACTTTAAAAGACACCAACCAAACTAAAGCAAATTATTAAGATTTTGGAGATGATACCTTGCTTCTCACAGTCAACCAGATTATGAATTTAGTTGTTCACCCCAAATATCCCTTTTGTCCTTGCCATTTCTGTTGGTAATGGGGACCTCTGCTTCAACCATGGTGGTGTCCGCTAACTCGATGGTCTTCAGTCTCTTTTCCCAATGTCAGTAGACAGGAGAGATGGTTTTCATATGTGTAACTCCCACGCTCAGTCAAATTTGGAGTTAAGCGAAATTTTAGAGTTTAGGCTCCAACTCCTCCTTTCCCCTTCTGCTAGAAAATACTACACGAGAAAGGCAGGGATGATATTTGTAAAGGAGTGATCTTGAATATCCTCCATCTCTTTAGGTCTTACATAAATTTCATTGCCCTATTTCTGGTAGCAAGTTGCAGTGATACAGGTGCGTGTAAGCTTTGAGAAACTGTTAACTATTCCCTTTGCTATTTCCCATGTGCTGACTGCGTATTGTCCTGCTGGCTTCCTTTCTGTGGAATAGTTTTTAGTGTATTCACAGTAGCGCTTTGTGTATTTTCTGGTATAAACCTCATCCCCATCTGCCTTGGGTGACAAGGGGCTCAAATCTGCTCCTCTCACCTGCTTTAGGCTCTTCCCATTCTCCATGCTACTTTGCAAATGATTCTTCAAACAGGAAAACAATGGCGCCTCCCACTTCTCTCCAGCACCCCTCCCTCAGTTCTCATCCCAATAGAGGTGGTTTAGGTTCTGCTAGACACCCCCCAAACTGTGACGTCAACTGGAGACACCTAAATACAACCTATGCCCTGTGGGAGTGGTTTTCATTCAGCAGCAAGGAACATTTAGGACATCCCCTTCCTCTTAGTTCTTTCAATGCTCTGATATTACTCTTATCTTGGTTTCCTTCCCTTCCGATCTGTCCCTTAACATCTTCTCTGTCTCCTCCTAGGTAATTGCCTTTTCTTTTCTTCATGTTTTATTAACCTTCCTAGGAGCTCTGCTCTACATTTTATGGTTTCAACTACTGTATATGTCCGATGATGCCTCCTCCTCTTCCTCCTTCTCCTCACCTTCTCTGCTTTTGTGTGAGTGTTGTTGAATGCACGTACATTTGTGTCTGCATGTATTCAGATGTGTAGGCCAGAGGACAACCTCAGGTGCTGTTCCTTAGGAGCTGTCCACCTTGTTTTCAGAGATAGTTTCTCAATAGCCTGGAGCTCACCCACTTGGCTACTCTAGCTGGCCTGGGATCTGCCTGTCTCCCTCTTCCTAGTGCTGGGATTATCAGTATGTGCCATCATCCCAGAGTGGTTTTTGTTTTGTTTTGTTTTTTTAATGTTTAAGTACTTCAACTGACTGAGCTAGCTCCCAGCTCTTCTTTCCTGAACTCAATATGCAGTATGCACAGTTGCTCACAGGACTTTTTTGCTTAATAGGTCTTGGGTCACAAGCACAGTGCGTCTAAGTAAGAGTTCATTATCTTCTCCTTGCTTTCTGATTTTTCATTAAAGTTGTGGTTTGTACAAACAGCACCACACGCCTCGCTTCTTAAACCCGAAAGTGGGAAACATCTGCTCCATCCCAATCTGCTGGCCCTTCATTTGGACTACAGCTGAATCCTGTTGGATTATAGTATATCTATTTAATACCCATCACGCAGCTTCAAATCTGTTGATACCACCGTAGTCCAGCCTACCCATATTTCTTCCGTATATCCTTGTCTCACTTTTTGCCCATGGTTTGCCTGAAGTAAATACTTGGCTTTCCCTGGTTTCTTCTCTTGCCTTCCTTTTTACTTCAGAATTCCTACTCTTTAAGAGGGACCATATACTTCTACCATACCTTCTAAACATAGCAGTTTTTTTTTTTTTAAACCAGAAGGCTTCTTATCTTATGAGGAGAAACATAAAACAGCCAGAATCTAATAAGAGTGCTAATTAAAGAACCAATTACTTAATCATTTACATTAACTTAGCACACTAAAATGCAGTTATTCACCAGCTCTTTGATTTAGGTCAATGGTTATTAATTTGGATATTGATGACCCATGCAGTCTTTCTTTGTCATAAGGCACATCTTGTTTCTATCGACACAGAGTGAAAATAAACCATTGAAACACCAGTCTGAATGTGGAACTGTGGGGAGCGATATCCCATTATACAACCAATTAGTAGAAAAATTTTTTAGTAATTTATTTTCTTGACTTTTCTCAAAACAGTCAACTTACTTAAATAAAACCAACCAACCAACTACCACCAACACCACCAACACCAATAGCAAACAACCAACTCATACATTATATTTCACTGAATTACGTAAGTACTGTTTAATTATATTGCATGGTTACAATAATAAGTCACTTGGCGACACGACACCAGTTTGGGAATAAACACAACTAATTCTTGGCAGGGATGCAAGTGAACCAATGAGATCGGTGTGTAGGTTTACTGGAGCCTGGCCTATTGGCTATGATTTTCTTTCTGCTCAGAATATTCATCAGTTTTTTTCCAGAGAAAATTGATAGTATTGGTTAATTTGCCAAGTCAGTTGAGTCTAGTTCTGCTGAGAGAATGTCTGCACACTGAATTGTCTTCTCCTCATGGACTACAGGCACTGCAGATATGGAGAAGGATGCATGCCTTGGGAATGAGGAGTGAATGAATACACTAACAGAAATCCAGAATACTTACCTCTTATCTGCTGTCATTTTCCTGCAGCTCAGAGCTCACTAGCTTAAGAGAACCCAGCTTTCCTGAGAGACTTTACACTCCATGGTCAACTTTTATTATTTCAATTATATCCACTATTTACAAACCAACATGCTATTTTGAAATATTCCAACTAACATTTTATTTTATTTCCTTTTTCATCTATGGCACACCTCGTGAAGGAAAGCAATTATTCTTTTATATTTTATGTTTGATATATGCATTATATATGTCATTTCATTTTCTCCAAATTAATTGATAAATAAAAATGACATAAAACAACCCTGTCTCATATTCTTGTCACCGCTGTAAGCGAGGGAACCAAGAGCCTAAAGAAGAAATGTCACAAGTAGTATCAACAAAGCAAATCCCTCGTAGAGCCCTGGCTATGAACGTTAAAGCTTGTGTTCTCTTTCAACTACTCTGTCTCCTTCAGTCAGGTAGGGTGATAAACTCTTTTGTAGGAATTGAAGAAAAGTGCTTTCTGGACTCAGTCATTTCTTTTCCAACAGCTTCTGGTGTGTATTTATATTCACTTCGCTTGCTATTTTTTCCTCTTATGGACTCAAAGGTAAAGAGTAAGCAAGAAGGGCTGGGGATTAATACACAGGGAAAAGGAAGCAAAGCTAAGCAATACATAAGCTGAGGTGGGGAAGAGGTTAGAAGGTAAACCCGACTAGAGACTAGAGATTGATCCTATGGCCTTCTTTAATTCATAGCAGGAGCACGCGTGGATAGATTACCTATGCCATTCTTCAAGTTTGTAGTGGGTACTGTCTGGGATATTTGTGGTTTGGGAATACTTCCTGGAATAAATTTATTCCCAAGTGGTATCTTGAATGGTAGAGAAATTGTAGCTTAGTGTCCAGAAGAGGAGATCTTATTTGCAAGTTGAAAGGACAGTAAGATTAAGGAACTGGGCCAGTGACATGAGTCATCGAGTAAAGGCGCTTGCTACCCAGCCTAATGGGCTGTGTTCGACTTTGGAAATGCACACGGAGGAAAGAAACAAGTCTCACAAGTTGTTCTCTCTCTCTCTCTCTCTCTCTCTCTCTCTCTCTCTCTCTCTCACACACACACACACACACACACACACACACACACACACCAAAGAGCAAGTGCGCGCCCCTACACAATTGATACATAAATTTTTTTAAAAACGTAGGAAGAAGATTAAGAAACTGATACAAATAAGGTGAGCAAACTCAGTGTTGCCGAGTGTCATTGGGACGTTCATGCCATAAAATCTCTGGAGGGATTATTAGGAATGACTTCTGGGCCACCAATTCTATAGCTGTGGCTTTCCCATTCATCTTTCGTTTCATCCAAATCAATCTTTGCTTGATACTCATCTTAGTTCTTCACAGAATAGTATACGATTTATTCATTTTCTTGGCTTGCAAACTAGTGTAGTCTCTCTGTCAGTTTAGAAAATTCAGGCCCAAATAAATTGGCTGATTTTTTGAAAACACGTACGTTGCTCACTTTCTTCCAATCTTCAATAACATAGATTCAACAGCTTTTGGGAACACAGCTGGCACACCACACTCCGGCGGCAGAAGAAAGTCTGATTGCGGGTGGTGTGGGCGGGAAAGGGTGTTGACAGTCCATGTTCTCCTGGGATGGACTGGAAGGGGAAACAGAGGGGTCTGAGACAAATGCTGTAGTTCTGGATCTCCATCTGTGTGCCAGGCAGAGAGGAGAGGCAACCTTGGGAGGAGAGGAACCTAGTCTGAATCAGAGGAAGGGCAGAGTATACCTGAGGGGTTGGAAGAGAGAAGGCCTTCCTTGGGAGTTTTAGGCGAGACTCTTAAAAGATGAAGGTCTTCCCTGCAGCCAAGCAACCTTCTAAGATAATCCTTGCTTGTCCATACTGGTTTATTTAATGATGGATATGAATGCATACACTTTATTCCTGGTGATCCAGGGATTAGATACCTTTTTGCAGGAAGGAATACCCAGGAAGGTAAATCACTCAGTGGCTAAAGGCTCCAGGCTATCTGGATACATCATTAGTGTAGAGAAGAATTCCAGGTATTTATGCTAAGTGACCCAGTGTGCATGGTCCTCTGTGGGGTGTTGTGGTAATGTGTTCCAGAGCAGGTAGAGGCATGGAGAATATGGCTCCACTTCTGTCATTCTCAATTCTGAGCTTCCCAGGGTTTGAGTTCCTTCAATCCTATCATTTCTAATGCCTGTCTGGTAACAAGGTCCCACATGCCCTACACCATCTCATTATGATAAATCCATGATATATGCCACCCTTTCTACCTAATTCACTTCCTTGTTTTATTGGGAAATGTCATATAAGGCCACTCCCTTCTCCTCTCTCTTTACTCTAACAGTGTAATAGACACTCTAACAGTGTCTGTTAGTCACTTTCTTTTTCCCTTTTTTTTTTTTTTCCCTTTTTTTCCTTTTTGGTGACACTAACGTAATGTATTTTCTTATCTCAAGATGTCTAAATTATTCCAACCCATAAGCACATAAATAAATTCTTAGTAGCAAACCAATTGACCCTATTGTTTTTCACACTAAATCTTTGAAACCTGGTATATGTTTTATATTTAAAGCATGTCTCCAATCAGAGCTGCATCAGTTTAGAGCTACATTTTCCTGGTTTAGTAGCAGACCTGGGGCCTACCCTAACAATTACACTGAACTCTATGTGCGCTCCTGTGTTATAATCATGGCCAAGCTACCTAAAAAGTAATTATTTTCACAGCAATCACGATAGTGATATTCAGATTTTCTTTTCAAAGCAATGCTATACCTCACTGTCAATTCTATTTTCTACACAGAATAACTAACAGCTTAAAAATGTTTTAGGTCTTGCCTACAGCTACCAACAACGTGAGAAAGGCTGAGTCTCAAACAGAAGTGCACACAAGTATATAATTATTTTATGCTTTCATTTTATTTTTGCATGTGTAATTTTCAGTAAGTATAGTTAGTTTATTTTTGAGGAAAATAAACTTTTGGTAAATTGGTTTAAAAGTTGGAAACCAAGACACCACTGCTCTATGTCACTTATGGAATAATAAGATAATTAGACTGGTATCTCTGATTTCCTACTTCATATCTCCTCTTGGATATCTGCTGCCCTTTCCCACTTAGAATGTTTGATTAGCTCTTCATCTTTGTTCACACTTAATCTGCTTCATTTTCTGGGTTTTTGGATGACACTAAATAGTACCACCATGAATCTACCCTTCCCAGGAAGAAACTAGAACTTTATCCTGAATCAACTGCATTCCCACACTGCCTACATGCAACCCAGCACAAACCCATCCAGCACATTCTACCTTCTAAGTATCTCCAGAATCTAACCATCCCTAGCCATTCCCATACCACTCCCAGAACACAAGCCATTGCCTTACCTTTGACTTATTGCAGGAGCCTTCACTTCCAGGCTGGCACCCCCTCCAATCTGATTTCGAATGGAACCTCAGGCAGTTTTGCAAATCTAATCAGTTACTCCCAAACCACTTTCATGAGTCCCTGTTTCTATTGATAAGAATTCAGATGCTTCCAGCCCTCCTACCTGGCAGGACTCTTCTCTTGGGTTTTACTTGTTGCTGGATTTTTTTTTCCTTCCCATTTCCAAACACTATTATTAAGCATCCAGTTCTCTAAAAGTAACACTTTGTGTTTCACCCTGTGTTGTCTGATTCTCCTTTTCCTCATCCCATCTTCCTCCCTCCATTTGGACTAGGAAGTTGAATTTTTCTGCCTCTAAAGAGAATTTCTCTTTCTCTTTAGTCATGGACATGGTAGCTAGATTCCAGGGACAGGAAGTGATCATGTATAAAGGAAAAGAATAAAGGAAAGAAGGAGGCAGAGATGATGTTTTCAACTTTCCAAGTGGACGACAATTTAGTGTTGGGAATGAAATCTTCTCAGCACTCCATTCCCTTCAAGTCTTTCCCGGACAGGCTAGCTCCATAGCCACCTGCTCAGATTTCTTCAAGGGTACATATTAACCTTTCTGAAAATCCCACAATAAACAGTGTTCTAAAGGCTGGAGTCCCACAATGAAAATGCAAATATGCCACTCCCTATTGATTTTTTTTTCCTTTTAAAGTCCTTCTGGAATTATTTACCAAGTAACCTGTTTGAGGTTCTCAAAAAAGTAACTCTTATCACCCTCAAAGGAGGATGATATTTAATTCCCTGCATCACAGACTTAGGTATAAAGAAAGGTGGGTGAAAATTACAAGTAGACTGAATTTAGGCTTAGGTTTAGGTTTTAAAGGTATGTATTTTCATATTTAGATATTGTTTGTTCACTATGAGTCAGTTTGATGAGGAAGGGTGATTTTTACATTTACAACCATTATGGGTCCACTTTGCCTACAGTGCAGTATCAAAAGACCTTGCTGTGTCACTATCAGGTTTTACTACATATACATAAGGCCTGTTGGTGCATTGTGATGCTCATTCATTCTTACTGTCATTCAGAAAGCTAATGATGTAGCTGTCCTTGTTTCTACAGATTAGTTTTATTATGGATTTTGTCAGTCATAGTCTGGATAAGTGGATTTAATTAAGATCTAATTGACAAAAGCAATTTTAGAGCAGAAAAGGAGTTACTAGGTCAAGTCTCATAAACAATTGCATTAATTATTTACATGGTCTGTAAAACCATGAAAATAAGTCAGACTTAAAAATAAGAAAAATTTAAAAATGATTTGTTTCTGAGAAATACAAGGATAATTTATAACAGCCCACAAAGAACTACAGAACAAACTTCAGGTAAACAAAAACCATAGTCTACATATTTTAAATGAAGTGGCAAGCACATAAATGATGATAGTCATATCTTAACCCTGTACTGGTAAATTATGGGGGATGTTCACTCTCCATCAGCAGAATGACAGTCTGTCATTGATGGTAAATGATACTTCAGTTGGCAATAATTAAAAAAAAAAAAAAGCCATGGGATGCTATTATTACCCAGAGCTATTTATGAATGTGTTTGTGGTAATTAATTGTCATACTTGGGTTATGAACATACTTAAAATGTGGATAACTGTGTATACTAATATTAATATGTAACACATAATTTGAGAAAGGAAAATGAGTGTCCTCCTTCATTATCTTCTTCATGTCTGGTGCTTCTTAAGTGGTTTTATTTGCATAGGATACTTGTATCATGTTTTAATCTGAGTAATACATAATAGGAATATAATGTAGTGTATCCATGGCCAAATGGCCTCATGTTCATAAGACATATTTCTCTTAAAAAAAGAAAAATAGACTACACCACTAAGATAATCCAAATGATATATGACAGAAAATTTCTATAGACTATGAAAGTTACCACATTCTATCAATATAATGTCTTTAGTGTTCTTTATAAAGAAGTTATGAAACAGGATAAATTAGCAAAATTAAAATACTTTAGCAAAAATAAACATTTATTAAAACTGAGGCATATCATACAGAATGTGGTGAGTCATGTAGATATTGAATATATTTTATAAAGGAAAATACATTAGTATAATGTATTTTATACGTTTGTTTTCTAGCTTGCCATAGCTTGAACAATGTATTGTTATGCACGTTTTAGAACCTCAACTAAACAGAAAAACAACATGTATGTTTTTGTGGAGTTCATGTTTGTTTAAAGAGAATTGGGCAATAATCCATTCTCTATCAAGAAAGTGACCTGAA
This sequence comes from Arvicanthis niloticus, assembly GCF_011762505.2. Taxonomy (NCBI): domain Eukaryota; kingdom Metazoa; phylum Chordata; class Mammalia; order Rodentia; family Muridae; genus Arvicanthis; species Arvicanthis niloticus. Next base: position 113,941,214 of record NC_047660.1, on the reverse strand, counting down.
TTTTTCGGGAGAGGAAAGGAGAGATCTTGTACCTTTATACATGTAGAAGAGGTTTTTTGTTTTTTGTTTTTTTTTTTTGTTTGTTTTTTTTTGTTTTTTTTTTTTTTTTGCTTGTTATATGATGAAGTTATCCTTTACTCAGCTGTAATCAGGCTTGTCAGAACATTAGAGAGGGAAGCAGAAAACTCTGGGTGTAAACGTGTAGCTTGGAAAATACATTGGTGTTATGGTATAACCAAACCACCATTTGCCGGGATGATCAAAAGGCAAGTTGGCCCAGCATCTGGAAAAACATGACTCATAATGTGTCCCAGTTTTCCCCTTCCCTTTGAGTATTAGCAAATGAAAGTAATATGCATGCAGATTACAATCTGATATAAATTAATAAATAGTAAACAGTGCAGGGAGGTGGCAAAGAAAAAAGCAAAGCAAAAATAAAAAGTAAGAAAGAAAGAAGGAAAGAAAAAAAGAAGAGGTAAAGAATAGACTCATTGAAGGTCAAAAATGAGTACTTACTTAGATTAAAAAAGACTAGTAGAGCATGGTGGTAGGCATGGCTCCAGCAACCTTACTGGAAGATTGCAGCAATTTCCAGATCAAAGCCATGAACGTCCAAGTGGCAGTAGATGTGATGTCTCATTCCTAGGAAAAGATAACAGGAGGCTGAATGGTATGATAAATATATCACTCATTTAAAGATGCAAGCAGATGGAGGTGAATGCTGGTATACTTTCCACTTTACAAAGAACAGAAAGATGTTAACTTTGGAGAGAGGTTTTGTTCGAACACCTGTGAGGAATAAGCACAGGCTGCCCATAGCTTCTGATAAATTCATATATTCTGATGAATTCATATGTTTTGTTTGTTTGTTTGAAACAGGGTTTCTCTGTGTAGCTGTAACTTGCTCTTTAGGCCAGGCTGGCCTTGAACTCACAGAGATCTGATTACTTCTGTCTCCCAAGAGCTGGGATTAAAGGCATGTGCCACCACTGCCTGGATGAATTCATACATTCCTAATTGGTCAGGTTCAAGGTTTTAAATGGAAAGGAGTAAGACATTCAAGTATAGACATTGAAATTTACATCCTGTGATAGAAAAAGAATAAACAAAATGAGTTCAAGGATAGGAACAGAGTGATAAGTAATTTTATTAACTGTGAAGGAAAAGTTGAAGATAGTAAAAGAGAAAAAACACAAAAACCCACACTAATTAAAATTTAGTGAAAGGTCTGCTAGAAATATCATTAGTAAAAATTTTAATTTCAGATTATTTCTTGCCTTACAACTTAGTACTGTATTTCTCGATGCCTCTTCTCACCTTCTGCCTTGCCTATGCCAGTGAGGGCAATTGGGGTCATTCTGTTTATGAATCAGAATGAGCAAAATGCTAAAGTATGTCTGTTGATTTTTAGCCTTTTGACTGATTTTAGATATTTACAAAATGAACAAACAAACAAATCACAATTTAACAGGAATCTGTTTCCTTGACAATGAAATGAATATTATGGACCAGATAGTATTTACTTTCCACAAGAAATGGAAAAGGGATTTAAATGAAGCCAGCAAAAACTGTGTTCATTTGTAAAGCACTTACCCAAAAGGATCTGGTTAGAAGTCACATATATTCTAGTTGCATTAAATCATTCATGTGGACAAAGACTGTATTTCAGAGTAGTTAATCAAAATTGTGACAGGGTCATGTGGGAACAGCCAGCAAATGATACAACAGATTCTACAGAAGAAAGGGGAAAGAGAAAAACAGGTCTGATGTATAGAAACAAAAGGAAGACAGAAAACAAATATAGGAAAAATACAGTATAAAAAAGGCAAGAAAAGAAGGAAAGAACAGGAAAGGAACAAAAAAAAGATAGCCACTCATTTCCTGCTGGGGAAATCCCATTTCCAAGGTATGTATCCAGCACCTTCACTACCTCAACAACCAAATATCCTGAGTTACCATTGTTCATTTTTAAAAGGGACTATTAGAATTGATATCATAAATATAGTCTTCATGAATTACAAATCCTTTAAGCTTTTATGCCCAAAACCAATACTTGGGTCTAGATCATTGATATTATAGGGCACTGTTGCCAATCCTACTTCAACATTCAGGCATTTGTTAAGCATTCTTGGTAGAGATAGCTGATTCTGACTCCCACATCAGCTGTTAAATCAAATGCATAATGTAAAACACTCTTTCTTTATTATAGGCTCACCTAAGCTGCCACAGAGCCCAGCCCAGACACCCCTTACCTTAGTTCTGCTTTACCTTCTGATCTTCCTGGAGAATTTAAATATCCTCATCTTCATCAACATTTCAGTTGTTCTAAAGTTCACATTCAAACAGCTCTTCTAACAGCTTTCGGAATCGACATCTCAACACCAGTTTGGGCAGCATCTGGTTTTTATTATTTTGAGAAGCTTGTATTTTGCCATGTAAAGGTGAAGTTAAAAGCAAGTGGTCTAATGGGAGACACCACCCAAGAGTGTAGATCACCGGAAGAGTAAAAGATGCTGCCATGTTTCTTTTTCTCATAGTGAGCATCACTTTGGATTTTTCCTACCTTTATCCAATTTTATAAGATTTTGTGTGTTTCCAAATGATTTTATATCCTTTTTGCCTGTCAGATAGTTTAGGTAAATACCTTCCTTAGGCACCATAAAAGCCTACCTATCAAATTAAGATAAAACAAAGTACACTGGGAACTTCCTGTAGGGCTACTGACAAGATATGGGGTTTTGTTACCATTTAGGGCACAAACAACAGGAAGGGGGCATTGTTAGAACAATAAATGAAATTGCTTCACCAAATAACTGGTCCCTCAAGACTGGGCCTTTGGCTTGGGGATGCTGATAAAAATCTTAGCATACCAACATTTTATCCTTCTTCTGGCTGGATCTGAATGAAATTTAAGAGCATAAGGGATGTTCATTTTTTAAAAAAAAAAAAATTGGCTCTTGTTAATAGATAAACCAGTCTGACATTTCTGATCTAGAAAGGCCTTTCCTACGCTTAGTACTAGTAGTAATTTGGTAAGTTTATTTTTCTTGGTACTTCTTATTCACCTGTCTCCAGCCACAGGCTTGTATTTTGAATGATGCTCTGCTAAGGTTATACACGTTCATTTGAATTAGTCCTATCTCTCATTCCGTGTGACATATGGAAGTGAATTTATTGAGAACTATTGCAAATACCCAAGGATTCTGTAAATACGTACCAATGAAATTTTAATAGCTATCTCAAACGTGTGTGGGATTTTATAAATTGGCACAAGACATTTCCAGTTATTTAGGTCCTTTTGGATTTGTGGTTAGAAATTTCTTTGTAATAGAACAATCGTCTTGTGGAAAAGATAGGACTCTTAAGGAATCCGAGGCGTTAGCCCTTCACACTCATAAGATAGGGCTACATAAGGCAGAGCTGGCAATCAAATGCAGTCCGAAAGTACTACAGTTCTATGACTTACTCCATTTTTTAAAAATTCTGTTCATATCACTAAGAAATGCTGGCTTATGATTATTGACCAATGCTTGGACCACGTGCTCGTCAGTGGAAATCTGGAACAAGCTAAGTTGTACTTTTCTTTATGTCTGATGTCTTCTAGAAAAGGAATGGGACTCTGACAGAGAAACATCTCAGGTTAGGTTTAAAGGTAACAACACATTTATAGGAGAATTAGCTAAAGCATAGAGATGTTATTCTTGATAAAAAAAACAAAACAAAACACGTGATGCCTTGTTCTCTGGCACAGTAGACTACACAGTGCTGGGCAGTGGCTAATGATTAAGTTGAGTACTGGAGAGATCACACACATCAGGACTCTAAGACAGGACTGACACACACACACACACACACACACACACACACACACACACACACACACACACACACACACACACACACCGGTGATGACCAAGCCACCTGGTACTATTCAACAATTCAGTCTTCAGTGACCAGAGGGATGTAGTTGTGTACAGAATTTTCAACAAAAAGTTTTTGTAACAAATAATTTCTGTCAGAAGTTTATTTTATTGGTAAAATATTAAATAATATACAGAATTAAAAACTGCACTTACACTTCTGAGAAGAAATAAATCTTGGACAAATTATATGCTTGTTCCTGAGATTGGCTAAGTTTATTCCAGTAGCTGTGCACTCAGACAGTACAAACCTTTATAATATAACCCTTTCACAAAGTATTACAAAGTTTCTGCAGCTTTAGTTGTACACACACACGCACACACACACACACACAGATCACATTCACACATGCATATACAACAGTCACACACGTATACACGGTACCCACATACACGTACAGAGCATGTACATGTGTGCATTAAAAACAAAGAAAATACAAGTCCCACATTTTAGTCTGCAGTGATAAAACTGTTTAGTGGAGGTCTCCCAATCAGGATGCAGCAGAATGACAGCTCACACAGCTGCAGAGACTGTCGCAGTATTTCCATAGTAAACCCCATATTCTGAGGTATTTGAGCCTTAAAAAACAAAAACAAAAACAAAATAACCCTACATTACACTGAGCAAACCTGACATACAAGGTCTGGGATTTTAATTTTACAGATATTTATACATATATATATTTATATATATATTTCTTTTTAAACAATAGTTTTTATTTCCCCAAATTATTAGTTTGAAAAAATGAGGTTCACTGGTTTGACTTTTTTTTATTATTCTTTTTTTCTTTTTTCTTCTAAAAAAAAATCAAAGTATTCTAGAAACTGTTAAGCAATTAGTCCTTAAAATAGTCTAATTACCTTTGGTATTGTTAAAGAAAAAAAAAAGTTAAGTAGCCAAGACACATACTGTACAAGTACAGTATATGCTACCAAAAGAGATGCCAAAGAAATGTTACTCTTTAATAAAATGTGTATTTACATTACAGCAGTCTTACTACAGAAACACGGGTATTTAAAAAAAGAAAAAAAAAAAACCACACTACATATAAATATGGATAATACAAAAGATACTTCTCCATTTGCATTGAAACAGGTCTGCTTTAAATATGTAAAAAATTTTTCTTCAACAGGTAATATATTGATTTAAACCTGACCTAAGTGCTTTGATATTTATTTTCCAAAAGGAGAGAATGAAAACATTAAATATTAGTTATTTAACTTAAGAGCATTAGACAAGAGTGGGAGAAAAATCATATTTCAGCCTCAGGATAAACTTCTCACTCATGATTTCAAGGGAAATTTAGACTAAACGAAGTTTCCAGAAAGTCAGAGATGTCGTTTGGTACTACACTGTTGTTTCAACTTTTCATAGCAGAGTGGTTTTCATCTTTGCTTGTTATGTCCTATGACATGTTATAATTTTCAAGGGTTTCTTTTTATTAGTGGCTAAAGAGACAAATGTCAGAAAAAGAAAAGAAGAAAATTACCACAGTTTTTAAGACTACAAGAGGGGTATTGCACTTTTATGGAAAAAAAAAAAAAAAGAATATCTCTTAAACTCCATAGCAAAAGTAACCATTGTGAAGCTGCAAGTAACACAGTGTCTAACAAACCGGATGATGAGGGTGAACTTGGGGTCTGGAGACCCCTTCTGAGCTTGGAATATCACTGCAGAGGGGTGAAAACACTCACCCTGCTCCCCAGTTGGGAGAAAGTTAAGACTCTTTGCTTTACACTTTTATCCTCTAGGGTGTGTGTGTGTTGGGGGCGGGGGGGTGTCTAATCTTTTATGATTTGTGTTTAAGAAGAAAACCAAACAAGTCAAAATCTAAGCACAAAGGAGCCAGATGGATGCTCTGGTTACAGAATTTCTGGAGTCATGTTAGGTGCCTCCTACTTGAGAGCGATGCAAAATAAGGACTACACAGCTCACCATGTCAACCCAGCCACGCTTTAAAAATACAAAACTATACTTGGGTATAAAAATAGGCCAGCAGACTACACAGCTAACAGAATCCACTGAGACAAAAATTAAGACTTAAAGAGTAGGAAGTTCAGAGTTGACCTCCTAACTAGTATGAGGATCAAGAGAGACATCGAGATGAGATGCAATGGCAGGAGTGCTACAGACAGAGAGAGGATGAGGAGGTGAGAGGAAGGTAGAGGCAAAGAGGCAAAACCAGAACTTCGTCGTACGGAAGGACACGTGATTGATGGGCATCCTCTTAAGTGCTCCACAGTCAAACCTTTTTTAGATCACAGTTTCATAATGTGAACAACTTTTTGAAAAGCAACAGCAACAGCAAAAATATCAACAGTCCCTCCATCCCTTCCCTCCTTCCAGTGTGTTCCTGTAAAAATCCATTTCCAGTCAATGAGACTCAGTGACATGCTAGTAAGTACTGGAGACAGTGACCTCCACCTGCCCGAGCTGTCCTTACTACACATCACTTGAGGTAAAGCAAAGGCCCAACTCACTGCAAACTGTCTTATTTGGACCTATAGGAAGTTTTGATTCTGCATTTAATGTGGTTTAGCACATGACCTATAAATTCCATATTAATTCATAATATAAAACTCATCTTAGGAAACTAGTTGTTCATGTACTTCTTCTCACTGTCTATACACGATAAAGGTGGATTCATAACAAACTTATACAGAACATATATAAATGGAGTGTTAGGGGAGAGAAACGCCATAAACAGAATTAAGAACTCATTTCCAAGAGTGCATATGAAAACATACTCACAAACTCACAAACTCACAGGACAGCAAGAGAAAATGAAACTGCTGTGAAACAGAGCATTACAGAAAAACCTTTGAAAATTCTAAAATTTTAAGTCTCTGTAATAAATGTAAGAATATTCAAGGTGTCATTATTTGGCCTAAGAGTACACTACGACAGAAGGAAACACTAGCGTATTACAGCTTCTTGGTCATGTGATGTCTACTTTATACAACGAGCAGCTTGTTTTCAAAAAGCTGTCATAGTAGAAGACACCCCTCACAAGTGGCAGACAACCTCACACTACAGATCTGAGACGACACTTTGGAGAGGAGTCACGGGAGTGCTGGGTTTTGTTTTGTTCAGGAGGAAACAATGATTTGCATTTCCAAGTCATTTCACAAAACAAGCACAGGTTAGAAGACAGAAGAGACAGAAGACCCAAGACTGGAGTAACACCAGTTGGGTATTTAAAAAAAACCAGCAAGACAATACTGTAATTATTGACTCCAAATTATACAAAGAACCCCGTGTGGTGCAAAACATATTCTTCCTCAAGAATAAAGCAAAACACATAGCATAATCCAATTCATTGCTGACATATGAGTCTACTCCTAATTCGCCTCAACCATAGAATAGTGTCCAGAAGTATCATCAAGTTAAAATGAGTAAAATCTGCTTTCAAAGTTTCTTGTCACATTTACCAGCTCAGCTAAATATCTGGAAATTCTTTTAGCAGTTTTATTTTTCTTCTTCTTCTAAGAACACAAAGGTAAATTAGAGAGTACTTAGATTTTATGTGATTTTTTTTTTTTCTTAAAAAATACACAGTAAAAGTGTGGTGGAGCTAAATAGCTTACCAACACTCTCAATGCATTTTTAAAAGGCACCAATATAAAAATTTTCATAAGTATTTAATACATTAAATTCAGGGTTTAAGAGACCAGTTACTGTATATTTTAATTATTTTGCAGAAACTGGAAGACTAAAATATTTATAAAATAACTTTTATATATACAAAGCTTCAATTCACCCTTCACTTTTTTCCTCTTTTGGATCTGGGAGCTTTTTCTGTAGAATAATTATACACACAGCCGTTATTAAAATAACATGAAATACAGCTGACGACGATGACCACCAATCTACAATTTTATAGTAAAAAAGTACATTCCGAGGCTAAACCAGTGTATAGCAGGTGACTTGGACAGTGTAAGCGCTGTCCTGAATCTGGGGGCAAATAGCTCTCCTGGTTCTCTCCAGCCTCTTTGGCTCATCTTTCTACCCTAACTTACTGTCTTGGAGAGAAAATGTGAGGTGTACAACTGAGACAAGGAAGCACAAACACAAGTCAAAGTTGCTAAATCACTTCCTGCATCTTCTTCTTCTCACAAAAGAACTTACATTTCTTCAAATAGTCACCAGTCAACTTAATATCTTTTCATTGTTTCCTTTTTTTTTTCTTTTCTTTTTTTTTCTTTTTTTGCTTTGTCTTGTTTGTTTTTCTAGATGCAGATTATGGAGATTTGCGATTTAAATTGCCAAGCCTTAAAGACATAGTGACAACTTTGGGCTTTCTTAATGAAACCTGCTGAATTACACCTAACTGCTGGCACAGCAACTGTACTTCTAACCCTAAGCTTTTGTAATACAACTGGTGATGCTAATTGCTTCTTTTCTGTGAATTTTCACTAAAAGAATGTGCAATACGCATGTGCATGCAAACTATACTGTGTTCAAACACTGACCTGTAGGTATGCCAGCCAGACAGGTAACTTTATCTTAAATCTTAATGGCCAGCCCTTACATCCCCATTTTATCCAGAAAATTCTTAACGGAATGTTTGAATGCCAGTGTTTCACACCTCCCTGTACTGCTCATAGGGCTGGCTGCTCTGACTGTTCTAAAAAGCCTTTTAACAAGCAATTCATCACTATTACAGAGAGGCAGCATGTTTCTCCAGAAGGAACTGGCGATTAAAAAAAAAAAATCTGGGCAAAATTAGGGCAGAGCCATCTGATAAATTCCTGACAAACTGGAAAACACAGAGGATAACCCATTTTCGTGCCCCTCAAATCCTCTCTCAACTGTAAAACTTCACCTAAATAAACTGGTCTTGTAATGGTTATGTAAATTTGATTTATTTGGTATCTGGCCTTCATGCTTATTTTTAGGTGCTACCATGTCTTCTATTCTCTTTGGTGAAAAAGAGGCAAATGCAGTCACTGAGGGTCTCTCAGACAGCACTATGTCCACAAAGTTTATTGTAACCCACAAATCTTGAATTTACCTTGTCCCCATTTGTCCCTGTCACATCAGAGCTATCTACTTTTTTTCTGTACCTTGTGCCATGCAGCTGAAAAAAAAAAAAGATGCTAAGTGTATATGTACAGTCAATAAACCCTTAAAGTTCACTCCTTTGAATAAATCAGGTTTTTCAATAAAATGGAATCAGAAAGGCAGAGCACATTGGTACCACCTTTGTAGGGGAAGGACACAACTCTTTCAGTCTCATCCTAGGGCAGGTAGATACATGATTGTTAACACAGTAGGTGCGAGCAGAGAGAAGAGTTGATAGCAGATGCCTGCAGGTGTTCACAAAGAGCCAAAAGGGACACACTGACAGACATCCAGATGCTTGCTTCAGTTGCAGTTAAAACAAGAAAGTCATGAGCCTTACACTTCTTTATGTCATTCAGAAATAAACATCCTTTTCACTGGGATTCCAGAGTATACAGGGTAAGTGGGGATAAGGAAGGCCTGATGAGATGTTTTACCCCCAAGTAAACAATGTACCAAGGGATCCAAAAACAAAACCCCCAAACCCTGACAGTTGGCATGTGATATAGCTCTGTTTTGGTTCATTCTCTTACATGTAAAGGAACCATTTGGATATTTCTCCAGAAAGAACTAAGATAAGAATCAAAGTCAAAACTACCTAGCTCTGGCTATGTGAGAGCTAAAGAGTCCCTTAAATGAACAGACAGAAACCTGCAAAGCCAGCTAGGAGCACATTGCTCATTGGTGGGGACTTCTCCAGTCTTGATACTTCCCAAGGCAAACTGCAGTGACATGGTTTTGGCATGCCATTCAAGGGTCTGTTGGAGTAGCTATGTGTTACCACACAGTAGACCTTTCAGCATTTACAAATGACTGTCAAATAATCCAGTTATGGTCAGGCTTGTTTTCCTCAAACACAAGTAGCAAGTTATGTCTATCAAATGGATTCCCCTAAATGCCTTGATAACAACAGTGTGTTCCAATCCTACCCACCAATGTGAGTGAACTTCAGAAAAAAAGAAAAAGAAAAAAGAAAAGAAAAAAGAAAAAAAGCTGAGAACTCACAGAGATCAAATTAAAACCTGAGCATGAGATATGAAAGTATATGCCATATGCAAATTAGGAGAAGACAGAAGAATCTTGACTAATTCATTTCTGATAAGGACCTGTAGAGTTGAATTTTTTGTTTTTATTTTTAAAGTGCAGGACCTTCTCCTGAAGACTGTCAACATTCTCAACTCCAGGAAGGCTGAAAGAAAACTTTTTGCTTGTTTTTTTGACCTGCACTATGATATTCAGGTAACAAAGAAGTTCCCTTTTGTCTCCAGCAAAGGTAGTAACTCTTATTACTGAAGAAATAGTGGAATAAATAGCCCTAGTAAATAAATGACATTCCAGGGTTCAAGTTATCACTTTCGGGTCCAATTAACAGTTGCTCCAAGATTTAAAAAGAAGCAGCCACTAGCAAGGCTTTTTAAGACCTTCTATTCCAAGAGTCAAAGAGGAATGGACTGTGGACAGAACACTGAGGGGTCACAGCTTGAAGAGAAATACCAGAAAAGGGTTCTTAGAGTGGGAATTCCCCCTACTGTTCACTTAATTACACTTTTCTGCTGACTTGTTAACACTGATTGAATGCTGATAAAGTGACGATCGTAAACACACCTTAGAAGCAAATGTGTATACTAGGCTGCCATCCTAGTACAGCTTAAAAAAAAAAAAATCACAAATTGTGAAAAGCAGAATTCTTCCTGGAAATTACTGACTGCCTCTTACCCACTCTTGAGACCATATGTTATTCTGAAAACTACATAAAAATACTATTTGTTACAGGTGTTAAAAGTAAGGCTGCCAGGGTGTCTATAAAATGCCAGTCATCAAAACTATGGAAAAACAGTGCGCAAGTTTAGAAAAATAAGATCAAAGGACCTTAGATGTATCACAGTGGCCCTTGACTACCTGTAGTTTAAAAGTTTTGCTATATGATACAGTGTAAAACATACTCAATTACAAATTCCGTAGGGGAGGTAAACATAGAACCCACAACAATTCAACTCATCCTAGTAGTTATGGAAAATAACATTATGTTTGTGTTCCATGATCTCTAAGAACAGAAAATAAAATGGGTTTACATTTTGAAACATCTTTGAGAGTAAAATGACTTAGACCATTTTAAATTGCCAAAAACCTACCCAGAACTCTCAACTTTCCCTCCTTGCATCACAATCCTGAATATGAATGGCAAATCAGAATATCTTAGATGAATCTCTATGAACTGAGTGATTTCCTAAATCATGATAATAGGCCTTAACAATGATGCATGGCCGCCATGAACTGCTTTAAATGCTCACGAAATAAACAAGCCAAGTTATCAGTGAACATCCCATCCCTTTTTTCTTGTTTCTTCCTTATTGTAATTAGACAGAGCAAATGACATATTGTCCACAAAATAAGAATTATAGACAGTGACAGCATTAAGAAGAAAGCCTGTCACCATCTGAGGGAAGGTGGGACTGTAAGTGCAGTATTTCTTCATGTGCAGTTCTTCATAGGGGTCCCCTTTGGAATGAAAAGGCCTAGTGGAATGTGTGCTCCCCTCGAACAATGTGTGATGAAAACTCGTAGCGGTCCTGGCTTCTGTAGCCACAGATGTTGCATTCCAGTGGGTCCCGGTAGCCATGACAACCCATGTGAATGGTGTACATGACATGGTCTAGGAAAAGGACTCGGCAGTGCTCACACTTGAAGGCCCTTATCTGTTCTCCTTCTCCATTGAAAACCTTATAGATGTCCTTCAGAGAGCCCTTGGGGGCCTTGGTAGCATCCAAAGCCTTGACATCCTCCTTCATGTAAGCTGGGCTTTGTTTCCTCTTGGGATTTAAGGCAGGGTTTCCTTGGTAGGACTGGCGGTCATCATGGCTGCTTTCTGAGTCAGTAGAATCGAGGCAGCTATTGCTGGGCGAGGCCTCTCTTTCCTGGGGTCGACTCTTTGGTCTGATGAGAGAGATGGGGCCATCCATGTTGTTTTCGTGACTATCAGATGTTTCCCTGCTAATGGGTCTTTCTATCCTGTTTGGATGATAGACCTGAGAATAAGCTGAGCTTATAACTGGGGCCACCTCGGCGATTGTGCTTGGTGCGTGCTGCATCAGAGGGTGAAGGGCCTCAGCTCCAAGGTAGGTGATTGCATTGTTGATGGCTTGGTCCATCATATGAGACTGCATTAGCTCAGCCTCCTTCTCGTACGTTAAGTTCATATCAAAATGAATATCTGGGTAGCCGAATCGCATGAGCTTTTCCCCTGACATTTAAAAAAATAGAAAAAGAAAAAGAGAAAACACAACACAATTAGTGATGGGATTAAAATATAAAAAAGTACAAGAAGTTAATGGAATACTACCTTTTACTATATCATGCTGTTTTACTGTTTAGCTCAAGTGTCTGGTTCTCTTTAGTTCTGTGGAGATGCACAGGTATGTGATCACACAAAGAGAATTTGTAAGAAGCAATTGCACTTGTTCTAATGTCACCACAGAAATGCTTCCAGCCCCAACGATGTGCATTTTATCTTATTATTAGTTTCTACTGAAACTTTCATTTACATGAAGCTCAGAATTATAGGAGAAAGAATAAATGCCAGGTGAAAAGAAGCCAGTCTAGGCTCATTTCTGCCTATCTCAAACACACACACAGTACGTGAGCTACAGATATCGTAAGAACAAAAGGAATGTGGTTATAGCCTATGGTGCTTTACTCCTGAGTCAGGTTAATTTGGTTGATTTAGCTACTACCTTTAGAAGAGTTATAGAGTCAATATATGTCAGGCAGTAGAACATACATTGTCATTACTGAATTAGTTTGAAATTTTATCAACTGATAAAATAAAGTGAATTAAAGGCTACTTAAAATATATGAGGAATTACTCTTTAAGAGACTAGTTCATGAAGTTTTGTTTCTTGGACCTGGCAACTTTTCAGTTTTCCACCAGATGTATCCAGATGTGTGAGGGTGATCCTCTGAATGTCTGTTGTTAGTCTCCAGGCTTTGTCTTGTTTGAAGCATATTGGTTTTTTCCTTTAACATTTACTATACATTTTCCCCCAGCATTTTATTTCAACACAAGCTTTAAACACTGACCATGAAGCATTTTGAGAGCTTCAAACAGAAAAAAAAATCAATATTCCTATTTGGCAGAGTAGTCCATCTTTTAAAAGTTCTCCCTTTAAAATCATGCAGGATTTACCTAGTTATTTTGACAAGGAAAGCTTACAGATAAAGCTTCTTGAAATAGTGTGCTACTGTCTGTTCTAGTACATTGTACATTGTGGGTGAAGGCCTAATACCTATTGCTGATATAAAATGGAGATCCATCGTACTGCATGGTGGAAGAGTGGTAACAAGTTAGTAGTATTTCAGATTTGAAGAAGCAGTCAGTTAAGGTAATAATGGAGTAATAAAAACAAGAGGGAAAAAAAAAAAAAAACAAGACTTCCTGGCACCCAGTTTAAGATATTGAGCTGGGTGTGGTGATGTACACCTTTAATTCCAGCACTTGAGGCAGAGGAGGCAGAGGCAGAGGCAGAGGCAGAGGCAGAGGCAGAGGCAGAGGCAGAGGCAGAGGCAGAGGCAGAGGCAGAGGCAGAGGCAGAGGCAGAGGCAGAGGCAGAGGCAGAGGCAGAGGCAGAGGCAGAGGCAGAGGCAGAGGCAGAGGCAGAGGCAGAGGCAGAGGCAGAGGCAGAGGCAGAGGCAGAGGCAGAGGCAGAGGCAGAGGCAGAGGCAGAGGCAGAGGCAGAGGCAGAGGCAGAGGCAGAGGCAGAGGCAGAGGCAGAGGCAGAGGCAGAGGCAGAGGCAGAGGCAGAGGCAGAGGCAGGTGGATCTCTGAGTTGAAGGCCAGCATGGTCTATCTACACTGTATACTCTTCATAGTTCCAGGAGACAGGGCAACACAGAGAAATTCTGTTTTGAAAACAAACAACAAACAACCAAAAACTCAAAAACAAACAACACCAACAAATTATATTAAACTTAAAAAGTTAAGCTAGGGAAATCTGACCCAGGTTCTCAAAGAGCTTAAACTTAGAGACAATGACAGCTTGTCATGTATTTTATCTCAAATAAGAGGAATATTTAACTTGTATGAGAGGAGTCAAGGAAGACTTCTTGAAAGTTGCATTAACATGGAGTACGGGATGGGAAACACTAGCCAGTGAAGGAACAGTCATGGGGCATTGCTGGGAGGAAGGCAAGTGGGTGACTGACATATAAGAAATTACATCTCAACATGGCCAACAGAGGAAACAGCCATGTAACAGGAATCAGTAACCGGCATGCAGCAGGAGAGGGAGGCATTTTACCCCTTGAGCATTACTGAACTTAAACAGGAAACGTGACATGATTTGATACTCAATCAACAAGAGGATTCAGAAAGAAGGTGTAGTGAGAGGCTTGGATTGCTGTAGAGACAGTACAGATGAAGAGGGGTTAACGGAATGGCCAGAGATTTTACAAATAGTTCCCAGGCCTCTGTGATTACCTGGACACAGGCAATGAGAAAGAGAAGCGTGAAGCTGAGGTCTCATTCTTCAGCCTTGGGTATGGACGGCAGCAAGATAGAAAAGGGGATAGATTCGGTTTGAGAATTAGTCTGAGTAACAGTGACTCGAAAATATTCAGACAAGATATTTCAGGGTGAGGTACAGACACGACAGCCTCAGTTGGTATAGGGCAGAGTTACAAAGCCATTGATAGTATTCCCTCAGCTATTGGCAAACTGAAAAAAGAGTTAAAAATAGTGCTGGGAAAATACTTTCATGTCAACACACTGACAGAGCTAAGCTGGATTCTCATACTTTGCGGCGTATTTAGAAGGCCTCTGCCTTGTTCCTCATGGAATGACGGTTTTGTAAGTCCAGAGAATGCGCGCTGCATGCTTTTCTGTACAAGGATCCCAGAAATCCTTCAGTAGCATTTTTGGAGTGCGCTTCTAGGTTCTACATATCTTTTTCACCCCCAGTGCTACCAGAGAGCACATGCCTAGGCTGATACTTAGAAAAACATCTGTTACTCTATATGCAGTTATGTGGTCTTTTATATGAAAAGAACTTTTATGTTTATACAGCTAGGTGCATCCGAGAGAGAGAGAGAGAGAGAGAGAGAGAGAGAGAGAGAGAGAGAGAGAGAGAGAGAGAGAGAGAGAAAGAGAGAGAGACAGAGAGAGACAGAGAGAGACAGAGAGAGTAATATTTTGAGAATGAATAGAACCTGGAGTGAGTCTTCCATGGGGCAGATCTCTTTTCTCTCTCAAGATCTAGTGAGGGGGCTTGAGAATTCTATACATCTGTACAGTTGGTGAGTGGACACAGAGAAGCTGGGAGAAAAGGCAAGAGACAAATGTTATAGGAAACAAGGGAAGAGTGTTTTTCAGCAGGTTTTAGAATTCAATAGTGGCAGATGCTCTTTAGGATGTGTGTGTAGAACACAGTCTACAAAGGGCTCATTGGATTCAGAATTGTGCAAGGGGGTCGAAGCCAAGAGAAAATGTTTAGGGGAGCCCAAGCAAGAGAACCAGGCTGTGGGCTCTGGGAAGTTAATAGAATGAAGGAAAGCATGGAGAGAGGTACTGGGAATTCGTTCAATGATTCCATCTTTACAGAGGAGAGAACACCTTTGAGGAGGTAGAGTACAAAGGTGGAGACCTGGGATCGAGGGAAGGTTTTAGCTGGAGTTAAGAGAATTAATCTATCATGAAGGGCAGTAAGTAGGAAAGTCTGAAAGATGGAAATAACACAAGGACAGAACAAAGGAATTCAGGAGCTAAACAACAACAACAAAACAAAACTGAAAACCGGAGATTAATAAAATACATGAAGTATTTGCATGGATGCCCATAAGCCTCCAGCACTGCAGATACTATAATAGAATCATTGAATCTTGTTCCTTGTGACTACAAATACAGATCTCCAAAGAGACATGCCACATGTGTAGAGAGTAGAACCATGTGGAAAATGGTCACGATGAAGATAGAGGGAGGGTGTGCACTTTTCAGGGATATAGTAAAGGAAAGTCACTACATACTTTGGGTGGGCAATCTGAGATTTCAGATCAATTACTATTTACCTGAAGTGGCACTCATTCACAAGTCTGGAGGGATTTTGCCAGAACTATTTACTGGCAGCCGAGACCGAGTATGGAAAAGGTGTTGAGTCTGACTCAAGGGACAGTGGGATATCACCAGAAGTAGTAGCACGACAAGGCAAGAGAAGAATGAATACTGGAAGGACAGGGGTAAAAGTAATGAAGGTGAAATCAAAGATGCATAACAAGGGTGAAAAAGACAGACAGACATCATAACTTCAGGAATCACAGCCTAGAGGGTAGTAGGTCAAACAGCAGTACTTAACTGAGGGGTATGTGAAAGGGGGTCACCAAAAGTTTGTAGTGGTGAAGATTTCCATTTTAAGAGCGATCATAGAAAGAGTACTTCAAGTGCTGTAGCTATTGCTTGCTGTATATTACCAGGTGTATTCCAAATAAAGAAACAAAATAATCAAGTTTAAATAAAAATCATCATTTTGAAATTATATTGTAGTTTTATAAAACTCTCTGTTTTTAAGGAATATGATCAGATTATATTAAAAAGGAAAGCACGGAGAGAGGCACTGGGAATTAGTTCAGGTTAGGGTTGTGATGGCGCACTCCTTTGTTGCCAGCACTCGGGAGGCAGAGGTTGGTAGAGCACTGTGAATCTGAGGCTAGCCTAGTCTACAGAGTGAATTCCAGGACAACCTGGGCTACACAAAGAAACATTATCTAGAAACAGCATAGCATCTCTGAGTCATGGGAAACACAAACTGTGACAAAAATTGCCCAAATTAAATTCAGAAGTCATAAATATTAATAATTTGCATTTTTCAGCTATGTTAGTGTCCAGTTGGATATAAATATTTATCTCTCACAAACTAATCATGTTTTAAACTAAATGAAGTGTTAGACACAGTGTTTCATGCCTGCAATACTAGAACAGAGCAGGCTGAGGCAGGAGGATTGCTGTAAATTTGACTGCAGTTAACATGAGACTTGTTATTTAAAAAAACTCAATAAAATACAAGATAAAACAAATGAACTGACTATTATTGTAGGTAATTAAAAAGGAAGAGAATGGGCAGCTTCCAAGAAGGCCCACTGGGTACCATCTAGGATGTTGCACTGGCCTCAAACAAGGCATGGTTCACCCATTAGCTTTGTTCTATGAGTGCTCCCTCACTAAATCCCTTCAGTTGGTTTGAATGTGACAGTGATTTGCTAGTTCTCTAAGGGTTTACTGAGGTAACAGAACTCTTGGAGCCCTTTCCTCCTTAAATAGCCATTGAAAAGGCTGTTTCTCAGACACTGCCCAGCAAGGATCTCCTACCATGTTCCCTGGTGTTAGGATGTGAGAACCTGTTTTAACAGTTTTATCTTCCCTTTAACCATATCGCTACAAGGAAAGCTATATCATATGTACAGGAATAATGGTTCCCGTATAATCTGTTGAAGCGCTATCATTCATACATTATTTAAAAAACCTAAGACCCTCTCTGTCCTCAGAGATGCCCCACAACACGCAGCACATACACAGAATGATGTCAACACTGGGCATACTAGAGACCATCTAAAGGATTGCAAATGAAAAACTGAAGAGTAAATACATATTTCATCCTTTCAGCTCAAAAATCATAGGCTGGAAGAAAAAATAGGAAGAAACCACAAAATACTGATCCATTCAAATATATTTTCAATGGACACTGCTACCTTATTTTTTGAAGGCAAAATTTGGGAACAATTAAAATGCCTCTGAATTCTAGGTCAAAAACTCAGAGACTCAATATTAGAAATAAAACTGTCAAAAAAAAAAAAGCTGACACCAATAGAAATGAAAAGATATCACAAGTGTGAGCAGTCATGTTGATCTCATGCCTTACGCAGTTAGAGTTAAAATAACATGCTAGCTTTCACATATAATCTATCTTGTATTCCCGTTTATACACCACATTGAGACAGTGCTTATTATCTAATAGTCTTCTAATACTTTCCCATATATGTAAGGCTGTGTGTGTGTGTGTGTGCGCGCGCGCGCATGCGCGCACACACGCGTCCATGCTTGTGCACGTGTGTGATGTGCAAAGGTTGTCACAGAGTGGGAGAGAATGATGGAGAAAGCACAGGTATTTTCTCATATGCAACACACCAGGCATTTATCTAACACATGGAATGTTGTTTTTTACCATTGCAGGATCAAGTCATTTGTCTGTTCTGCTTACCCACAAACTTCTGTGGAGTGGAGCTTTTGCGCTTTCCCATATTTGCCGTGAGCTTCTCTATGACAGCAGGTCTCTCAAAAGGCACCAGAGAAATATTGTTGTCCATGATAGGCTCTTGTTCCTTACAATCTTCCATAGGCGGTACTACATAAAACCATATAAAAAGGCAACTTGGTGATTTCTTCAACGTTTGGGATTACGGAGGTAAGTATGCTTTTTTGATATTTATTACCCAAAATAAATCTGTCTATTCAAGTGAAAGAAAGTAAAAAGCACAGTACTAAAGAATATTCTTTAATATTACACAGACATGGCATGTGCCTGAGCACACACACACAGACACACACACACAGACACACATGCGCACACACATGCGCACACACACACACACACACACACACACACACACACGAGTTTATTTTTATGAATCTCTCAGATCAGTGATATAAAATGTTGCCACTACTGGTGATGAACATGTTCATCTGGTTTCTCATGTTACTCCTCTGAAGTATCTTCAGTGTGGATTAAAATTGATAATACTTGAGACTGCACTATTACCAAGACTGTGGAACTTTATTTTTCTAAAGTCATTTACACATGCCCCCTGGTTTGGGAGAAAGGCTTAACAGCAGCAGGATATTTGATGACTCTTCCCCTGTGAGTTTTCCTGCAGCTGGTTTTCTATTTGGTGAGATCCTAGTCTTAATGGCAGCATAACTACCTGCCCAGGAGCCTTGATGTGTGAGGTCCCGTTCTGCACTTATCTGTGCATAGTAAGCTGCAGATGCTTTAAAGTTGTAATTTATTTCTAAGAACAGCAGGATAAAGCAATCCATTTCCAAGCTGGCACTTTGGCTTCTGAACTACTGCCCTAATTCATTTGATGGACTCCATACATCATGGCTGTCTCCGTTGCTGTTAGCTTCAGTGTTGACGTTGCTAAGATAGACAAGTGACTCATAAAAGTTGCTTTTGAGTAAGAATCCTAATCCAGGATATTTAACTAAGGATAGGGCAGCATCCCACACAGATCAGATGATGGGCTTAATTAGTGCTCACAGGAAAGACCTAAAGGGCCCATCTCTTAGGTGCGCTTTCCTATTTCAACACTGTAAAGTAACTCTCCTAGATCCATTTGTTCCTTGAGGATAGACCTACTGTGCGAAACCCAATGCATTCTAGCCTACAAGGGGATGCTGGTGATGAACATTAAAAGATTTAAAGCAAGGATGAAAGTGAAATGAATCTCCAGTTCACATGACCCACTGAGTACCGGTGCTGAGTACCAATACACTGAGTAGTACCAGTATAGCAATACATGTTGTTGATGTTGAAATGAAAAACAAAATCATAAAAAATGTTTTTTTACTCAGCTATTTTTTAAATAAATAAATCAACAATAAATGTTTGGGTAACCTAGTGGCTCGACTAGAAGTTAATGTTTAACCTACGTAATAAGGAATCTTCTGGCTCTGAATAACAAGAAATTCTCTAACAGCTGAATGTCACTTTAGAAAATAAAAAGTTTCTAGGTGAGATCTAGTAATATGGTCATTTTCTATACTGATACTATTTATGATATTATTGAGGGGAAAATTTCTCCCAAAGCATTACATAAGATACTATATCTGATCTTTTAACAACTGTAAAAATAACTTAGAAGAAAATTAAAATAATTTTGAAGCAAAGCGTTAAAAAAATAATGCCAAGACAACCACAGAACTCATCTAAGGAGGCCAGGAACCAGGAGGATTAAACGGTGGCGTCGCTGTGGGAAGAAAACACATAGAGGGCTGCAGACGGTGAGCAACAGTGTCACGTGTCTATTCAGTAGTGAATTCATAAGTGCTGATTAAAATAACTACACACTGGGCATCGATGCTCATGCCTATACCTGCAGCACTTGGGAAGCTGGGGCAGGAGAATTGTAGGTTAGCCTGGGTTACATACTAAGAGTCTGTTTCGAAAAACCAAAAACAACCTATAAAAGTTCAAAGTGAACCTGTGATCCAAAGAACAAATACATCAGAGGCCTAGAACCAAGATGAAAAATATTGGCAAACAAAAAAAAAATTGTAAAAATTTGCCAAAAAGGCAGCAAGACTAGCAGATAGGGTTTGCCCCCGAAATTGAATATGCTTATCAGTTCTGAAATGAGTAGTCTTAAAATGTGGCAGTTTTGCTTTAGGTATTACACTGGATTTTCATATCTGCATACACCTAACAGTCAGAATGAAACCTGGGTGGGGACTGTCCCCCGCCACATCCACCTCACCTCAGATGGCTTTTCTCAAGTTCAATGAAGCTCATGTGAACTGAAGATGACAGAGTTTGGTCTATGTTCTACTTCACAGCAGATCCTAATACCAACAGGCAAACTTTCTGCCACACTGGCAATAATAATAACGGACAGAAACTTGATAGTAAGTACTTTTGCAAGGCTTTACATTTAGTAATCTATGTACTACTTTCCAGGCGCCTCAGGAAACAGGTGTTCTTCATTTTACAGGCAGAGAATCAAAGATGAAGAGATTTGAAGTAATTTGTTTTCTGTGCATCACTAGCCATTACAGGATGGTAATGATGGGAGATCTGGATTGAGGGAATGCCTGAGCCATGCTACAATTTTTAGTAGACATATTTTGAATACTGACACTTTATAAGGCAGCTTACTGGCCTTGTAAGCTAATGGGGAAAAGGACCTGACACATTTTTTCCTTAATCATATAATCTGAGATTTTGCTTTCATAATTGAGGATGCAATGTAACATACTGTTTTGGGATCTATACTGTCTACAATGCAAAACTCATTTTCTAGATATTTCGTGTTTCAATTGTATCAGTCAAATGATAAGACATTTATCTAAACCTAAGCTGTATGTACTTAGGGTAATAGCTTCACTTGTTAGAGCAAACTCCATAACTGAGACTGTGCTTTGACTCTATTTGAATACTGAGGATAAGAGTGTATTTCTCTTTTCGTATCATATGCCACAGGGATACAGGAGCTATAAGGCAGAGCCATGAAAGTATTCCCAAGACTGCTTCTTTAAACCAAAAATACCATCAAATTTCAAATCCTAAGCTCAGAGTTCACTTTCCTTCCTGAAGGTGCCTTTGGTGTTGGAGTTCTGCCCTACCGCCTCGGCCTGGCAGTGCCTTTTCATCCTCTCAGTGGCACAGTATGTGACCAGTCTCTGCCCATACTATCTCTTGCCTGGGGCAGACATCAAACCTTACTCTACATTGATGACACCGATTTTTTATCACCCAGTAACTCCTTATCGATTAAACCACGACAGTCACCTGCTGGAGCAGCACACAGTGCTTTTGCCTCCTGGCTGCAACCTTTTACCTATCACTCCTTTATTTAACTTGGATTGTCTGCTAATGATCATTGATACCTATGGGCCTCTTTTCTGCATGGAATATACAGTCGGTTAGCTGTCGGAGATAGAGACTTCCTCTCAACTCTCATCCCCAGGTCTGAAGCCTTGCATGACTGAAGCTTTCCTCAACTTCCCTATCAACCAAGTGTCTGCTCCTGGAGAGCATCACAGATGCCATCAGTACAGAATTTGCTTCTGTTCATGTTCTTATGTCTAACATGGATTGCTCACTACTGTATAGATATATAAGGTGTGATCGTTTGTCTGTCTATTTCCAGAATGCTCCACAGCAAGTCTTTGATAGTCTTTTCTAGGTGAAGTAGAGAAAACCTGTCTCCATTTTTTTTTCTCCCCATGAAGAGCCAGTGTGAGGACAAACAAGTTTTTGGAAAAGAGAAGCTAGGAAAATAAACTGTCCGACATGGAGGTGACTGCAGCCACAGTGATAAAAAAACCTTCACTCACACCACTAACAGAAAGTGAGGAGCAGATAAGATAAGAGGATAGGAAGAGAGGGAAGGAATCAATACAAGTTTCTGAGGCCCGGGACAAGACATGTATATGAGAAATTAATAACTGTAGTAGCATTCCACCTGCATTACTCTCCCCGGAGCATGTCCCATCTGCTACATAGACACTCAATACAGTTCCCTACTAAATATGCACAGAGCAGGAATACCGAAATCTTACTATGAATCCAGAAAAGCACAGCATGAAGTAGAGTTAACACTGTGGTTGAAGTGTAGTTGGGGGTTGAGTGTGGTTGCCCCACTATATAATATTTAAGAAATGTTAAGGACTTTAATATCATTCCTCCCTGGTCTGGGCCTGCTGTGCCCGGTGCCGGGGCTTGTCTCTTTCCAGCTCATCCCCACTGGGTTCTAGGTTCTTCACAAGCCTATGAAGAGACTATACTTGAGAACGACTAAACAAAGCCCCAGTCATTTAGAAGACACACTTTTCTCTCTATATAATATATAACACTAATTCTAGGGTACACTTATGTGCCAATAGACAATGTTAATTAAAATTATATATTCATATCTTCTTTACAATAATGTGAAGTTATGAGAAACTCTGGCTTTTATTTGGGTATACATATAGTCAACAGTTCTATAAATGAATGAACAAAGAAATACATTAATAGAATTTGCACATGTGCTTAAGTTGAAGGCCAGAATTGCAATAGGGAAACATCCCATGGAAAAACTAGTAAGCTTCTTTGCAGAACTTTGGCATACTGTTTGCAGAGCTTGGCATACTGTTAAGCCTCCTTTAGTCCTCTGCCTCCAGTTGGCCTTAAAGTCAACAATTTAAAACAGTGATTCTTAACTGTGGGTCATAACCCCTTTGGCAATCTTTTATCCCCCCAAATACTTATATTATGATTCATAATAGTAGCAAAATTCCAGTAATGAAGTAGCAACAAAAAATATTTTATGGTTGGGGATCATCACAACACAAGAAAACATGTTAAAGGGTCACAGCATTAGAAAGGATGAGAACCACTGATTTAAAACAAAGCAATGTTGTCAGTAGGCTGATGCAATATCCAGTGCTAATCAGGGTTAACATTAAAGGGAATGGTCCATATACTTGTTTTTAGTATTAACACCCTAAAATCAAATAGCAAAACAGCTGCTTAGGAGATATAACCTATCACATTTAATTCTCACAGTATATCTATGACCAACATATTAAAAAAACACACAGTCAGACTAGATTTATAAAAACCTAAGGCCCACAGTTGTATAACATATGGGTCCTATGCTGTTTGCATTTAACCAGGTAATAAGAGCTTGCAATACCAAACCCACAGAGTTTAACATGCCTAGGTCTCTGAAAATGTTAGTTTACGGTGATAATAATATAAACATACATGATTCATTCACAACAATAAAAAAAATTAGAGTCTATTTCTTATGTAAGAACTCAGACTATTTACAGTAACAAAAATACTCAAATCTCAAATTAAAACCACAAAATCACTAACTGCAATATAAGCACACTTATACTGAATACATTACATATAAAAATTATGTATAATGTATATGTATGTGTAGAAGTGTGCCTATAACATTATATATATATATATATATATATATATATATATATATATATAAACAAACTGAAATTCCATAAATGAATATTTATATTTTAAAGTGACTGAGATGTATTATGACATTTAGTATTGGTTAATCTTTTTTAAATTAAAAAACCCACAAAAATACTAATTAAGGCAGGACTTTTGTTTTTATTTATGTCAAATCAATTGGTATAAGTAGTGAAATAAGAAAGACAGTAAGAATTTGAAGAGCTGGAGTTCATTTCTCTCTTGTGTAAGACTGATTAGCTGAATTAACTTTGTGGGAGCTGCTGCACCACCAGGACCACCTTCCACACTGCTGGAGTGTATTGTTAGGATCAAGATGTTTCTCTGACAGAATATGTTTTAGGGGGAAACCGAGGGGTCAAATTTTGATCTAGGTTGTTTCTTATATATGTCTAAATAAAATTACTAATTTCCCAAATAAATTATGGGGCAAAATTTCAAGTTGTAACGTTGATGCTGCAGCTCTGAGAGAAGCTATAATGTTAATACCCTCTGCACTCCCTTAGGGAACTCAGAGACTCACACTGAACTATTTCAACGGAGAAATTCAGGAGACAACTAAGCAATACTTTCCTGCGGCATTTTAATACAGCTTTAATGCTGGCTTTCACTACTGTGTTAATTCAAACACATGCTATCAGAACTGATTTGGGAGTGCCACGGAAACTCAGTCATCTTGTTCGCAGTGTGTTCCAAAACAGCTCATGTCAACTGCTGAGCAAGATAATCCCATACACAGTAAATGCAGTTGAAAACTGTGGGAAACACGGTCAGGTTTTGTCTTCCATGTAGAAAGGGAGAGGGAATGGTCTAACCCAGGAGAAGGACTATAGAAAGCAGAAGAGGAGGGAAGAAAGGCCACAAATGCGTTTTTACCCACCATGGTGACTCATGACCTGCCCAGCAGCCTCCATGCTGACATTCTGGAGATAGTTGTGACAGCGTTCCTTGTGTTCCTCCAGTGAGCTGCGCTGCTTGTAGCTTCGGCCACAGTAGTTACACTTGTGAGGTTTACCCACTGTGAAGAGAGTCAAGGTTAGTGCACTCCGCTCCTCAGCAAATGAACCGCTAGCTTCTGTTAGTTTGGAAGAAGCATTTATATGCTCTTCAGACAGTCTCTTCCACCTCCACACTCCAATTTAGGCAAAAACCATAAATTGTCTAGCAAAATGAGAAGATAGCAAGAAGGTAGGATGATCACACCTCCAGGAGCAGGGGAAACACTGAATCAACTCATGGTCTGACTGTGTTCTCTTTATTCTCATCCACGGTGGCTGATGATCAATTTTTACATTATGTGATCCTTAACACATTGACCTTTATACAACTATGCCAGGTTTCACTCATTAAAAGAACACATCAGGGCTATCCTGCATACATGGTTAAGATGTGTGTGTGTGTGTGTGTGTGTGTGTGTGTGTTCATGCATACATAAGTTTTAGTAAGAGCTGAGAATTTTTCTGAAGAAAAACTAAAAATGTAACAGCTTGAAATGTCACTGTTTAGAAGAAAAAATATTATTCATGGATACCAAGAAAATTAAAAAGAATCCAAGCATTGAAAATATTATAGATTAAGTGGGGAGAGAGTTTCTCTTTTCTTTGCACTGGATGGTAATTGTCCACACAGCAAAACTTTGCAACAAGTATATTTGCTCTTCTGTGCAGATCCTGTCTTTGTGAGAGCAAGAATTACCCTCCAAGGTACTCTGAGTTGGATTATTAACAAGAACCACTGACTCACTGACATATTTAGTTACCTCGATAATGGTATCTTCCAAAGCATCTCATATTATGGGAGATTTTTTTTTTCCCTAATAGTCAGGAAGCCATTATTTCAATCCAGCTACTAAAATATACACTGTGATGTTTTGGGGGTAACAACTGAAAAACTTATAGAAAAGAAAGGAAAATAAACTTGTGGGCTGAGAGATGTTTTAAGACACGATCATCCATGTGACTGTCATGAGCACTTTGGTTCATGGTTTGACACAGATCCTGAATAACCGTCACCAGTAAGTGGCTGGTGCCAGAGCCCTCAGCTCTGAAGGACAGTTTGAATCAGGCCAGTTAACCTCATTTGACTCCCTGAGGAATCACTTAGTTTGGCCTGGAGAACAAACAGAAGCCTCATCTTTCATAGTAAGATCCTAACTGTCTTACACCTTATTCCTTACACCACCTTGTACACCCCGGTGATGACACCAGTCACGAGAGAAACTATAGTATTGTACAAAGCAGAAGTGCTCACAGTTGCCTAACCTAACCTAACAGTTGCACTGCTGCTTAGAAAACCAATTAAGTCAATTAAGGTTAAGTCAAGCCTAAACCGCGGTTTCTATTCACTGTACACACTCATTAAAATAAATTGTTAGAAAATGTAAATTAAATACAGCATTTTTGACAAAAGCGATCTAAGGCAAGGTTTAAAAATACTGGAGAAAATTTTCTACTTTTGAAAACTAGGTACTCATGGTTCTATTTCTGGGAAGTAGCTGTTAATATAGGAGTAGGGCATAGTCTTCTGTGAGAGTATTAACAGATTAAAAAAACTATTTTTAGACAAAAATAGTTTAAGTAGTATGTATCTACATGTAAGCATATTGCAAGATGTGGCACTACCTAACGATATTCTCATTTTCTATTACCATAGAAACAGATGACATTATACTGAATAGGTCTAAACAATTAATTCTCATCACATACTTGAAATTGTAAGTATATACCATTGTGAAGCAGTTCAGTCACCTCCCATTACCCCTGCTGGTAGTTTTGATATGCTGGATCCTATGATATCCTATGTGTTTTGCAACATACTTTCTTCATGTTACTCTAAGCATCCTTTATATAATGCCAACCTAAGTGAAATACGGTTCTATGCTATGTTTCTAACCTCTGCAGCCTCCCGATCTACTCTATACTGTTAAAAGCATAAGGAAAAACAAGTATACTTTTGTCTGAGTTTCTTTTCCTGTTGCTGTGATGAAATGTCCAGACAGAAGCAACACAATGGAAGAAGAGTGTATTTCCGCTCACTGTCCAGTCTGGCAGAGAAGTTAAAGCAGCGGGAGGTTACATGGCCCCCGCAACCAGGAACCAGGCAGCGATGACCACCAGTGCTCACCATTCTCTCTCCTTTTTATTCACTCAAAGACACAAACCCAGGGAGTGATGCCACAGCATTTCAGCATGGATCTTACCACCCCAATGAACTTCATTAATGTATCCCAGAAGCCATGCTCAGAGGTTGACCTACTGTAGATGACCCCTCAAGATGGGGTCATTCCCCACTCTGTCAAGTGGACAATCGACATTAACTCTCACAACATTTTAGTGACACAAAATCATTTCCTAGCATCCCTCTTTTTTTTTTTTTTGAAGCCTATCTCACATGTTTTAATTCTTCTCCCCTTTTACAAAATACTGGTCCTTCCTCTTCATCCAATCTTGTTGTTAGTAACATCAACAGGGAGGTAAAAAATTTAACTTTTAAACTTGAGTTTCAGAAGTATAACCTCCTCAATTTCATCACCTCTTTCTTTATCTCCATTTTATACCAATTAAACATGGGTGACATACTGGATTCTGAAATGCCATATTACAACACTATTCTATCTCAAGGATAGTTGCTCTGGAAATATTCTATGCCTTCTTTCACAGCTCTCATTTATTGAAAACATATTTATCAAAAGGAACATTAGGTACCAATTCAGTGCTGAAACTGACTTGTGAAGTGCAGAAAAAATTCTCGTGGATCTCATGTTTATATTACAGTTTGGTAAAGACCTAGACTCAATTTACTGACAATATACTACAGGTTGTGGTAGGTAAAAGAACAGAGTACTAGTATAATATATAGAATCTTTAGTGTAAGACAGAATGGGAAAGTATGTCTGAAGTAGGAACACTTATTACAGGTGGTGTTTGAGCCTCCATTCGGGCACTGAGAACCAAACCTGAGTCCTCTGGAAGAAAAGCAAATGCTCTTAACCACTGAGTCACCTCTCTAGCACATTTATTTTGTTATTTTTATTAATGATTATTTTTATTTTTACCATTATATGTGTGAAGAGAAAAACATATGTGAAGAAAAATAAATAAAACTAAGATCTGTTAATGAAATACATTATGCCCTTCCTGACTGGCCCCCACAATCTAATCATAATTCCCAAAGGAGTTTTCCAACAGTAGTGATTCCAACTAGAAAGTGCTTATATCCTATTTTAAATTAATGTATATATTTGTCTCTATCCATCAGGGTGAGAGATGATACATTACTTTTTGGTAAGTACTCAATCCCTCCCCCCATAAACATCCTCTCAACCCTCCTTTGATTTCAAATTACAAGAAAATTTCAAATTAATAGTATAAAAATGGAAATGTCCATTATTAATGGAGATATTAATCAAAGTATATTATATGGCTGAACCCAATTCCATTTCAGTTCTTGTACAATTTGTAATTTTTCCTAGTTAACAACTGCATTTTTACACTCCTCTTTGTGGTCGTGTGTCCAGTGTTCCTTCTCTCTCCTCACCAAATTTTCCACACCTAGTAAACATTCTGATCGCTAACCATTCTCATGTCTATGCCATGTGTCCTTCCGTTCTTGCCTTCTCACCATCAGGCATATTCTAAAATCACTAGAACCCATGGAGTTCTTAGATTATTGTGTAATTGTAGGCATGACACTGGTCATTGTTTCTCTGACTGACCTCCCTGATTTACTAAATCTAATGTGCTTCTTTCCCTTTCTTCAGTATAGGATTTCTGGGTTGGTAATAATTTCCCCTTACATTTTGAAGGCTTTTGTTCCATTGAAGTAATAATCTTTAGTTTATTTTAAATACTTGATATAAATGTGATTTTATTTGTATCCTGCTTGCTACAAAGCTCTTAATATCTACTTGACTTTGGGGGTATTTCTGAAATATGAATTGCATATCTTTAATTTAGAGTTTGATGCAGGACTTTAGCTCTTAAAATGTATGTGCATCATACATAATATTTATGAAAAGTTAAAACATATGTACACAGGATGTAATGTAAATATATTGCTATATACATGTTGTTATTAAAGATTCTATGACTCTTAACAAGAAGAGTCATAACTCTTTTTGAAAGATATATATTTTTATTATTGAAAGATATATGTATATTTTATTATTTATTATATATTTTTATATTTTTTATTATTGAAAGGTATATATATGTATATACATATACATATATATACATCTGAAAATAGAGATGTTTATTTGTTTTATTGATGTCATTGATAGAAAATAATATCCATTCAAACAAAGACAACCAACTGCCCACTTACTGTAGTATATTTCTAGACTGTATTCCATTCTACTCTCTCTGTCCATAAATCAGCAAATCAAGATTTACCGTGATCTTTATTTATAAGATAACTGAAAAAATTCTATAAATGGATTACTAGCCAGTGTCCAACCAACATAAAAACTCTTGTACTAAATCCTATTTGATTGATATGTTACCTTTTTCTTATATTTCTAGAACTGAGCTCACAAGAGCCACTGTAGAGCGTGATGGCTATAGTTTAACATATTTTTGAAAATTGCTAGGAGTATAGGTCTTAAGTGTTCTAACCAGAGACATTTGAATTTTTCTTCAATAATTTTGTGTTGAATTTTTTATTAATGAATTTTGTATCTATACTCAGTAGAATTGCTGCTATACAGTCTTTAGCTTTCATCATAGCTGTGACTGGCTTGCAGACTGAACTCACCTGAATTGCTTTGGTACTATGCAATTGCACCAACTGAACTCACAGATACGGATAACAAATGTTACCCTCTTTCCTCTCTGGAATTGTTGACTTCTCAGGTGCTTTCCCTACTTACACTGATTTTCTTCAAACAATTAGGAACTTCCCAGTGACATCATGTGGAGTTTTTGGTATGGGAAGGTTTTTAATTCCTCTTTCAATTTCCCAAGCAAATAAAGGTTAGCCAAAGTATCTGGTTCTTCATGAATAAAGTTTGACGAATTCCTTGAAAAGCAGAAATTTCATCACTTAACTGAATGCACTGATATAAAGTTATTTATACTACTTCTGTATTTGCTTCCAGGGGATCTAGGCCTTAGACAGAAACTGTGCTTTCAACCCGTGTGTGGATATGCATTCCTCTCTTTAGTGTGGATTGATCTCTGCTCTTTTTCAGATGTCTCTTTTCATAAAGTCAGCTTTTGCATTCATTAGCTTTCTCTCTTTCCTTCTGTTTTATACTTACTTATTTTTGTCTGTGTCCTTATTTTCTTTCTTAATATATACTTAGTTTTATCTTGTTCTTTCTATATTATTTAAGAAGGAAGCAGAATTATATTGTAAATTTTGTATTAGTTGGTTTTAGCTCTTGTTGCCGTTCTTTAAAATGTTGACATGTTCCCATACATAGCTACACTGTTTAGAATCAATTTGGGCCTTTTGAAGTTTGCTTTTATGGTCTATGGAAGGCCCAGAGCATACTAAAATGGCCATGCTAGACCCTTTCAGGATGCTACAGAAAGCAAGATCTTTTCACTTTGGTGGGTGATGATTAAGCATTCTGAGCCTCCTGTCAGCTCTAAAAGTATTTGTCTTCTGCTCTCTGGTTGTTATTTTCTGAACTTCAGAAAAACCGATCGCAACTTAGCCTAAAGGTCATGAGGACCACATGCAAATGAAATACTTCTTTCTCTGCAGCCTCCTATGCTTGCTCTCTGCCTCCTGTGTTCAGTTCAACTGCCTGGAACTAGTTGGGTTCTCTGGGTGAGAGATTGTATGGAAATGGCTTCCAAAAAGTCAGCTGGAACAATTTATAGTCCTTGACATCTTTGTTTTTTTGTCACTCAGGCATCAAAGTCCTACACTGCCTATTGTTCTGTGGAAAATTTAGTTAATAGATCTTGGATATTCTAGAGGATTATGGTGGGAAGGCAAATATGGCTTCAACTTTCACCATAGCTGGAAGCAAAGATTGCAGTTTTAACTGACGAATACTGAGAAGACATGCAAATAAATACCAAGAAGTCAGGCCCAGTCTGTACATTTTAGTGCCAATGCAGTTCAGGTAATTGGCACAAAGTTTCTCATAAGTATAATTCTAAGAAGATAAGTTATGACACCAAAGATTCTCAGAGAGAAGACAATATGGCCAGCCTTTTTAACGGCTTCAAAAGTTATTGTTTTTCTTTCCTTTAACATACAATCCTTCTAGAAAAAAAAATCTATAATAACAGCCTCACTGACATAATCTGTTAGAGCTGTAAATACAAACTCCTAATCTGAGGAATGAATAGGAAATTGAAAATTTAGAAAACTAGGTGAAATAAAGCAAAGGTTTGATTTGGCCTGCAGTTTAGCAGTGTTTTCTCTGATGTCTTGATAAGGAATTAGAAATAATTAGCTGTTGCTGTAAATAAGAACCCCCTTAACCCTACCTAAAAATAAGAACAAGCCAAAAGAAAGCCCCATAGAGGGTTGTGAAGCAGGAAATGTTGCCTGTAGGTTTACGGGGTGTCGTGAAGGCATATATAGCCCAACAAAGTGTTCACTTATATGTTCTTGAAATAGTTCAGGTCAGCAGTTTTTCTAGTGAATATAAAAACACATTATAACCTACTAATACATTGGTAAATGTCTCATTATTTATACCAATGTATTTTTACACAGGTAGAACATACAAAGAAACACATCTATTATGCAGAAAATACATTTACCATTTCAAGATGGACATAATCAGAAAGAGAGAGAGCATTAATTAGATATTATATTTACATTCTTTTAGTAAAACTGAATATATCCAATTATAAATACTTTTCTGAATAGAAGTATTCTTGATAATTGGAATGAAAATGGAAGATAACTTGATAATTGCTTGCAGTTATAAATTAACCCAAAGAAAGAGTATCATTAACATGGTACAAATGGTCATACCTTGTTTGAATTAGTGGTCTGTTGCATGGACTCTGCAGTTAAACAATTTTAAGTTTCTTGTGCAATGTGTGTGTGTGTGTGTGTGTGTGTGTGTGTGTGTGTGTGTGTGTGTGTGTGTGAGAGAGAGAGAGAGAGAGAGAGAGAGAGAGAGAGAGAGAGAGAGAGAACACAGAGAGAGATGTGTGCATGTGGAGGTCTTAAGGTTAATGCCCAGTGTCTGCCTTTGTTGTTCTTCCACCTCATTCATTCATTCATTCATTCATTTGAGACAGAATTTCTCAGTGAACCCATGGCTCTCTGTTTTCATCATTTTCAGTCATCCAGGCAGCCCCTGGGATCTGCCCATCTCTGTACTCACTCTCATTGATGGTGTTCTAGGCAGCACAAGCTTCTATGTAAAGTTAAGATGGAGGAGTAGAAAATCTGAAGTCACATTCTCCTGTTTGTGCAACTAACACTTCACACATGGACCCATCTCTCCAGTCCCCAATTTTAGGGTTTTCATGCCTCTATCCTGACATAACAGACTAAAAGTGGCTTTTGCAAATTTTTACTTACCCTAGTATTCTATGAGACAGGCCTTTTCCTACACTGACACTGACAGAGAATGTCGTTTCCAAAATAGTATATTTTCCACTAAGGTGCTAAAGAAAGTTGCTCAGGAATCCCATATGAGACATTCTGTTACAGAGGAACACAATAATATTCCATCCCACAAGAGACAATGTAGTCTACTTGCTCAGTTTCACCGGTGTTTATCACACTTCATCCATTCAATGACAAGGTTTCTTTGAAGTGTGGCTTCAGCTATTGTTTTAGTACAACAGAGTCCTCTGTAAACACCACTCTAGAATAGGAATTAGATGACTGTGGTCCATGCAATTCCTAGGTCTGGGAACTGAGTTGTGCCCATGAAGGCATACAGTCACATTTCTATGTATCAGCACTATTTAATTATGAGCTGAAGACCTTGCCTCTTTTCTGATTTTACATGCTATCAAAAAACTGTAAATGTTCCTTGGGGCCTGACCATGTAATAAACTGTTGGATACTTATATTAGCCTGAAAATTATAAAGACAATAAAGACGCAAATTGAACCAAGAAAGCCTGGAGATTTTTATGCTGAACAATAGAACTTGGTTTTCTTTTTAATTTGCATTCGTGAAAGTGAACAAGAACTAAATAATTCTAGTTATTTATATGCTATTTTAAAAAAATATTTATTTCCTTTACTTACTTATCAACTATGTCTCAGCACTATAACTTTCTCATCAACTTACTCAGCCTGTGTATATAACTGCTAGTCATGCTTTGACCCATTTGTAATAAAGGGCTAACACACATTTTTTGTTGTTTTTGAGATTTCAGATTTTATTTTCATGTGGTCAGAAACTTGATGTCTTTTCTGCCTATAATGTATTCTATCAGATACAATCTTTAAAATATTGCCTGACACAGAATGCTTTAGAAATGCTCACATCTTCCCATCCCCCAAACCCTAAATCTGTATAAGTATTGATGACTTTAGACATTTTTGAATACAATGATTAAGTACCTTAGAAAGGAAACAGGTCTATACCTGAAAAATGAGCTATTTTTTTCCACAGAGAATCCTTGTTATATTAAATCATGTCAGAATAATTAGATGTCAGTCAAAATTTATCACAAATAACTTTTCTCTCTCCAGGAAGTTTACTAGCGTGGTTGTAGGTTGCAGAGAAGAATGTTAAATGTTTAAGTAGGTATATGAGAGGTATATTTAAGTTAGGTTGTTTCACATGTGCATGTGAGTGTGTGTGTTTGTGTGTGTGTGTGTGTGTGTGTGTGTGTGTGGTGTGTATGAAAGGTTTGAGTGTGTATGTTTAGAGACCTTATAGCCAGACAGGGGTCAAAGAAAGAATATTTATGTAACCCAATGTTTCCCCCAATTACTGCAAACATACTTTTCTATTTTCACTAGTAATTTACCCAATAAATAGCCTGTGCATATGTTTTGGAAAAATGCCTAATAATGAACAGGCCCAGAGTGCTCTCATTGATGTACTTTTTTTTTCTTTTTTATGTAGGACCTGATGACGTTTAAGAATTATGCTTCCTTCATCTCTCTATCAATGAGTGTTTTGTACATCTTTTATGCATGATGGATATGATGGATGACAAGGCAGACATTGTCCCTGCATTAAAAAGCTAACTCTTATAATTCCAAAATTTCCATTGGTACTAATGTTAATATCACCATCTTCCAAATTCAGTTGACAGCTTTACAAAATACTCAATCAGCAAGGGAAATTACACCTACAAGGGCAGGTGGTTCATAAGCTGGGGTATGTGCATAGGTGGCCAACTGCCCTGCATGCATGAGTACTCTAGCTCCAATCACCAGCATCACCAAACAAAACCCAAACCTTCCAAATAAGAACAGAGCAATCATACAAACGAGGAAACAAAGCAACTCTACATGGAGCCTTTGAAACTAAACAAATCAGACTTTGGGAAGATAAAGACATACCCACTTTTTCTTTTTTTTGTCCACTGTGAAGAATTGACATAACTCAATAAAAGTAGACTAATGTAAGATTTTCAGAAAAGTCCAAATTTTTGATATCTACTTTTATATCACTTTGTTCAAGTGACAACATTCCCCAGATTCCTTGCACTGAATGCCTAAATTAGGAAGCAGAATGAACTGAACTGCACACTGTAAAGTGCTCTCAGAACTATAGTACCTGCATTCCTCATTATTACATAAAATGTCTTATTTTATTTTTTTATTTTGATTTCTCAGTGAATTACTTAAGCAACAAAGAGATACACAAGTTTAGATATCTCAAATGTTACAGCTGTTTAAAATAGACACATGTAAAGTGTCAAAATATCCCACCATTATTAATCATAAGGAGTTTAGAGGGATGTACCTATTTTTGTCATAATTGTAGTATAAATTGCTTTACTGACTTGTGAAGGTGAGAAAAAGAGATATAGAAACAGCAAAGGTATAAAAAGCTATAACAGCAAGGAGGGACTGCAGTAAAATCTAAGAAAGAGTGGATATTTTTCATTATTATACATATATAAAACATATATTGAAGGAACCACAATAGGAAACGAATTAAGAACTTTTTAGACTTTTTTTTATAACAAATAAATAATTCAATCATAGAAACTTTCCCTTTGATGCAACTTCTATTTTTCTTCATGTGGGAACAGTGTGTGTAAATGCACTCTCAGAATCCAGGGCACAACCTCTGTGGTGCTCCTCAGGAGCCATCTTTTTCTGTTTGGACAGGGTGTCCCACTGGGATGCAGAACTCACTGATCAGGACAGGATATATGATAAGCCCCAGGGATATTCCTGCCCATACTGTCATACCTAACATTTTATATGGGTTCCAGAACTCTTACATTCTATACCAAGGGAGCTGAATCCATGGCCCATGTAATTTCTATTCTTAAACTGCTCTTATTTGTCTCATGCTGAAGTACTATAATAACCAATTTTACATGAAATACACTTAGAAAACACAGATGTCCAAAAATCATTTGTCTGAAAGCAGGTAAGTTGACATCATTTAAGTCATTATATAAACTGTGAATGTGTGTGTGTATGCACACATTCAAATTCTAGTCTTAAGACAGACCCTGTATGAATCCTAGGTTAACCATATTGCACTTTATTGGGATACCACTGACTGATGATGCATACCGTGAATGAAATTTTAGTCACATTCTAAACTTTTACACGGTGAGAGTAAACTCTACACTGTGTGTTTATTTGCTTGATTTTTCTCCTAAGACAGAAATAGCTATAGATTAAGGGGGTCTTTGACTACTGTGCTCAAGTAAGGAACATAAAGAATGGAGGTTAGCTACGAAAGTCAATCAATCAGTAAACAGTCTTAAATAATCCCCACTATGGTGTTTCATGAGTCGAGACTGGTCTGGAGCCTCTCTACTTCTGTTTGAATCCTGCATGAAGACTTGGTGTTGCCGGGAAAATGAGAAGGGTAACTAGTTAGGGTTGAGAGTGTCTGTGACAGCATCCACAGAAGCTCAAAACTGCTAGCAATACCTGGAAGAAGACCAATGTTTGCAGAGTATTCAGAATAATTGCAAAGTGGTCCACGAGTCCTTCTGGTTTCTCTAGAGCTCATAGAGCAGAGAAAGGAAGGGAGGAACAGGTCCAAGTTGGTATAACAAATGTGTTTACACTAAAATGAGACGAAAATAGCTTCAGGAGATGAAAATGTACCACGGAAGAAACTTCTCATGAATATTTTTTTTAATAGAAATACACAGGAGGGTTCAAAGTAGCATAACTACTCCTACCTGTAAGATAGGGTTGCATGCGCTGATAAAGTTAGGACTTGTTTTATACAGAGGTATAAGGTGAAGTAGATAGACAGTGGTTTTTACCGTAGGTGGGACAAGAGGAGTTTGACTCGGTCAACTTTGACAGATTGTCATACCAGCTGGTGCTACCCAAAGTGGCTTTTATCTGGTGGTCACAGTCTTCTCTCGGGGGGGAAAAGCAACCGAATCGCATCCCCTCTCCTCTGTACAGAGGGCAGAGGCACTGGAGTGTCATTATCTGGGCTGGATGGGTGGACACCGCACTCCACGGTTATGCAAAGTATGTGTGCAACTGATACTGTTTGTGTGATTATCAGTGTAATCCAGTTCTATCAACCACCCCCAGAAAGGAAAGGAGGGGGCGAGGGTGGGGAAAGTTCACACTTGGGAGATGACCTAGAAAATAGGCCAGGTGCTGGCCTAAGATCAGTTTCGAAGAGTGCTGTTCATAGGAAAACTGCAGGACAATTTATAGCACCTTTAAAACACACTGTCCTTAAATACGAGTTGTACTAGCTGGGGTCATTTAATCTAATGTGACTGTCATATTGACCACTGCATTTGTGCTTTAAAGAATGAAGTCTTTTGGGCTGAAACACTGGCTTAGTTGGCAAAGTACTCAGGAGCATTAGGATCTGAGCTCAGATCCCCACTACCTATGTAATAAGCCAGGAATGGCAGTGTATGTCTGTAAGCATACTGCTGGTGGTTGGTGTGATAGCAGAAACAGGTGGATGCCCAGGACAAGCTGCATAACCAGTTTATCCTAATCAGTGACCTTAGATCCCAGTGCATACTTATATGTACATACACATACACACACATACACACACACACACACAGAGAGAGAGAGGGAGAGAGAGAGAGAGAGAGAGAGAGAGAGAGAGAGAGAGGAGAGAAGAGAATCAGAACGAATTATGTTTGACATAGTCAATACACTGTTTTCATATGAGATTTATAACTAGAGCAATTGACATGGTATCTTTAGAAATACAGACAAAGGTGTGCCCTTTCCATCCAAGCCAGATAATAATACTTCAGAGCTTTTGAGAACTGTAAGTAGAAAAGGCCAAATGTTTTATCTAATTCTCTGAGGGCAAGGAGCCTATACCTTTAAAATACCAGTGGATTCCTTTACCAGGAAAATGTGCAAATATATTCAAAGGAAATGTAAGTCATAAGACTTAATTCCAGAGGGATTTCTCATAATAAAGGTGTAATTATACAACTTATACAAATGAGAGAGTTTTACTGGAAAATTAGTTAGGTTTAAAAAATCATTGCACTATTTGCTTTTTTAAAAAAATCATTTCATTTCAATCATTGGATTTAATCATTGGAAAAAACATAAATATCTGATGATTCTGCTTGTGTGTGTGTGTGTGTGTGTGTGTGTGTGTGTGTGTGTATGTGTGTGTCACATAGCCCTTAAAATAACAAGGACATGAGTAATCAAGACAGCTCTTCGTTGAAAATTTTTCAAATGTACAATAGGGAGGAAGATGTTTTAACAGATGGGCATTTGTGTGGCACATCTGGTCTGGTTCCCTTTTATAGGACAAAATTGCTTTAAACCGACAATTAGACATAAATAACAAATTCCTTGAGCTAAAAAATGTCAAATATTGGGAGGTCATAAAGCATTGTAAAAAAAAAAAAAACTCCAACATTTTTAGAGTATTTAGAAATAAATTCAGTATTTATTTAGGCTTATTTGCCACAGTCATGTGATTTTAACACTGGAAGGGCCTTCCAATTTCTGTAGTCAGGGTAGGTTGTGATGAGAATATAAAGGCAAGTAATTTTGCAATTTATTTACTTTAAGAGATATGTACAAAGAGAATGATATGCTAAACAATTTTAAAGTGAATGTCAACATTTTACTTAGAATTTAATAAAAAAAGTGTTGCTGCAGACAAGAGTTGATTTCATTATTAAAATGAAGATCAAACCCTGAATTAGGATAATGCCTTTGCTGATCTGCTTTTTAATTTTTAACACACATATATGTTTGAAATGTAACTCAGTGTCTGACCTAATGACATGTCAAGGAGTATTTTGGTCTATATTTAGATTTCACTAGACAGTAACTAAATTTCCTTGAGCATCAACACTCTACTTTTTAAATGTTTTAAAGTGATTCCATTGTTTTAATAATCTCCCTCAAAGTAATAAAAATCTATCACCAGTCCATGGTTAGAGCTAATTTTTAAATTTTATTTTACATAAATGAGTATTTTGCCTACTCTTATTTTATGCACACTGTGCACTCTCAGTGCTCACAAAGAATAGAATAGGGCTTTGGATTCCCTACAACTGAAGTTGTAGACAGTTGAGAGCTACTATGTGGGTACTGGGAATTGAACCTGGGTCCTCTGCAAGAATAGCCAGTAACGTTAACCACTGATCCATTTCTCCAGCTCCAATACTAAATTTTTCATATAGCATAAAATATTAATGACTCTATGAGGGAATATTTACTATTTATTTTTACTTTGTGACTTATAAAATGTTTTGTAAACAGACATACACACATATAATAATTTCTTTAAAAACTTTTTGCATTTCCCTATTTATTTATTTATTTATTTATTTATCTATTTTTAAATTAAGACTATGTGTGAGTCTATGTGGAGTATTATTCAAAAATATTGAAGTAGTAACTATAAAAATACATATACAATTCTAATTCTTATGACATTTTGAAAAATAACAGGTGTGTTAGATATTTTTATTTAATAAGGATTTAACTGCAATACTATTTCCATAAATTACTGGATGTATTAGTTAAAAGGACAAAATACAGAATAGTCAACATGCCATTTAGTATCTACAAAGAAAAGAGTTATAATAATTTGTTAAGATGAAGATCTAAGCACAAAAGTAATACAAATTGTTTTTGAAGTAGGAGTACTGGCACCTGAGTTGATACTAATTAAATAAAAATTATGCTACAATATAATTATACACACATACACACACACACATATACACATACATATATAGTATTTATATAAGGATAGCTATATGGTAAATCTCAAGATTTCTTGAGAGCAAGAGCCGAAGACTGGACCAGCATCTTTAATTCTTCTACAACTCCACATAATATAAATGTGGAATCTCTTTTTCAAAGTATAGCTCCGTTCTCAATGCACTGAAAACTTGTCCTTGAGCTTTAGCTAATGGATAACAAACACATGGCAGTTCTTCATTGCTCCTTTTCTATATTTCTTTTTCTTTTGTTGAAAAGGAATTATGTGTATGGGTGTTTTGCCTACATGTATGTCTGTGCTCTGTGTACATGCAGTGCTCTCAGAAACCATTAACATAGAGTTGATTTTCTGGGACAAGGACTACAGATTTGAACTTGGGTCCTCCAGGAGAGCAACAAGTGCTTATAAGGACTGAGCCACCTCTCCAGCCCTTTCCTTCACTCTAGTGAATTTCTATGAGTAAATCATCCCTCTTGGATCTGTGGAGCAGTGGGGGACAGAGAAACAAGACGGGCACTGAGGAAATCTTTGATTAATATTTGCTACATGATCTCTTTAAAAGGTCAAAAAAAAAAAAAAAAAAAAAAACCTGGAAAAGCTAAAACCCCACATTTGGAAGACCAGGGAGTGCTCTTTTAGGTTAGGCCACAGGCTGCACAGTTAACACCTCACCCTCAGCATCATCTAAGAGCAGCCCAGGGAGACTGAGAAAATGAGGGAAATGACAATCTGACATAGCTCAATGACAGCAACCACATACTGGAGGCCAAATGGCCGACTTACTGTCTTACAGGGCACATGCCTGCGCCAC
The DNA here is from genome assembly GCF_011762505.2 of Arvicanthis niloticus. Classification (NCBI taxonomy): domain Eukaryota; kingdom Metazoa; phylum Chordata; class Mammalia; order Rodentia; family Muridae; genus Arvicanthis; species Arvicanthis niloticus. Next base: position 113,901,389 of record NC_047660.1, on the reverse strand, counting down.
CCCCTTTCTTTCCTTTGTCACAGGTAGTAACTTCAGAGCATTGTACTGGGAAGCTCCTTACATCACACAGCAGTAAAGGGCACATGCTTTGGAGTCTGACTCCCTTGGTTGGAATTCTCTCTGCCTCAGCCTCCTTTCCAACATGATAGCAATAACAACAAGATGTTCTCTTAGCTGAACACCTGTCACTGTCTCTTTGGTTTCTCTTTTGACACAGTGATGAGTAACCCGAATGTTACTATTCTTTTAAGAGTTAAATATGGGCATTGGGAAGAAGGGTCAATGGCGAAAGTGCTCGATGTGCAAGCATTAGGACACAAGTCTCTAGAATCTAGACAGAATGGCACAGTTCTGTGCGTTTATAACCCCAAGGCTCCATCAGTGAGATGCAGGCAGACGTCTGAGCCAGCTGGCTGGCCTGTGACATGCAGCTGTGAGGAGCAGAGGAGAGACCCTGTCTTGAGCAAGGATGAAGGCGAGGATCAGCCCCCGAGGTTCTTTTTTGACATGCACAAGCCTTCCATGTCACGGGCACCATCAGAGTCACATACCCCTCATGCCCACACACACAACAAGAGATAAGGATGACTGCAGCCTAACCTTCCTCTTCAGCTATATGCCTGCCTTTATAATAATATAATCCCTCATATATTCAATTTCCAATTATTACAAAAATAAAGATTTTTATTAGAGTGAATTTCTCCACTTTGGAAAGATTCAAAAGATGACCCAATTAAAATATTATTAACCAATTGTTCAATGGTAGACAAAGATACACATTACTGAAAAGTTATCAAAAGTTGAACAGAAAGTCTGATTGCTTCACAAAAGATCTTTAAACTCTTTAAAAAGCTGAAAAAATATTATTATAGATTAGGCATTATGGGTGCAGTTTAGATTTTAAAAATCTAAACTTAAGCACCACTCTGAAAGAAAGAAAGAAAGAAAGAAAGAAAGAAAGAAAGAAAGAAAGAAAGAAAGAAGAGAGAGGAGGATTGGGGAGAAAGAAAGAAAGAACAAATGAATGAACAAAACAAAGGAAGGAAGGAAGAAAGGAAAGAAGGAAGGGAGGAAGGGAGGGAGAGAGGGAAGGAAGGAAGGAAGGAAGGAAGGCAGGAAGGAAGGAAGGAAGGAAGGAAGGAAGGAAGGAAGGAAGGAAGGGGACTGGCTTTATACTTCAAGATGCAACATTAAGCACACAAACACACACACACACACAATATTTATATGTATTAATGCAAAGACCTTTTCATTAAAAGTATTCTCCTCATCACTAGACTTGCTGATATGAATATTATTTCCTAATGTGAAAACAAAGTTTTAATTACATATTCCATGGAGTGCTTAGTACAGGGCTGTGGCACAATTGGCCATAAATGCTAGATCTTACTTATAAACACTACTGAGCCACTGCTTAACACATGACTATATTTTGTCCTTTAAAACATGTGAATACCACACTGAAAAGTAGATTAAATAGTCCATACAAGACTTGACATATACACGTATATATAATACTATTGAGACTCTATGAATTCCACACAATTTTTATGTGTTTCCTTTCTTAAACTAGAATATTTGTGACAAGAATATATAATGCTCACCAGTACTGGGCCTATTGCTACCAACCACTAACTGAAATCAATGTAGAAAAGTTTCAGTCTATAACACAGGAGGCAGATCTGTGGTACTAATATCCAAGATGATTATTAACTACAGTAGGAGAAGGGGCAGTTGTTACTCAGAGAAGAGGATAGTAAAAGTTCATCCCACCAAGGATAATATCCATCAGAAAAGAAATGGAAAGTCACTGTAAAGCACCAGTTCTTCAATGTAAAGTCAATTCTTTGGCTTCTATGGCCATTTCCTCAGCTTCTTTGCTTGGAGCTGGTTTTGCAGACAGGTCATTTCTACTTTTTCCTTGCTCTCACTTGGTTACAGTTAGTGAAGGTGAGGTATGGGAAGGACATGGGAAGGTGGAGAGGCAGATTGTATGTGCCATGTCACAGGTTGGCAGAAGCTGCTTTCCTCCACTCCAGGAAAGCTACAGTCCTTGCTCCTTACTTTCCCTTAGACCCTTGCCCTTCAGGTTAATGGCAGGTATGGCACCCTGCAATAGTTCTTTCAATGCCTCAGTGTATCACTAATTATATTAATTTCCCTTAAGTCTAACCATCCTCTTGCAAAGGAGACCTTTAATGGTCTCCAGTGAGTGTTGTACAGTTAAGATCAGTAGAGCAAGCAAGAGTTATGGGAGGAGAAATGGCCTACAGCTGTACAATCAGTTAAAACAGAAATCTGATCTCCTGTTACTGCTGGTAGCATAGAATGGAGGGTAAGGACTGGGAACCAATAGCATCTACATGCCATCACATGTATAGTAATGGGTAGAGAGAGGAAAGCTTCCTGTGACAAAGGTCATTTTAATGGCTCTAAGGGACACTGAAAATGAAAAGACAAAAGAAAAGCCTTCAATGCTCCAGTACACCAAAGGTGGAATCAGAGAGTATTTATCTGCTTTAAAGGATCATGCTTTCCCTAAACCTAGAGCAAATAAAGCTGAAGGCTACTCCCAAAGTCTGATTTGTAGGTCTGAGCAATTGCACTGCTGTATAAAATGAGCAATACTCAAACTACTAATTCTTAGTCATGGAGCACTGATAGGGGAAAAGTCATGCATCTGTGGGTGAAAACAGACATCTGGGAACCTATCAGAAAATGGAAAGACTGTGGGTAGAAAATCATGCCATATACTTATTAAATTGTGTAGTGGGGTGAACCAACACATAGGAGGGTCTGTGTACTGAGTGTGGACTTCATCACACTATAACACTCAAATCCAATGTCATTCAAACTAAAGTCTTTGCCATAGCCATTGCCCTCAGGTGTGGAGCCAACATGATTTTTTTGTAAAACAGCTCTTATCAACAGAGCTACTCAGAAGCAGTGTGCCCTCTCGCTGCAGGGACAGCATACTTTCACATGCTTACCTTGTTAACTCTCATGATAAGAGTCTGGAGAAATCTTCATCTCCACCTACCATAAGAAACTACTAGTGTGCATGACACTGCAGCAGCTGGACTTGGTGACCAGGAAGAAGCAAAGATCCATGAGTCGTAAGATAAATGCTAGCGAACCATGGATAAACTCCTCTAGAGTTTAAGGGTGTTCTGTACTGGTGAAATATTATGAGCCTAGTGGTCTGGGCTGACTGAAATAGAACTTCTATGCCTTTGGATAAATTTCTGTTACCTGCAGTTTTACAATCCTTGGTGGTCTCTTGATTCTGGAAGTGGCAGAATGTACACATGAATATGCTGCCTTAATATGTGCCTTAAGTAAGCTACACTGCCAGTTTTGCGGAGAACCTAGAGCAAAGGGGGGCCTGCAATATACCCTCATGATGAAAATTACACTTTACAGTCTTGGCTTTTTAAAATCCAGCACACAACAATTATTTCTGGAAAAAGTCACTGGAGAAAAGAGGAGATCTATGATGTCCTTGTCAGGTAAGGTTCAGATTGACAAGCTCTAATGGTTTTGTTATCAAGATCTTTGACCAATAGCTATTCTCAATTTTAAAAGCAGCTCTTAATTTGTTGGTAGTGCTAATGATGCTAGCTCAAATCACACCCTATGAACTAGGTTTTGTCTGATAATTCATATCGTAACAGAAGATGGATATAATGGTATTTCACTGTTCAATGAACTTGGACCACATAGTTGGAGAACAAAAGATGCTTCATGAACAAGTGGTTCGGGTGTCCATGGTAACTGCTACTACACAATTTGACCCCTTCAACCTACATCAATCACCTTGTGTCAGGTTATCAATAAAGCTAGTAGAGAAGGAAAAGTGGGTCTAGTTTGTAAATGAATTGCATAGCACTTGGTGCTAACTTTGACAATTGTAGTTTCAGGTCCACTTTCGAGACATAATGGAAAAGAGATTCCTCAGCTGCCAGAATTTCACCAAGTCCTTTTGATTATATACTGTGCAAAGAAGAGATAGCCTAAGGAAATGACACATCACATGGCTATATGGCCATCAAACAGACTGGTGATACAGGTTTATGGAGAGCTTTACAGATATAACCCTCATAATTGGAACAAAATATGGTCATATGACATCCCACACTTCTTAAGTGAATCCACTATGGAGAAGGCTCCAAGTAACATGGACAAAGCTTCTTATGGACATCCATCAAAGTGCTTACCTTACTACCCTAGTGTCTACTCACTGGACCCATTTTCAAATGCTAATAGAAACAAGGATTGAAGCTATAAATTCAGCTACATGTACTCCCTCTCCCCTGTAACTGATGCAGCTGCTATCACTGCTGAGCTCAGTTTTTCAATGCTGAGTCCCTGATATTCCCCAAGTGGTCAACCTGCCGATAGTATCCTATTGGTTATACCAGACTCCTTATAACATGGAGAAGGAGTAACTGAAAGACGTTTAAGGAGAACTTGCTGTTCCTCCTTAAGCTGCTCCCTGAGTGGAATTAGAAGAACTGACCAGTTCCTGTGATATCCCTAGTCACACTGCCTCCAACAAAAAATTTTTTTTGATGGAAAGAAATATAACAGACTCAAACCTACAGAATCCATTTACATTCCTCATGTTCCAGCATCCATAATCAGCTGGCTAAGTGAAGTAATGAAATGACCCCTCACTGGGAAGGCTCCTGCGTGGCTGCCATCGAGGCATGGCTGAGTGTGCTGTATGGATGAAGCACATGGCCTAAGATATCCTTTATTTATGAGCCTAGGAACAAGAGTTAAGATGTTTACAATTATTGTATGAAGCCAAGGCAAGATGACATACTCATGAACTCTTATGAGGTGCAGGGTCCTTAGTTCAGTAACACTTCAATTATATTAGAGTTAGAATATATAGGAATCTGAAGGAAAAACCTGCACCTCTTAAAAATACACCTCAACTTATCATATTTTCATAGTAAAATATACCACTGTAAGTGATAACTGGGATAGCATAATTTTCAAAATTATATGACGAGTTAATTATTATTCAGTTAGGAAATAAAATAAAATATATGCTTAAAATATTTTGTTTTCATATGCACATTAATTTAGCTTTCATGGCTGTCCCAAATTTAACAGTTAATGTTTAATATTGCTTTTTATAATTTATATTTATCTTAAAAATCAAGTTCAGCCTTAGGGACTGCATGAAGACGTGAGAGGGCTAGTGTGACCCAGCCTCCCCACACATTCTACAGCATTAGGTAATATACCATGTCAATTCGCATGAGACTATCACTTTCTCAGATCTTCATATTAAAACTAAAATTCAACATGTCTTCATAGACAACGCATATACAGAATATTTTATCGTAATTTTCTACCTTTAATGTCCAGCAATGGCAATTCATGTTGAAATCGATTGAGATTCATTCAGATTTCTGATTCTTCGTCCTCATTTATGTATTGATATTCTAGTATTTTTTTAGCACATTAAACATTCTTGATCATTAAATCATTTATGAGGCAGATAAAATGTTAAGACCCTTCTCAAAGACTACAGTTGGAAAGCTAGCAAAACAAGGAAAGTTAAAAATGAAATATATTCCTCCAACAGCCCATTTTCTAATGAGTACAGTACTTTCAAGTTCAAAAAGAACCATATTTGATTTCTCACTGAGATCTAAGCCTGACTACTACTGAATTGATTAAGAAACTCTACAGCTATCATGTTTTCTAGAAACTTCAGAAAGTAGGTTTGACACTCACTAGGCTCCAGTAACACTGGATTTAACATAATTACTGCATTGGTAATTATGAAACTTAAATGTTAAAGAAAAGCATGTTCTACTACAGAACACTGTTCAGTGGCAGTGTCTCTTATCAAGTCTGCTGATTTATGAAGACCCATGTGCATCCTCCAGATGCTACCAATACCAATAGACAGGCAGGCATTCAAGGCTCTCTCTGCCAAAGCTACATGCTTCTTAATGTAATGCTGCAATACTTTCTGGACTTTCGCTTTGACTTGGTGACACTTACCAGAGTGGGTCCTGAGGTGTCCCGTGAGGGCGTCCCTTCTTCTACAAGCATAGCTACAGAAAGGACATTTGAACGGCTTCTCTCCCGAGTGTAACTTTATGTGTCTCAGAAGGTTGCCCTTCTGGGTAAAAGAAGCTCCACACTGGTTACAGTGGAAGGGCCGCTCACCTGCAGACAGAGTGAGAAAGACCAAGCTGGTTATTATACGGGAATCACTTGGAGGCACTGTTAACCAGAGACAATTCCCCAAGGTTCACAATGATCTTTCGTGTACCATGGAACCTTCAGTGTCTTAGATCTCTCTGCTAATACTGACTTCTCATACTTCAGGTCAAGTAGTCATTTCCTCAAACTTGACAAGAGTCCTGGTGTGCACGGGGAGTAGTAATAAAAGCACAGAACAGTGGCTGAGCAGCTAGCTGTCACCACTCAACTGACTATGCTTTTCATGCAGTACTCAAATCCTCATCGTCATGTTAGCACAGAGGAAGTATCAATTTAAACTTAGGGATGAAGAACGGAAGTCAACAAGAGCAAAGTATCTGATAATACTGACAGTGAGAATTGAACCTGGTCCGCTAGGGGACCCAAAACGGGCAGAAACAACACACAAGGCTTCAAAGCTCATCAGTGTTATCTCCAAACACAGATAACCTCCTGTTCTCTTGGACATGCTTGGCCATTAACAGTGAAACTTTTGGTGAAAATCTCCAATATTTCTGAGATAATCCAAAAAATATCATCATTCCTTCCAGATATTTTCTGTTCATTATTTTTGTAAAAAACAGATAATAGGACTCTTTTCTCATGTTTCTCTCAATGAAACTATTAAATACTATCCAAAAAATTAAGCCTGTACTATCAGTTCTATCTATTGCTCTCAACTGGCAGTCACTAAAATGATCAAAGATTATAAAAATATCCACATAGGCAAAAAGTCAGTAAAACTGGCAAGATCAAATGGATAACATCATTAAACCATGAAGAAAATACTTGTATTCTTCATCTGCCTGTTGCTAAGCAGAGATGAAATAAATGATAAACTGACATATAAACATATGGTAAAAATATTTCATTGTAAAGCTCAAAGTTTAGAGAGAAACCAAAATTAAATAGTCCCTTGGAGTTGACAGGATCCTTTTCTGTATTTGTTACAGGATGGGTATAATTTGCAGTTTTCATAATTTCTACTCTTAATTGCCATGTTCGTGAGGTATACCTCAGAATATATTTGGCCCATTATATAATGGAAGCTCACAGTTCCTCTATTAAAGAAAGCTAGGAAGCAAGACCAGACAAGCTTTGGTCACCTTCTAGCAGCAGCCACTGCATAGTCTGTCATACAGTTTTGTTACAAAACCTACAGAATTGAAAACCAGGTAAGATCAAGTATATACAGGATTCTACAGCATGCTTTCCTTTTGAATGTTATATGATGTACAAACCAAAAGCTTGTGTACAGGGCTTTTTTTTTTTCCCCTTAAAAATATGAAGCTGTTAGAGCTAAGCTAAAAAAAAAAAGGTTCTAAAAATGATAAAATACTAAAATTCATCATATTAAATTTAGTCTGAATTTTATTTAACTAGTTTGATTTGCTTATGTCTAAAAGACCTCAAAGAAGTTTTGAAATCTAATTCCAGCTGGGAGTGGTGGTACATGTCTTTAATGCCAGCATTTGGGGGGCAGAGCCTGAGGGATCTCCAAGTGTTCAAGGCCAGTCAGGTCTATATTGTGAGATCGTGTCTTAAAAATCTAATCCTGATCAAATGTTCTGTTTTGTTTGCTGAGACTAGTCTTGCTGTGTAGATTTAGTTGGTCTCAAACTTACGGTCTCCCAGCCTAAGAGTGTCCAACTGCTTGTTTACGGGTGTATGCTGCTATGGTTGGCTTCCAAACCTAAGTTTTTAAGATCCTTTTAAATTTTATACACATATACAACATAGCTTTGATTCTTTGAATTTTTTGTCTTCAAGAAAATAACAGAGTGCAACTTTAAAAATCATAATTATCTATTCTCCACCCTGACATGGAATTTTAATAAAAGGAAAGATGGGAGCTTCAACAAAGTAGCTGTGTAAAGAAAGAAAAGAATTAATATAAGTTGTACTTGTCACTTCCACTGTCAGGTTGGCTCTCGGACTCTTAAGCTTTTCCCTAGGAAAGGGACAAATTGGGAAGCAATAACACTGAAAAGAAATTCGTAGCCCTGTTGAAAAAAAAAAGTTTGAAATCATGTTTGCTTTTGCAGCAAGCTGATTTACTATCTTTAAAACATTTCTAATCTTTGAATTGATAGTTTTAATTGCTAAAGTGGCTAATTCAGTATTTAAAACAATGTTCGTCTGAAAAGGAAATGATACTAAGGGAACCACTTTTAAAAGATTTTTTTAAACTAGCTTTAAGCTAATCTAATAAGGTTTATGAGACTGGAGATGGGGTCAGTTAGCACTAGCACTTACAAAATGCTTCAGGTATCTTTGAAGCTTTTTACTGAGAAAACCTCAGATAGGAAGTGACAATGAAAGGGTCTGTCTCTAAGTACATCTGGGGACTCTAGCTCGGCTCTGCTGCTGATTGGATATGGACGCCTCTGTGTGTCCACAGGCATGAGCTGTAAAGACCAAGGCAAGATGTGGTTTAAGCTGTAGCTCTTTTCTGATAACAGAAAAGGCTCTCACAACAAGGTCCTCCAATTTCAGACAGAGCTACCTTTGGGATATGAGAGTTACTATTAGGTCTGCGTCCATGTTCTGTACTCATCAGTTGTCATTTTCAGGCTTTACTCATTTTACTAGAAAATCTGCTTAACTATGCTACATGCCTTGATTATAATGAACTAACTTGCATTCTGACAGCACGCTGTGTTACTGTGTTCAACACTGAAGCTGCAATTATAGTTACAGTATCAATAACACTCCCACTGGAGAAGAGGATAAGCCAGATTAACTTTGTCTTTGTATACATAATTAAGTTTTAGGAATTCTCCAATACAGTGTGTGTGTGTGTGTGTTCATAGCTACTCAGGAAAAATAAAAATTAAATCAACTCAATTTAAAAATTTTGTAAAATAGTGGGATTCTGATAAGCAATGTTGTAGAAAATTTCCCAAATTAGACATTGTAGAAATTCAGATATAATTAACTTGGATTTAGATAAAAATGAAAAAAAAACTTTTAGGTAAAAAAGTTATTTACCTTTTTTCTCTGAAAATGCAAAACAATTGTATAATGTTATGAGAAGTTTAAACAATGTATTTGAATTATTTAAATTTGTTGTTTAAACCAAATGGAGAATCAGATGTCTTTTTTGAGTGAGTTTATATTTTATACAAAGTATTATGTTCTTCATATACAGATACTAACAAATGTTTTAACATGCCCGAAGATTTTTTCCTTATATTTCTAATATTAAAGAGCAATCTGATTAAAAAAAAAACAAACTAGGTAACTGCAATTGTGATCCCTGATCTTCCCAGTGGTGGGTGCAGAAAACAGGACTAACAATAAAGACATTTAATTGAGATGTCGGCATGGTACTCTTCATGTCCATTCTAAAGCTGATTGTGGGTTTTGGTTGTGTTTCATGGCTTCTGGATGCAAGGTCTCAGGAGGCTCAGGCTGGCCTTGAACTTGTTCTGTAACAGAGACTGGCCTCACACTCCTGCTCTTTCCTGTTTCTGCTTCCCAGGATGACAGGTGTGCTCCATTATTCTAAGCTGGTATTGTTCTTTAAATGTCAGCCCACCAATTTACTGATTACCTGAATTAGTTTACTCATCATTTTTATTGTGGACAAATGGCATTTCAATAATTTAAATAATTTCATGCACATTTAAAATGTGTTTGAGCCGGGCGGCGGTGGCGCACGCCTTTAATCCCAGCACTTGGGAGGCAGAGGCAGGTGGATTTCTGAGTTCGAGGCCAGCCTGGTCTACAGAGTGAGTTCCAGGATAGCCAGGGCTACACAGAGAAACCCTGTCTCGGAAAAAAAAAAAACAAAACAACAACAACAAAAAAAAAACCCTAAAATGTGTTTGAGTATTTAAATGAATACAAATTATAGGGACCAGTTAGCTTTTGTGACTCAAAAACAAGAAGGTGTTCCTGTGTCTAGTTGTAAAACCAACAAGAAATGTTAGAGAGCCTTGGAACAAAGACTGGCTGGAAAATTCGGTAGTCTACAAAACAGGACACTGGGTGCTTAGTCAAAGAACAAGAGTGCTATATCTTAACAGGGAGCAAACATAAGGATTTTCTATATTTATAAATTTCTCATATATTCATTTCACATCAATTGAGTTACTACCCTCATTTTTTTTCCATACCCTGCATTCCCAGTGAAGAATGTGTGGAGTATCTGATGAAAATATTACCTGATTACTCACTAGTGTAGCGATGGCAAAAAGACAACAGCAAGCCATTAAAAGACACTAGAATTGGCACTCTAGTAGAGTACTAAAGAAAAAGAGGAAAGGTGCCTCAGATCTAATACCCCATGTAATTGGAAGAAATTGAGGGGTTCGTATTTTTTCATCCATAGTCAACTGTGTATTAGATAATTTATGAGCTAAAAACACTCAAAACATGCTTCCCAAGGGCATCCCAAAGGATTTAAAACGGTAGCTTTTGTTTAGCTACAGATTTTTTTTTAAGAGTGAGAAGCTCTAAAATGAAGACAATAGTTCCTAATATTATATAGAAAACAATTGGATTGTGATAATACCTTTTGTGATGGTTTGAATAGGAATAGTTCCCATAGACTCATAAGTTTGAATGCTTGGCCCATAGGGAATACCACTCCTAGTAGGTGTGGCCTTGTTGGGGAAAATGTGTCTCTGTAGGCGTGGACATCAGATGGTCAACCTAGGTCTATGTGGTAGTCTCCGGTTGCCTTCAGATCAAGATGTAGAACTCTCATCTCCTTCTCCAGCAGCATGCTGCCATGCTTCTCACCATGATGATGATGGACTAAATCTCTGAAACTGTAGGCTACCCACAATGAAACGTTTTTCTTTATAAGAGTTGCTTTGGTCATGGTGTCTCTTTACATCAATAAAACCCTACCTAAGACACCTTTCTATATCTAGGTTAAAGAAGCACAAATAAGCCTGCTACCAAACAGTATTACAGTGGAACTGAGAATATGACAATCAACTGGGATCCATTAGGTGATCATAAATGTATAGTTAAGGCCTAATTTAAGGTCCCACTTCTAACACAATGTCACAGTATCCTACGCTTCTCTGTGAATATCTATTGAGAATAACAACTCTCACAGATCTGAAGGATTTCTAGTTTTTAAATAGTTCAGTAAGGCAAAGGAGTTTGTGTTGTTGAATGAACCTCAAACAGTTGCTTAGTTTGTTTTATTTGCCCTTCCTAGTGAGTCTCATATTTTAGGACCTAAGAGATCTGTGTAGCTATTAATAATCAAGCCTTATACCAATTACATCATTTTCAGTGTTTAAATCATTCCATTCCACTTTTATAGAAAATATGAAGTGGAAAGAGGAGTAGGCATTGAATATTTTATTTAAAAATCAGTGAATTTTACAACGGATACAGTAAAATACCAATTAAAGTCTTCAATAAAGGGTTCTCATGTTCTTTAAATTTTCTTTACTAAGAGCATGATTTATTACAAATCTTCCCAAGCTAGTATTTGTATAAACTTTAGCCTTAAAAGTATCAGTAAATAAAATTCAACTGCAGAGTAAATAAACTGTTTTAATATTTCAAATGATGAAAATTATTTAAGTGAATGTTTTATGTTCTTCAGGGCACGCACTCTAAAATAATAAATGTAGTTTTGTAAACTTTTCCAAACTGCTATTATTTTGTGAGCATAAAATAAGAACTGATTAATTTTATAGTCCTCTCCTTTTTTCTTACTAATTTTCCCAAGAAATTTAAAATATTAAAGAAAACATTTCATTGGTGATATAATCATTTTAAAATATGACATTCATTAAAATGAATACTCATAACAGGACAAACAGCAAAAATGCTAATTGTTACGGTTATAAAAAATATGCACACTGGAAAGTGGACGGTACGACTACATTAATCTGAATGTGAAAACTCTATTGCCATTTAAAAGTTATCAGCCTTAGTTTATAATTACACTTTATAATTAGTTGTTGTATAGCAGCAGCCCAAGTGTGTGTTTAAACTAAACTAATCTAGTGGTCACGAGTACCGTGGCTCTGGGCCCACTCGTGACTTTTTCTAGGTAACAGATACATGGCAGATTACTTGATTTTTCTTCAGTGTGTCAGGAGAGGTCTAAAAAATTAAATGATAAATTACAGAACACATTGTAAGATTCATTTTTAAGTTGATGATTTGGAAGTCAAATTTAAAAAAATAAAAATTTCACGTGATTTCTCCTCTTTTCAAGACAAAATCACAATTTAAAATGGAGAATACTAATTTTAAATGTTTTGCTAGCAAATAATACCATGGTTTATTGAAAGATACATTCCTTTAACTCTTTTATTCTTTGTTTCAAAAGGGCCTCACTATGTATGTAGCCTTGGGCAGCCTGGAACTTAATTTGTAGACCAGGCTGGTCATGAACTCACAAAGACCTCCGTCCTCTGCCTCTCAAGTTCTGGGGCTGAAGGTTTGTACCACCACACCTGGCTTGATAAATTTGGTTGTGTGGTTTGTGGACAGTTTCAATGTAGCATAGGATGGCCTCAAATTTTATGTAAGTTAGGATGACCTTGAATTTTGATACACCTGATTCCATTTGACAAATACGGGATTACAGGTGGGTGCCACTGTGTCCTGCTAAACTTTAAACTTTGAAAAGATTAACATTATTCTTTACAACACACACACAATTTATTGTGTTGCTTTAACCACTCTTTCCTTCCATCCTTCCGTCCTGTTCTTCCTTCTTTCCTCCTTCCTTCTATCTCTGAGCACTCTATAACACACTTTCCTCCTTGTATCTCTCCATGCCTAAAAGCTTATATTAAATTATCCGCAGGTTTTTCCCTCACCTAATTCCACAGTTCCACATTTCTGTCTACATATCTGCCACCCTTTGATGGGTCTAACCTTACCCATCTTTCTCCAGAGTTAAAACTAAACGTCACAAGATGTTAGCAGAGTCCTTGAAATAGAGAAAGTACCCCTCTGCTCCAGAGATGTTTGGTAGGCAAAGGCTGGTGAAAAATAAGAATCCAGGAAGTTGACTAAAGTGGAAATGGTTCTTCCCTATATAAATGTGTGAGTCCTATTCTGTAGTAGTAGAATAGGAACTTTGTTACCCTCCCATGGGTGTGGTCAAATATGTATGCAAATATAAAAAGATTGAACTACCCAATGAAATTCTTCTACCTTTTGAGCCCTTCTCATATCATTGCCGTAGTAAGAACTGTGGAAATGCTATTTAGATTTAAAGACTAGCAGTCAGGAGCCAGGCTACTTTCTGCTTCACAGCAATCCCTTATTAGCAGGATTCTGAAAAGGTAACTTCCCATTGCCACCCCTGGATAAAAAGGAAAGAGAATAGGTTTCAGGTAATATCAACATCCGACGCCACGGCAGTCATCAGGTTACGCGCTCAGCTGCTTACCAGTGTGGCTCCTTTTATGTACCATAAGGACATTGGGCCCAATGCAAACCATGCCACAGACGTCACATTTCAGTTTACCATTCGGAAGCCGGATTCCTCCCTCGCCTTGAAGATCCTGGACTTTCCTGTTGTCAGCCACCTCGCTGCTCTCAATTAGGGGTTCTTCGAGGCTGCTCCCCTCATCGTGGCCCCTGATCTCATCCTCACGGCTCAGGGGCTGCCTGTCACACTCTTCATCACTCTGCATTTCCAGCTTTACAGAATTTGCTGTGATTTAAAAGGAATTTAAAAACACGTGTTATTCTCCGTAGCCTCCACTTCTTTCCCGCCCACTGTCACTCGACGGAATAGATAGAAATGATACACAAAGTCAATCAGTACTGTGTTCAATGCTCTTCTAGTGAGCAAGCCTTTGGTGAGAGGGAAGATAGCTCAGGAGCCGTCTTGGTGAACAAAAGGCCCTTCACTTCTTCACAATCTCATTTATTTCACTCAGCTCTGTTGCCTTTATGCACGTCATTAACTAATTCTTGCATTTTTTAAGTTTGCATTTTTAGAGTTAGTAAGAATGAAAAGCATGTGTGGACAACACAAGGTTAAGTATTGCTTAACCCGCTAAGCCATGCCTCGTCTTAATTTAACAATCATATTTATTTCGCGTTCTCTGCTTCACATCGGAGTACCTGTGTCAACCTGCTTCTGCACAGAGCAAGAGAAACAACTCAAGATCTTAATCCCACAAATGTCTGTCACATAGGAAAGCACACTGTCAAGGCAAATGTCCCAGAGTCAGACTGAACACAAACACTCAGTTGAGAGCCGTATTGGTATGAGGTAAAGTGCATAGACCTTGCCATCTTAAATGAACCTGCTATTGTTTCCTAACCCGCAACAAAAATAGTCCTCCATGGAGCATGCTAGGCTGTAAACCAAAATGTGCTAACACTGATCTCCAATAAACCAAAGAGCGCCTAACGACAGGAATGGCATGGCGTGCATGTACACACTTGTGACTGTTAAGAAATTTGATGCCTTCTGTTTGCTGTTTTTGGATCATCCCACAGAAAAGCTGGAATTCTGTTAACACAGCCCTCAGTCTGAACTACTTAGTCTTTTTTACAAAACAGAGGCAGCCTTTAAGTTAGCATCAGGTATTTGTCCTGTGAGCTTGAAATTTTCTTAAGAATCCTCTGAAGCTAACATACAAATTAGTTCACTGCTACCTGGATAGAGAGGAAGTGAGTTCATAAAAAGAAAGTGTGTTCTTATCACTAGACGGTTAGTTTCTTGAAGAAGTTACATATCCGGTGATTGGTCACTAATGCTTATCAGAGCAGGGTGCCACCAAAACGGCTGGCTCTGCTCCTCTCTCCAGAGCTCTCTAATCAGAGGCCGTATGCTACAGAGTGCCAGTAGTATAACCCCAAACTAATTACTTAACCTATGACTCTTATATCACACATTTGAAAAGTAGCTATGAATTCAAATCGCTGAACAAGGCTTGGGCAGAACAGTTTGGTATGAGAGAAGATACATTCTTAAATTGCTAGCTATCTTAAAGAGCTTAACGTTTTTCCTGTCCATTAAATGGAGATGATACTGACTTCACTTCCCAGGGTTGATCTGAGCATTAAATTAGTGAGCTCAGTAAACATGCTTCCTGTTTTTTCTTTGGGCAATACAGCTCTACAATTATTTGCGAAATTTTGGTGAAGATCAATGAGCTACCATGATGCAAACTACTCCAGAATTCACAAAAGGACAGCCACTCTTACTGAATCTAGCAATTTAGAGACCAATACGATGAGACGTTGAGAGGAGCAGAGAGTATTCTACTCAATCCTCAAGCATGCCTCAGACCTCATGATGTGTGGGAGACATTCAAGCAGTATGTAGTCACAGGTGCTACTAAAATCATGATGTATTTTATACAATACAACATTAAACTAAAATCATGATGTATTTCAACAATATAAAGGATTGAGTGTGAAAGTTAAGTCATTTTTAGCCAACGCTCAAAATCCCTCGGTCTCCTTCTCAAAAGAAATCAGGATTATAGTCCTCACATTTAGAAGTCTATCTGGATCCATTTAAAATGTAATATAAATTGTGTACCCAGACAGTTATCAGCACAGGTGTATGATGTCTCAATCTTTGTTGCTGTTACATATACAGATATTCACATGGAAGGATCAGTGTGTAAAGTTTTGTATTTTCACATGCATTTAAAATTGTGAGCAAAGTTCACTCCTATAAGTTTAAATGCTGCTTCTTTTTCTGAAAACTGCATCCTTTACCCAGTTTTTTTTCTATCAGGTTTTCAAACTTTTCTCACTGAGTTGAAATGATTTTTAATCTGAAAGTCAGAAAACCAAAAATGTCCAATACCTAAAATATGATTGGAGGGCCAGTACAACACCTGCAAGAAGAAGAGCCTATGACCAAAACCAAGATGGGTTGTGGTCAACCAGAGAGCATGCTGGGAATGGTGGACGGTAGTCTACAGGGGAGCATGTTGGGAATGCTGTACAGCATTACTTCTGCTTGAACTTTAGATCTCTCCCCAAGATACCTCACTTTGTAAATTCGAACATTCCAACCCCCGGGTGGTGGGGGACCCCAACATTTACCCAGGAACTTAGTCCTGAGCTGCTGAGGTATTTTTCAAACGTTTCAGCTTACCATTTTAGTCATGAGTTGGCTAGTGTTTGACAAGGAGTGTTTAACCAGCATTAAGCTTGCCAGAGTTCCTCTTCAGAATTGAAGAAATACATACGAGCATGTGCAGCTACTTAGCTAGAGGTATCGATCTCTCAAAGATCAAAACAGGACAGAATTATACAAAATACAACGGGATTTTAGGCATCAGATTAACTTTTTCCTTAATGAGGGGACATTAAAATGAGGATATCCAAAAGCAACAATGGATATGGATAAAATTATATTAAAAAAAAAAGAGCCTGTCAGATTAAAATATACTTATGAGGATCTGTTCCTTCTAGAGTTAGGTTGAAATTCTGTGTTAAAGAAGCAACAAATTAAATAAAATAGCATCTAAATCTTAACTGCTAAACAGAAGCTCTGCCCAATTCCAAAACACTATGGTATAATTTATTGTCAGTATAAGTTATTCCTAAATATGACAGAGCACCTATAATATTTTAAGTATTTAATGTTAAAATGCAAGTGTTGAGAAAAAAGTATAAGTCCAAATTTTCACCTTAATAAGAAGTTGATTATACTGAATAAAGATATAAGCCTAACACAACTATAAATTACTACATGTAATATTAATAGTATTTTAGCTTTCAAATTTTTGAGATTGGAGTTTTAACTTTCAGCATATGGATTACTTTTACAATGCTGTCTAGGAAGTTATTCTCATAGAAAGGCTAATATTACTCTATATAAGGCGGAAGCTAATTTCTTTTTATGTAAGTCTGACTCTTTTGGGGAAAAATGGCTTTGTTTTGTTTTGTGAGACAGGGTTCATCATATAGCCCTGGCTGTCCTGGAACTCACTCTGTAGACCAAGCTGGCCTCGAACTCAGAAATCTCCTCCCTCTGCCTCCCAAGTGCTGGGATTAAAGGTGTGCGCCACCATTGCCCGGCTTAAAAAAATGACTTCTTGAACAAATAATCTTCTATTAGCTTCTTCGGTAAGCATACAGAGCTATCTAAGCTACCTACGGTCGGAAGCTTCAGCATCCTTGCTGTGTCCAGATACGTAGCTGGGAGCAGAGAGCCAAACTACCCCTGTCCTTCATTCATGGGTGAAGCATTGAAGAAAATGCTGATTGAAATTTACATACAGGTAGACAAGACACATTATTATAACACACACACACACACACACACACACACACACACACACGCAGTGGCATGCAAAATAACATTACTAATAGTTTCACAGCTGTTAAGAGAGTAATTCAATTTGATGTATATAGCAATGCAAATTTTCTTTCGTCCAGAGTGATGCTAAAACAAGAGTCATTGATGAGAGAGAGCCACAGAGTCAGATGAGTGCCACCCTCACACCATCTCCCTCAACAGCAATACGCAAATACAGACCTTTCTTACAAGTTGCCTTTTCATCTGTTTTTTGAGAAAGAACTTAAATTTGGGTGAGTAAGACTGGGGATCTGAAAGGACTTGAGAAAGGAGAAGAATATGATCAAAATGTATTTAAATTCTAATTCAAATATTTTTAAATATAAAAATTATTTTAAATGAGGAGATATAATAATAATTAATAATAATGAAGTAACAGAATCAAAATCAGGAGTACAACTTGAAGTTCTTGCTGAGCCAGGTTAGGTCTCTAACATGATCTTCTCACCAAGAAAGAGAAGAATGTATCAAAATACCTGCTGCTCTTTTGCTTAACATTTATTTTAGGTTGATGATTAGAAGTAAAACAAAACACATTAACTTGATAAGAAACTCACATTAACAAGACGGTATGCACATAGAAAGAAGACATGAAGGAATTCTTGCCTAAAGACAGTGGATATTTTACAACAAATTTGCTAAATGAAATAATACAAGGTTAAGGAGAGTTTCCTTTAAGTTTTGTTTATATAAGCTTTCTACAACTTAAAACTTTATTACTAGTATGACCTGATTCTACTAACCCACATGCATATTAGTTAAGCTCCCTGGACTGAGAAATAACACAAGGGACTTGTGATTTCTCTTCATTTGCAAGGTTGTATGGATCAATCATATAGAGTACAGCATAAGTCTTCTGGATTATTTTCTGTCAAATTGGTGACTGCTATTTTTTAAAAACAATTTTAAAATTTCAGTTTTGGTATGGTGGTGGTGGTGGTGGTGGTGGTGGTGTGTGTGTGTGTGTGTGTGTGTGTGTGTGTGTGTGTTTATGCCAGAGAACAACATTGAGAGTAGTTTCTCAGGTACCATATTCCTTCAGAAAATTTTGTTTGAGACAAAGCAGGCTAGCTGGCCAGCAAGTCTGGGGGATACACGTGTATCCACCTTCTTACCCCTGTGATTACCACAGGGTACCGCCTCTGGTTTTTGACATAAGTTCTATAGACTGACCTCAGGTTTAGGTTCTCAGGCTTGCCTGGCAAGCACTTTACTGAGATATCACCCCAGCGCTAAACTTAAAACTAAAAGTTTTAATTGAAACAAATACTAAGGAAAGTCAAGTAATGTTAGTTTTATAAGAAAAGAAAAAGGAGAGTAAAATCTCATTCTTCCCAAATTAAAGTGGCTACCATGTGTGATTCTATTTTTATATACATGGTTTCTGCTGTGTAAGAATTCAAGTGGGCTCTTGCTTTTTTTTTTTTTTTTTTTAATTCAGAAACCATTTCTCTCAGTCTATGCCAGTTGTATGAAATGGTGTTAAACACACTAACTGATTCAATACTTCTATGTAATCATCTGCTCGAGTTGAATCTGTACTAATAAACACTCTTTTAAATGTTGGGAAAAGACACACCAAACTTGATGAAGTCTGCGTTACTAGTCCAGTAGCTGTCTGAAAAAAAAAGTGTTAGCCAAGAAAAAATGACTTCAGAACTGATGTAAAGTACATGTAATAGCTAAGAATCTTCCAGTAGGCCAAACCAAATGAAAACCATCATAACCAGGGTTATCTTAAAGTACATGTAAGCATTTTTAACTCTTCGGTGAAACGTCAAGGGACATAAAAAATTTGATTCCTGTCCACAGTGGATACATCATAGGTAATCTTGTAAAATAGCTCCCTCATGAAATCCTTAAAGTATTTAAAGGGTAAAGCAAGTCCAGACACCAGTGTCACCAAACAGCAGCTGAGCTGTTTGTTGGCAGCAATCTGAGGCTGCTCATCATATTGTGTGTGTGTGTGTGTGTGTGTGTGTGTGTGTGTGTGTGTGTGACAGAAAAAGAGTAATGTGTATGGTGTTTGCGCACATGATCATGGTAATGTGTGCTTGTCTATGTATTTGTGTGGAGGTGTCCAAGTTGGGTGTACTCTTCAATCACTTTCCACCACCCTATTTTTGAGACAGGGTTTCTTACTACAACTGGACCTCACTCCTTTGGCTCTGCTGACTGGTTAAAGAGCTCCATGCTTCACTGTTTCCACCCCACCCTCACCAGCACTGAGGTTACAGATAAGTGCCCCCAAGTCTGGCTTCTGTGAATATTGTTTTCTCTCCATGGGTGCTGGGGCTTCACACTCAGGTTCCTATAACAATACTTTAGGCATCCAGTAAGTATCACCATCTCCCCACCCTTCCCATGCAGATAGGTACACCACCGAAGCCAAGTCTCTCATCGCCATTTTCAGCAAAGTTTTCAGCCTACAAAGTTCTCCTTCTGTGAAACTTATGTTGGCCTGACAAGGTGGCAATTTCATTAACACATAAACTTTAACTCTACAATGCCCACCATTATGGTCTTCAAAGAAAATATAGTGTAGATTCAGTGGTGAACAGTCTGGTCCTTATATGACCTGACACACATTAGCCACTTCCTATACATTTTGTTGAGCAGGTGCTGCTGACTTGGGCGTTTTACTTTACTTCTTATGTTACTGGAAACTTGCAAACAGTTAACCACACCCGAAAAACTTCATATAGAAATAGGTTTTAAGTACAAAACATCTTCAATGTAACATTACCATAGGGCAGAATTTACACACTACTAAGAGATTTAATAGTAACAACCACAAAAGTCTAGTTTTATCTTTATATTATTGATGAAAATATGGGCAAAATAACATTTTTGAATCGCACAGCTATTCATTGTTGAGGCTGGGACTTAGCTCTCTCACTGATGACCAAATTCTCGCTGTATCTCCTGATCATCATACACAGGCCAACGACTAGTTATTAGTTAACACAAAAGGAATGCCAACATTAAGAAATGATAACGGCACAGTGTGTACATGTATAATTCAATGTCTAATATGAGTAATTACTTTGTCAGTTTGGGGTAAAGAGAAAATTGTGTGAGAGACTGTTTGGAAAAAAAAAGACCAGCTTGTCCTGCCAAAATTTCTGAGCATGGATTTCATCTCATGTAAGAGTAATTGAACTGGTGTTTGGCAATCATGTATTTAACATAACTATGGGAAGCTTACAAAACAAATTATATTGGGAAATAATTTTAATAAGGGGAGAACAAAAATTTTTAACCTAACTTAGGTAAGAAGGAAAATCATTACTATACAGCCCAGTAGGCATGCTCCCAAAGGGAACCATGACACGGGATTACTGGAGGCCACTAAGAACACTTAACCAGGTCAAAAGGCAGCGTTGTCACAAAAGAGAAAGTGATAAGCCATGGAGCAGGGGTTTCTATTGTGGGGCCAAGGCAATGAGTGAATATTCAAAGCCCTGGCTCCTCAGCAGCTCAGCGTCTTTAAAGAGACAGGGAAAGCCAGTGCTGTTTAACCACCTGTGGCTCACACATGTGGCGATCAAGGCTAGAAGGTCCTCATAAACACCCTCTGATAATCTGCACCACATGAAGATTACATATGCGATGCATGTTTGGTCAATGATGCATGTGGAGTCCATAAAACCCATCAAGTAGCGACCAAGATAAGACTTGTGACTAAGAAGAAGTAACCTGGGCATCTGTCAAACAAATCTCAGTATTTCTAAGTCTATTTTGGTTTTCCAAAAACGGCAGCAGCAGTTCTCATTACAAACTTCATGCCTAGCTTCCAGTCCTACTGAGTGAACACTCTGTGCAGGTATACAGAGCATCTATATTTAAAAAAAAAAAAGTTACAAAGCAACATAGGAAGAAATAGAAAGGGGAGATTAGACTTTAAACTACAGAGCTGTGAATGTTAAGTCACCTATCAAATCTCCTTCTTTCCCATTGTATGTCTAGACAGGGGTCATAGTCGCTACACAAAAACCATGAGACGAGGAGCCATGTAGTCAATTAGAGCAAGCAAAGATTAAGAGCGTGGGCTGGATCTTGGAGTTGAAGGCAAAGTTCACTCGCTTATTAGCCACAGGACCTTTGTAAACCAACTCTCAGTCTTCTTGTTTTGTAAGTTTCATGATACTGCACTGAGAGTATTTAGCATAATAGTATACATAACACACAAAGCTATGTTGCTTCTTAGGAAGTCTGAACAAAACCATACCATAAAACCATACAATCAGATAGACTGAATGCTTAGAGTACCATTACTAAAATAGAGGTTAAAAGGCTCTATGGCAATATTTACAAGCTGGTATGCAATAAAGACAATAAATATTAAGCCAACAGCTAACATAGGGCTGAATACAAAAAGCCAAACGCTTGTTCTCAAAGACCAGGAATAAGACAAAGATGCCTACTTTGACCCCTTATATCCAACACAATACTCAAAGTGTTTGCTGGAGCAATCCGATAAAAGAAAGAAATAAAGCATCTCCACTAGAAAGAAGGACGCCAAATTGTCACTACTTGCAGATGACATGGTCTTTTATAGAAAGAAATGAATGTCACAAGGACGTCATTTAAAACGATTAACTATTACAAAGTAAGTCGGTGAAGATGCTGAATACAAAATCAGCATACAAAAACAGACCAACACTATTGCAATATACCAGTAGTCAATTATGGGAAATAGGAATGAAGACATAAGTTCCACATATGACTCGTACAAAAATTTCCAAGCAATAAGCTTGACAAAAAGGTAAAGAATTTATTTAATGAGAATTATAAAAATAAATTATAGGTCACACACACAAGTTGAAAAAAAAATCATGTGCTCAGGGATGAGAGAGTAGATCCTATTTAAGGGGCCACACTGCTGAATGTTAGCTACAGGTTCATCGTGAGCCCCTTGAAAAGCCAATGGCATCCTTCACAGACAAGTTTAGGCTCTGTTTTACACATAAAGGTAAGGGATTCTTTCTCTGGTATTCTATATTCTTCAATATTTAAGTCAAATTAAAAGTCTATATGTAGTCCCAAGATGCAGAGGTCCATTAGTTGGAAATCTGTAGCCAACAGCCGCACTTTGACTAGTCAGAAAGAAAAGGGGTGGGGGCAAAAGTAGTGATCAAGGACAATTACCAAGTAAATATTTTACAGATCTGTGTCAAATACAAATTTTCTTCAAGGTAACAACATCACTACAAACATATCCTATTTCCCAATCTTAATGAGTGAACACTTTCTATATATAATATAGCAGATAACAGAAATCAGTATTGTTATATGCTAATTATGCAGAATAGAAATCGAGAAGCTACACCATTGGCAAGACTGACAAAATGAATAAATGAATAAAATTCCTACAAGTAAATTTAGCCAGAGAAGCAAAAGGGCTCTGCAAGGAAAATAATAAAACCCCAATTGAAAGGATTTAGAGTTGGTGAGACAGCTCCCGGAGGA
This sequence comes from Arvicanthis niloticus, assembly GCF_011762505.2. Taxonomy (NCBI): domain Eukaryota; kingdom Metazoa; phylum Chordata; class Mammalia; order Rodentia; family Muridae; genus Arvicanthis; species Arvicanthis niloticus. The sequence continues at coordinate 113,878,411 of NC_047660.1, read as the reverse complement.
AAGTGGCTTGCTGTCAAGACTGTATGTTCAAATCTGATTCCTGGACTCCATGAGTGAAAGAAGAAAGGTGACCCTACTACAAGTCATACTCTGACCCCACACATGCCAATGATACACACGCACACACACACACACACACACACACACACACTTGCTCACATTCACAGAGAATAAGTAAAAATAGTTTTTGTATTTAAAAAGTGTAGTAATGCCACTAAAACTGTTGTGGAACAGCGGGACAAAGCAGAAGGTCCAATGTTGACCCACTTTCCACATTCCACCAGATTTCCAAGTGCATCCACATGCAGAACAATGAAACTGCAACCCTGTCCTATACCAGTTACAAACACTAACCAAAATTAACCAAAAATAGTAAGGACTGAAATCCAAGACTTGCTATTGCATATTGACTCGGAGAAAAACCTAAAGGGAACACTGGAGGGTGTTAGACACAGCACGGAGTTTGGAGGAGAAGACCCTAAAGTCACGGGAAATAAAGCCAAATCAAGCAAGTTTGGTTTCACCAAACCGAAAAGCTTCTGCAGTGCAAAGTGAAAGCATCACTAAAGAGACAATGGAATGCGCTGGGAGACTGTTTGCCAACTGTACATTCACCGAAGTTAAGGGGCTGAGGGGAGGAATCGGTTTGTAAAGTGTTTTCTGTGCAAGCATGGAAAAAATGTTGATTGTGTTGATGAATGTCTGTAATACCAATTTTGTTGACTTCTAGGTCCAATAAGAGACCTTTTCTCAAAAAAAAAAAAAAAAAAAAGAGAAAAGAAATAAGGCAGGAAGGACATGTGATCGCTACCTCTGTGCCCTCTGTGCACACATACAAAATATAAACACAGGAATTAAATAGACATTTAATACAGAGAGGACATACAAATGTCCAACAGGTGTATAAGAGTCACTACCACTACTCATCAGGGAAGTGCAAATCAGAAAGACAACGAGATATCAACCTGTGTAGTAGGAATACTTGTTATCAAAGAGACAAAAGATAACAAGGGGGAAGGAAGGAAGTTGATTAGAGACCCGGGGGTGAGGGTGAGGTGGGGTGTTGTTGGAACTAGGGTAAACTTTGTGGCAAAGGGTACGAATCGTCAGAATCTTAAAAATGTATTCTTATATGAATTGGCAATCTTATCACTTGATACATTGTCTAAGGAAATGGATTACTCTGCCTAAGAAACAACTCCACACCCATGTTCACTGCAACACTGGTAACAATAGCCAAGACACAGAGGAAATTTGGATGTCAATCACCTGAAAAATCGGTTAAGAAAATTTGGCAGATTTGCCACAGACTATTCTTCGTCTGTAAAAGACTGAAATGAAATCTTGTCATCCATATAATGGATGTAGCTAGGGAATCATTATAGTAAGCGAAGCAGGCCAGGCACAGAAAGACAAACACCGCACAATGTTGCTCATACATGGAATGGAACACAGCTGACCTCATCAAGTGTGGTTAGCAGAGGTCTGAAGCAGGAGAGAGGGGTAGATGGGGAGCTGTCTGTCCATGGGTACACACTATAGATCAACAGGAATAGAAAGCTACAGCATGCTAGTGAGCACAGGGAAGTAATTATAGGTATTATAGAGCACTACACACTTCAAAAAGGCTAAAGATCGTACTTTAAATGTTTACATAATGAAGATGTTATAAATTAAAAGGAGATGGAACAATTTAGCCCAACTTAAATATCACACCATGTGTGAGCATATGAAACATCACATTATCTTACCAAATAATTACCAGGCTTAGTAATATTGCAGGTCAATGTCTGGCATGTTTTTGGCTGAATTGTGTGTGTGTGTGTGTGTGCGCGTGTGCGCGCGCGCATGCGTGTGTGTATTATATAGTATTGCAACTTAATTTTGAGTGTCTGTGCATTATACAACACAGAGACTCCGAACACCCCTTATATTGAACTACTACAAAATGCCAGTGCAAACTATAAGGAATAAACAATCAAGAAACAGATTCATTAGTGAAAGACACAAGTCTCAATTGTAGCCACTTTAAATATATGTTCGCTCTGTTTGTCACTGGAAGTTTCGATTACCCATGAGCTGTCTGTCTCTATTTCTAATTCACCCCCTAGTCTGCTCTCTGAAGCTGATACCTGTAGTACCTGGGACATCAACATGAGAATATAATTCTAAGGACTAAGGTAAAGCAACCCTCATAAAGTTGACGCAAATATAAATGCTGTTCAGCTCGTAAAGGTAAGCTTGGTGCTTAGCAAATGTAAGAGAGTACTTTATCCCACTAGTAATACTTCATGCACAATGCGTGGTGCTTTCTGTTTGGATAACAGAGGGTAAAATCTGTACATACTGCACTTTATTATTTCTTTTATTAATTAGTGATTTAGCAGTGAAAGTCTGATCCTTGTCACCTATAATTACACAGGCTACCTTCTTAGAGGTCAGGCCTCCTTACCTGAGATATAAAGGGAATACTACCTACTTATGTAGTAAGCCACCCTACAAAAGGCCAGGGTTCTTGAGGTCCCTCTACTCTGAAAGGTTTATATTTCCCATATATAGCAGACTATTTAAATTTCATAAAAGCAACAAGTTATGAAATTAGTAACTACTGTCATTTGATAGGGCAATATGAACTTAGCCATAAAAACATGTTTGTAGGTTTAGATTTTGGATAAAGATACAACTTTTAGATGATGCAATTAAACTTCTTGATGAAACACAACATTCTTAATTCTGTGTCTTACTTTATTTCTGAAGGTCATGGAGCGAACAAATTAATTATAAGTGCATGTACATGTATGTAAGTTATATACACTGGAAACCTGGCTGGCACGGGTGTGGAGTGTTCTTTATTAAGCAATAAATGAGTGGTGCTGAAGCAGAAGAGACTGCAGCGTTATTAAAATGCCACCCTCAAGTGTTGCTCTCTATATTGCTGACTATTGGACAGCATCCAGAAGAAGAGAAAGGCAGAGTAAAACAAACAGAACAAATGCAACTTAACAGCAGAGAAGAGAGCCTCAACCTCACTAAAAGCATAGAACTCTCAACTCAAACACTTATGGAAACTTGGATTTCTCCTTTCTTCAACTTCGGTTCAGTCAGGATGTTGGCCCTGCCATTATGTGTGGCTTGAGGCTGTTTGTGAGCTTCCTCCCCATCTGGGACTGAAGCAAATTGCAGGTTTCCAGGGAAGGGAATGCTTTTACAGCAGGGATCACTGCGTTAGCACTTCGTATGAGCTGTGCCAAGTCCAGTGACACTACCTGCCTGGCTCCCTGTGACAACCTGGCCACCAGGTTTTGTATTTTTAGTTACAGAAAATATATAGGGGCATTTCCGAAGCCTGACATTGTGCTTTGCTTGAAGACCATAAACACACGAACAGCCATTAAAAGCCATTTCACTTCTCTTTCACCTACAAAATGAATGTAATTATTGCAGGGGCACGAAAATGCTTCAATCTACATTTTTGTCCCTCTCATCTTACAAAGTCCACCGCTCCCTTTCAGGTCCCTAGCAGGCTGCCTTTTCCAAAAGCTGCATATGCTTACTAAAAGCACCTCTCATTCCGGGGAAGCTGTCAGCAATTACTGCAGTGAACTTTAAATCCTTTCCTCTAAGTACCGCGGTAGTCCAGAAATAATGACACAACTTCTCATTGCTTTAAAATGTCAAGCTGACCACTCGGAATTTTCAGCTAGGTTTCTCTGGGCAAGCCCAAATGATAAGATATTTTTTGAGCCTTCCATTTCAGCCCCCGTTACATCACAGCACAGCCAAACACCTTCACAGTATAGCAACACCTTCTGGGACACATTAAACCCTAAACAAACCACAGAAACTGCCACCAGAATAGAGGGAACACCATATACCTGGCACAAGGAAGCTGTTTTCCTCCTTTTATCTGACAGTATCATTTAAATTATTTTAATTTTCCTTCAATATCATCCCCTTTCTATGTAGTATAAAAAGGTTGCATGTCTTTACTTAATGGCAAAGTAGCTTTTCTTTCACTGAACAATACAATTTAAAAATACATATATGTATATATGTATTAACACCCCCACACATACAACATGCCCTATACACACACACACACACACACACACACACACACACGAACAAGTACTTTTCTTCATACTGCCCTGAACAGCCTAGAACTTTCTATGTAGCTTGGATCTCATGGCGTCCTGGTACTAAAAGGATAATCTGCTATGCCCAGCAATCAATGACTGGTATTAGATTTATTATCAAATGTTTGGTTCAATTTTTATTATCAGAGACAAAGGAAAAAGCTCTCTAAATGTTTGAATTAACTTTATTTAAAAGATTTATTCATTTATTTTTAAGTTTTTATGTGCACGAGTATGTCTAGATATGTACCACATACAGGCCTGGGGCCTATGGAGGCTGGAGTTGGACTTAGAGGCATTTTATTTCTTTTCCTGAGAACTGAAACCAGGTCCCCTGGAAGACCAGCAAGTGCTCTTAGTTTCTGAGGTGCTTTTCCAGCCAGTAAATTAACTTTCATAATGGTGCAGATGGCACTGAAATTACAAAACTACAAAGTGAATAAGAATAGAGAAAAATCTGACTAGGTTTTTAAAACAATATGGAAATCATTAGCCATTTATTTGTGACTAGTTCCAAAATAGTATGAATATGCAAGTAAGCTATTAAGAGGTCAGGGTTAAATGGCATGATCTAAACCAGAAACATAGGCTCCAAGGATAAAATAATTTAGCTTTTTTCTTCTTGTATTAAAATTCTTACCATTATAAACAGGGTGTTATGGAGGTACATCTATAATTCCAGCAGTAGAGAAGTAGAGACAGGAGGATCAAAGATAGAGACAGGAGGATCAGAAGTTCAAGGTTATTTTCAGCTAAGCACCAAATTTGAGGCCAATCTGGGATATAGAAGATCATGTCTCAAAAAGAAACAAGCCATTTTATTATTGTATATATGAAATGCACAGAGTATCTGCAGGGAAAGGCTGTATTCTAGAGCCATATTTACAAAGTGTGATCTACATTCTAGCCCAGTGGTTCTCAACCTTCCTAATTCTGCCACCTTTCAATATAATTCTTCACATTGTGGTGTCCCCAACCACAAAATCATTTTTGTTGCTACACTATAACTCTAATTTTACTACTGTTATGAATAGTAATGTAAACATTTGATATGCAGATGGTCTAGGTGACCCTTGTGAAGAGATCAGTCAACCCCCAGAGGAATCGCTACCCACAGGTTGAGAACCACGGCTCTAAAAACTTGTTAGGGACACAGTGTGAGCAAGATAGACCCAACTACAGACTAGTTGGAAACAGAATCCAAACCAGGAAAGCAGTTCCCCAAAGAGGACACAGTACTTCCTGGAGAGTAAAGAACAAACAACAAACAAACAAACAAACAACAACAAAAACGAAATCACAAAGTCTGAGGGTAAGAAAAGGATCCAGGAAAGTCTCAAACTTGTATTTCTGAAAACAAGAGTGTAAGAAATATCTGACCGCCGTTGAGAATAGACCACTCCAGAATTGTAAGAAATATCTGACCACCGTTGAGAATAGACCACTCCAGACCACGCGGTTCCAAAGGTGGGGGGTGTGTTTATTCAGGGGAAAGGGCAAAGGTGGGGAGAGAAGTAGAGGCAGGCCATGATCAGGGGAAAGGGCAAAGGTGGGGAGAGAACAGAAGTAGAGGCCAGCCATGACCACGTGGAGAGAGAGGAAGGTGGGGAGGGGACAGAGAGGCAAGAGGGTAAGAGAGTAAGAGGGTGTAAGAGAGCAAGAGAGAGAGGAGGGGGCAAGCAGCCCCTTTTATAGTGGATCAGGCTACCTGGCGGTTGCCAGGTAACTGGGGAGGTGGAGTTTAGACGGAATACTAACAAAGAGAACCTTTACAATTAAAGCCAGCATCACTGGAGTGATAGTGCTTCATTTATCATGAGTCCTTTTTAGAAAAAAAGCAGCTCTCAGTGGGAGGGATGAATGAGTAGGATGAGGAAATACTAACATCCTACAAAGGCCCAGTTAGATGGGTGGTCTGTACCAATCGTTACTTTTAACTACTGTCTCAGTCTTTCTGGTAGCTGCTGCCTTCATTTGGTGGTTAATGAAGTCAAGGATCAGAACAATTTCATAAAACTATATACCGATATATATATATCTGTCTGTGAGCCGGTCAAACACCCCCATAATACATTCCATTAGTACAAAAGGAACCAAACGACAAATGACGGCAATTATCTACAATATGGGAATTCAACATCCAATCTCTAGTGATGGTACCATTCACATTTGACGAGGAACTAGATGAACAAATATTTATTAATTACTAATAGTGAAATATTAAGGAGTAAATTCCAACGTGAAACATTAAAACATAGCCCCTCACAAAAAGGCAAATTCATGGAATGTGACATCATCAACCAATTCAAAACTCTGCAGAGAAAAGGAACCAAATGCAACGAGAAGCTTTAAAGCTGCATTTTACACCAGGTTTGAGGCTGACAAATAATAATAGTCCCGTGCATAGAAGTTGATGGTTCACAACTTTTGTTCCATATACTCTGCTATGCATCTAAAGCATTGCAATAATTAAACATATAGTCTTGCTTTCATAAGTTGCCTATGCCAAATGGAGCTGGAGGACTCCAAAGCTTTACCAGAGTCTCGGGAGAAGGAATCAGAATAAAGGCCCAGAACAGGGAAGAAGGGCACAGTGTTGTGCACAAATTCCTAGAACGGAGGACTCTTAGCCCAACTGTACCTCAGGAAGACCTTCACTCCAGCAGTATTTTACTGATGAGGATGTCAGGTTTTACAAACATGCAAAGCACAATACTTCCTGTTAAAAATACATATATCAGCATCAGCAGGCAGTTCTCACTAATAATCCCTAAACTGTGTCCATCACAAATATTCATACAATTATCTAACCTTCTTTTCCAGGAAAGTAGCACCACAGTACAATCAAGACCTTAAAAACTCCACACACACACACACACACACACACGCACACGCACACACTCACTCTCACACACAAACACACTCACACACATGTACACACTCACACACACACACACACTCACACACATGCACACACTCACACACACACAGACACACACACACACTCTCACACACAAACACACTCACACACATGCACACACACACACACACACACACACACACACACACACGTTAAAATGAAAACGTAAAATGAAAGCTCCTCAGCCTATTATATCCTCCATCATTAAATACAAGGTTGTCAAGACAAGTAATAGGACACTGGTCAAAAAGTAATAGCTTGGTTAAAATTTCTTCTCGCTGATATTAGTTGCAAGTTTTTACCAGGCTGCCTATTATCCATCTTAATGAAATTCACCTGTCACTTCCATTTTGAAACAGTGAATTCTTGTAACTGATGACAAGAGTAAAATTAAAATCTCTTCTCTTCTCCCAATCAAATTGTCTAATGATGGAAAAGAAGAAATAAGTAAGTCCAAAATCCCTGCCACTAATTGGTCAAGGAGAGAGTCATCTTCAGATCTCTTTGCCCCCTTTTGACTTCCTCTGGTGATTGTCCTTAGGGTTGCCAGTCAGCTACTTGTCTTTTAAACTCCTTTTGCCACCAGGCAGTATGCTGAGTAAAACTCGGTAAGATATGAAGTTCGGTAAGACATTAGGGAATGGTGCAGAAGACAGTCTACATTTCACAGCCTTTATCGTCACTACCAGTCATTGGGTAGTGAACCTGCCTTATAGGTGAAATGTCACTATGTACCTCATTCTAAATTAGAGGAAGCAAAAGACAACTCTCGTGTTTAATTATCAACTTCTTGAGCTGATGAAATGAAGAAGTGTATTTATTTACCTCTCTTTCCCATGTGGGTCAACTTTTAAAGCCAAGGTACAGACTTTATAGTTATCAGTTTTCTTTCTTATTCCAAGGTTTTATAGAAAACTGTTCAAAAAGTACCAATCCAATAAATATGAAGTATGGTCTAGAATACCAAGTAAAAATTCAACTTAAATGGTATGGGAACAGGAAGTTTAAGTTGCTGACGCCCATTCATTTGGAGCCTCAGTTATGTCCTGGCCTCTAATTTTTACTGTTTAAACATACTGTACCCTCAAATTATGCATAATCAATTCCTCATCTTAAAAATTCATTTACTAGTGTGTAAGTCAGAAAGGATTAACGCAGAATACTTATCATGTAATACAGGAGAGTGTTACTCTGGGCACAAAAGGGCAGGAAGTGTAAAGGAAAAGATATAAATACTTAAAAATCTAGAAACTTCTAGTGTAGCATCTTAGCCGAGGGAGTGGAAAATGATAACTGTTTTCCATTGCTTAAAAAAGACCAAAAATAAAAGTTAACAAAGGAAACCAATACTCATTGTGGCACCAGAAACTAATAATAATATCAATAATACCCGGGCAAAGGTCTAACTAGATTGGAGGATGCTCAAGTCTATTTGGAAGCTACTGATGAAATTTGACAAGTCAAAACAAATGTAAATATTAGGACCTCGAATTGCCACTGAGTAAATAAAGTTAGTAAAACTAACTCCAATAATCACTCCCTAAAGTACTTTGGGAGATAAATAAAACTCACTCGTAGAGAAGAGTGATGATGCAGAGTCACACATTTTCTCATAATCATGACAATGTCCTACACCAGGACAGAACCAGTTACATACTTCATGGGCAACTAACTGCACATTACACTCAGATGGTTTGATTCTATACTCTAAGAAAAGCAGTTGAAAACCAGTGTGTGCCGTAACTTTTCCAAACAGGAATCTTATTCTGAACAGTATAGAATGCAAATCAGGAAAGTGAAATTGCTGAAAAAGAACCAGAGGTCTAGAAGAGCTTACAGCCAACCTAAATTAAGGAAATTCAGAATAACATGAAACATTTCTTCTAAAATACACAAGTTGAGACGAAGCAAATTTTAACCTTACAATATTGAAGTTGTAGAAAACCTTACTTATTTGATCCAGTTACTATAATCACATTCCTGGAGCCTCTGCATGAATTTTAACATTCCCACAAGCTTACGAAAGGTACAATAGTTTTCATGATTTTGCTACAAAAGTCCAGAGCCCTGATCTAAAGTTCTCCTTAGAGATAAGAGAGCACAATGGTAATATGTCAGAACAGAGCTTTCCAGACACATCCATCACTAACTGAAAAACCAGAACATACCACTCATATATATGTGTTCATCATGTTTTGCCTGTCAGTGACAACTCAATAAAAAATTAAATCAAAGAAAATAATTATCCTGGCAGGTTTACAATGATTATATGTAAATCCTAATATTCAGTATTGAATATTATTATGTGCCAAAGTTGAATGCACTCCTTACTCGGGTTTACTGGTGTGCTTTCACACACTTGAAGACTTTTTTTTCTTTTTGCAAGCATGCATTTATAAATGGAGAAAACTCTATGACATTAGATAGATGCTAAATTCAAATTTTACTGAGAAACTAGATTCTGCTCTTACTTCAATATTTGCCAATGAGTGTCAGGATATCAAAGTCTTTGGTGCCATTTCAATTAGGAAGAAAACAACCCCTATACACACTGCAAAACTTTTCCTGAACAAGACTTTTACTGTACTATTAATATGGTAAGAGGATTTTATTACATTTTTAACATGCTCATTAAATGTAAGTACTCGGGGTCAGTGAGCCGACACACTGCCACTTGCCAGACAAGACTATGTAGTGAGTGTAGTCCACAGAACCCACTTGAAGGTAGAAGGAATACTATCCTATAACAGACAGACAGACAGGCACTCACAGACACACTCACAAACACATACACTCACATACACTCATGATCACACTCTCACACATAGATTCTCACAAACTCACACACACATATGCATTTATACATTCAAATGCAAACATAGACACACACCACGTTAAGTTTAAACATTTAGAACAGTGATAGGTCTCAATCTTAATGGCAGAAATCAGTTTCTTAAAACTAACGTTCAATGATTTCACATTTATACCATGTATGTTCTAAGAAGAAACAACAATATCAATGATCCAGACCCTCCAGAGCTCCCAGGGACTAAACCACCAACCAATGACTACACATGGAGCGACACATGGCTCCAATTGCATATGTGGCAGAGGATGGTCTTGTCAGGCATCAGTGGGAGGAGAGACCCTTGGTCCTGTGAGGGCTCCATGCCTCAGTGTAGGGGAATGCTAGGGCGGTGAGTTGGGAGTGGGTGGGAGGGGGAGAATCCTCATAGAAGTAGGGGGGATGGGAAAAGGAGGTTCCAGAGGGGAAACCAGGAAAAAGGATAACATTTGAAATGTAAATACATAAAATATCCAATAAAACATTCTAAAATGTCACAGACATCAGTTGTTTTTTTGCTACCAATGGCACTATAGGATGTTACCAACGTAAATCTCACATAAAGAAGAATGTTGAAGTCTCTTTTTTAAAGTGTGTCACCTTGTTCATTTAATGTAATTAAACTGTTTCCAAATTTCTGTTTCCTTTGAGATAGACAGCCATTGTGCAGTCAGGCTAACCTGGCAATGGCTGTTACTCAGTCTGGCCTTAGATTTGTGATCCTCTTTGCTTGCACACCTCAGAACTGGGACTGCAGGCATGCACTGACACATCGACACTTCTCACAGTTAAAGTCCTGTATGGATCCTGATGGTGTTGTTACTGCACACGCTGGACAAGCGCTCAACCCCTGAGACTTTCCGAGGCTCTTTTTAGTTCTTACTTTGCTTGGTTATATTTTGTTGGTCTTACTGGGTCTTCATCTCCATTTCAATATGGCCCATTTTCTCTCACTCACATGAAAAACAAAATGCTAAATCTAGAGAAAATTTTCTGCAAGTTATTGTATACATTAGTGGAAAATGCCATTTGTGTGTGTGTTCTTTATGAATACACTCATTAGTCAGTCAAACACATAAGATTAGGGTGTCGGTGACACACTCTTCAAATTGCTCGGGAAGTAAGTGTGAGAGCTGAATATGTGTAGATAGTGGGAAATGTATCAAAGGAAATGAGACCTGTGTCTCCATGTGAGTGATCTGCCAAAGGTCTCTAAGATGGCAGTTGGTTCCTAAAGTTACCTGGATACAAACTGCCACTTGCAAACTCCCAACAAATTCTGCTGCTTTTCTGGGGTACTAGATAACTTTCCTTTAAAAAAGAAACTTGTACCCTTATTTTTTTTAAGATTTATTTATTTATATTAGTACATCATAGCTGTCTTCAGACACACCAGAGGAGGGCAAAAGACCCCATTACAGATGGTTGTGAGCTACCACGTGGTTGCTGGGAATTGAACTCAGGACCTCTGGAAGAGCAGTCAGTGCTCTTAGCCGCTAAGCCATCTCTCCAGCCCGCTTGTACCCTTATTGAAAATATTTACATAGCCACATAAGAAACATGAGGAGATTTATATTAAACACAACATATATTTAGACCAGCTGTTTTGAGGGTTTTTTTTTTTTTTTTTTTTTTTTTTTTTTTTTTTGTGCAGCTACAGCTATTCCAAATCACTTCTGTCTTGATGTGCCTCAAGCATCGACACAGTTGTAAGCAATGGGTATTCTTACATTTGGGTCACAGGCAAGGATGAAGGCAGTTGGTGCCACGTTTCTTAAGAATATTTTACAGGCTACAGGTGCATACATATGTTTGAGTCACTGATTATAACGTTCCAACCTGTTTCTAAAGTAAAACTATTTAAAGTACAGTAGGCGAGTGGAGAGGTTAGGAATGGAGGTCAGGGGACAACCACAGGTGCAGGTTCTCGCTGAGCACCTTGTTTTAGATGGTCAGTGTGTGCACCTGGCTAGCAGGCCCATGGAATTCTGGGGACTTTCCTGTCTGTCTCTTGTCTCCCCATAGGAACATAAGGATTATAGATGCATATTTACTAAGGGTGTCATGGGCATCTGAACTCCGGCCAGCAGGCACCTTAACCACTGAGCCATCTCTCTTCTCTCCAGCCCCATAAACAAGATTTTAAAAAGCAATCATAAATACAAATAACAACTTTTTAAAAGGGCTGAATTACAAGTCCACTAAAGTACTTAACAAGTCCACTAAAGTACTTAACAATTTCCCAGCGACAAAGCTACCATGTCAGATACACTTTCACTTTTATGGAAAAATATATTAATAAATATTCCACTTATTTCAAAACACTGACCATGTTTCAGTGGAATACTGATGATACTGAAATGCTGGCAATGTTACTCATCTGCAATACCACTACTACTACTAACAATAATAATAATAATTAAAAATAATAATAATAAAATCTCTAACTGTATGATAAAAACAAGATCTGAATGAGTCAGATCTATTGGAGACATATTATTACAAATGTATTAGGAATATAATCCTACTGTGAGAATTAGGTGTGTTCAATTCTGAGATTGTTATACTTAAAGAATATATCACCTCAGCACTCACACTCCATCATTTCTTAAATGTTGGCATGAAGTACCTTTCAAGTCAAAAGTCAAATGAATTTAATAGTTATTACATTTTTGAATTGAATATTTAATACATACATTGAAATAAATGAGGTAGTCTCATTTCCTTATAGCTAACAGTATGACACTGGTATTCTCAACTGTATGCAAACAACCAGGACAAGCCTGACTGATGTCCTCTTCCATACCCTAATTCTACAAGTCACTTTACAGAATCAATGTACATAAACTTAGAATGTCAGTAGGTGTGCAGATAATGTAAACTTGGGACAGGGGAACTTGTGTTTAAAGAACAGAAGAACAGAACATTTTTACAGTGGTAAAATGCAGCAGAAGGACCATACATCTTTAGGTAGCTGCTGAATGATAGGAATATATACCCTATGTGTATGACACTGGTGAGCATGCAGATAGACTTATTAATCTCCTAGCAACCAAATCTCAACTTCCAGGATTCTGAAAGCAAGTATATGAAAGAATGAAGAAGAAAATGTCAGAGGTGCTAATTTATTGTTTATGTAAATGGTTCTTAAATTGTCTCCCTGAAATGCGCCCATATCCCATGAAGCCTCTGTAGCTCAAGTAGAGTACTAATGCTTGTCTGTCTGTCTGGTTGGTAATATAAATACTTATTTCTTAAACTGTCTAAATTTTCACTAAGAATTTGTATTAAAACACTGTCCTTAATTATTTCTTATCGTTAATTAATGTGGACAAACAAAATAAAGGATGAGGCAGGGGGAGGGGAGAAGGAGGGATAGATAAATGAATGGGTAAGACATGGTGGTAAATACTAGTAATCCCATCTGTGAAGAAGCAGGATAGTGTGAGTTTGAGCCGAGCCTGGATCACAGAAAGTGAACTTGTCAAAAACAAAAAAGAATAGAATCTGAGTGGCTAAAACTGGAAACTTTAACATTTAAACTAGTGTACTTTTTTAAACTGATGTTTCTGATTTGGCGTATTCATTTAAAAATATATATGCATATACATGCACATACACATATATGTTTACCTTGTTTAATAAACTTCTATCTGAAATCTAATTTCTTACACTTCTTTTCAACTTTAAAAGTCCATTATTCTATTAAAGATCCAACCAATAAATTTAAATGTAGATATTGTATGTCCTCAAAACTTTAAATGAATTATTAATGTATCTTTTGAAAGAGTCATGGGTATGTGGAGTTAAGTTTAATAAGACCAACACATTTTAGAAGAGTTAAAAAAAATGGCTGAAATTGGGAAGGAAACAAAGTGTAGATACCAATTCACCTGTTGCAAATGCTAATAGCGTCCTTTTGCTTTACATAATAGACGCTATGTTAAATGGGGGAGAGGAGACAAAGGGAAATGGAGATGCTCATGCTATTTAAGTGTATGCACAAAAGCACCAGAGAGAAACCCGCCAATGTGTGTAGTTAGCATATGCTAATAATGGTAGATATAGTAATGGCTGTTTTCTCCTTTTATATGACATTTTATTAATTATGTATTGCATAACAGTTGTTATGCTTTCTAGCAAAAAAAGGTGTGTCTTGCAGAGGTTATTAGGAACATGATTTTGCTTATAAATTTATATGAAAATGTAAGTTAGATAATTATATATATGGTTTATTCAGTAGTCTGAATCTTCCATCTTATTACACATCAAGTAACAATATGGGGCTGTTGTCCTGTTGTCTATCCTCAGCACTGAAAGAAACTGAATCCCAGAAAACTCAAATGACTTCAGCAAAATCACGTGGTCAGCAGTTAGCCTGGGCTCAGCCATCCCACCCCCACCCCCACCTCCTACAAACACGGCTTTTCAACACTTTGAAAGTCAGTCTAGAAAGATGATTGAAATTCTGGTAAAATACAGTGAACTTTGATTGCTCAGTTCTCCATTTTCTGTCCTAGGTGCATGGGCCAGATGTAAAGCTCATTACACCATCACAAGTCGCGTGTTTCCTGCCATCATAATGTATTCCTCCCTCTTATTTTAATCAATTGTGGTCATGATCAATGATGTTCTTTACATTTTCTGTCATCAGATCTCTGGTGAACAACGCATTGGATGATGGATACCACTGCATATTATATCAGGACAGAATGAAAGGAGTAGCCCATCATCTTTAGATAAATTCTATCTGCAAGAAAAAAAAAAAAAAAACAAAACCCTTCCAAGATAGTAGTAGATCGCTCTCATTTCCGGGTTACATGTCTCAAAGCGTCTGCCTTAAACTGAATAGCAGCAAACTCTCCATATCCGTTGCTCCCCTCCCCCCATACACTCTGCAGCTTGGCCACACAGTAACACAGAAACCTCTCCATTTATGCTCTCTGCACAGTAGCTCCCTTATGCTATCACTAGTGAGCTTTGGGGCCATTATTAGGTAAAATCAGGGTTACTTGAATATAAGTACCATGACACTATGACAGTCTATCTGACAGTCCAGACAGCTGCTAAATGACTAATAGGCAGGTAGTTCCCCAGCAAGAATATGCTGGGAAAGGATTGATCTGAGTCCCAGAGTGAGATGAGGCAGGTGTTAGGAATCTTCAGAATGGGACACGCAGTTTCAGACTAATTTTGATGGTAGTTAACCAATACCAAGGAGCGAAAGTACAGATAGAGAGGACACTCCACCACACTTCTGTTGTTGCCTCGAGGAACAAACACATGCCATCATAGACCACCAGTATAAATTTCTTCCATTACACTAAGAGCAAGCTGGTATTGTCCATTATAATTGGATAAAATGCTTGCCAGTCCGAGTAAAACTATAAAACAGACAGTTTGTCCTCTGCCCCTCTCTTTCCCATTTTCACTGTCTCTAAAGTGCAAGCACCATAAGACATTTAATTACTGCCCATATGTTCTCCAGGCCTCCATTTTGACATCCAGCTTATCCATCCTAAGACAAACTCTAAATGAGCAATACTCTGTCTATGCTTTCTTGTCAGCTCCCACCATCTCTCCCACTGTCTGGAAGTCTGCCAAAAGCTTTTCAAGAACCCAATTACCTAATCTGATAAACTGATAAGCAATTTTAGCAAAGAACATGATTGATACTTAGAATCTATGTATATTCCAATACCAGTTTCTATGACTTAGAGTTAGAAAATCAGAAAGTCAGACAGAGCAAAAGAAAACCATTACTCAGGAGCAAAAAACGTATGCACCAAATATGAACTTCTGTGACCAGGGAAGAGGCTTCAACAGACACACGTAGGCAGAGATAGGCATTTTGTTACATTTGGTTCTAGTGTGATATTTTAGGAAAAGGGTAGTTTTTTGCATACCTGATTATTTGTTAACACTTTATTATAAACTTATAAAAAAGTTGTGGGGGTCGCTTTAAAGCAGTCTGAAAGAGTAATGGCTTGATATACAACAAGAAAAAAATTGTCTATGAATTGATAACTGTTGATGGTAAGTGATCAAGTCACAGAGATTCATTTGCCATCTCTACAGAATCAAATTGGCTATATTAAGAGGGGAAAAAAAACAGAATAGCAAATCAGCTGAGCAGTCAATCATACCAAGGGCAAGAGTTATGAAAGCGCAGTAATTTTAAATTAGAAAACAAACACTTAAAAAATGTTTGCAACAACAACAAAAAAAAAATCAAAAGGAAAAATACTTAAAACAATGACAAAAAGCAGGATGGGGAAACCTTAATGTTGGACATTTCAGACAGAATGCACATGGAAATTCCTAAAGGTTTGCAAATAGTTCCTTATATTAAGTAATGTTTCACCTTTCCTAGAATATTTTCAGAGGAACAACATTCATTTTCAAAACTGTAATGCAAGGTGAAGTACTTGGGTTATCCGTGACAAGAAGTGTTTTAATGATGATTAAACTATATAATAGCACACATCATTAACTTAACTTCCTAATTATAGTCTTGACAGCTGAAATACATGTGTGTGTGTGTGTGTGTGTGTGTGTGTGTGCGCAGGGGGTGTGACTTGCTCAAGTCTTTCTATAATCCTTCTAACAAACACACTGCTTAGCACAGGTTTGACTTTTTGTTAAATTAGTTCCATCATTAAATATCCCTTTATAAAGTGTTGGGTTGGCTTTGCTCCTAATGAAACTGATAAAGATCATTATTTTATTACCTACCCACTATCATCAAGCCAGACAAACTTAAAACCCTTGACAGATGGACAAGTAAGTCTCAAAAAGAGTGTACACGGCGGTTCATGAGGATTTATAATAGTTGCTCTCTTAGCAAGCTGATGATGTAAAGGTACACAGAAATTAGTTATTAACCAGATGTGAGAGGAAAGGGATAAAGGAGGGAGAGGAGGAGAAAGGGAAGGAAGGAGAGACAGCACTAAGAAAGGTGTGTGAGTGTGCCAAAGTTAGTTTTCATTAAACTCCGGAAGGTGCAGGGCAGCCAATCTGCAGTGCTTCGAAAATGAGTAACACAAGCCATTCATATCTTAAAACATCTACAGATGTGCAAATAGCTCAAGATCCAATACAGAGAGAAGGTGAGAATACGACACAGTGAGTGCCTTAACTGAGCTGTGGACAGAGATCAGGTCGAGCAGAGTGTCTGAGGAGTTTTGGAGGGCTTAAAAAGAGTTGCCAAAGAGAAATAAACCTCACCTTCAAACAGAAAAAGGGGATTTGACAGTCAAGCTGAGAGGTGGGGAGGAAATAAGAAGTATAAATACAATTGAGCTGAGCGTGGAGGAATGAATACCACAGCTGGTGGGGAGGAAGTTCTTATGGGCAAGAAAACCAGACCCCTATGAGCACACACCTATTCAGAGCTGGAGGAAGGAAGAGACCAAGCAGAGGCCAGGGATAACTCCACAGTTAAGTCTACAGTGACCCTGGATCTCATCTCCCTGGTTAGGGTCAAGGCTGAGTCTGTATGGTTATCCAGCTGCAAGGGTCTGAGGCTAAATGACAGGCAAGGAATTAACCATATCTTCTCAGGAACTAAAACAAGTTATATTTTATAAGAATTGCCTATACTATAAAAGGCTGTGAAGACTCATGGAACCCTTGATGAGGTTAAAAGTCAAAGTTAATTACGTTGCACAAATCAGATACTTACGTTCTTCTCAGTTTTGTCCTATGCAACATTACACATTGTAGGTTGAAACAACTGATTATAAAATCCAGTAGCAATAAAAAACATACTAAAGGTTTGCTATATAAAACAATTGTGATGTCTTTGCAGAATAAAACAATGAGAGAGAATGAGCTTTACCCTCAAGAGTTTCCAGCCAAATGAAGGAAATAAAACAGCTACCTAAACAGACGAGCATTTATACAGAGTTAGGAAACTGTCAGGGGGTCTGTCCTTTTTATTAACCAGTGTCCTTTTTTATGGGGTGTGTGGTGCTATGTCAGCCAGCAGTGGTGACAGGAAGAGGTCAGTGGCAACAGAGGAACTTCCATTACAAAATCTGTGCCGCCGCTGGCAAGGAGACCAGTCCTCCGTTCAAGGTAATCCAAAAACGACTACTATGGGTTTGGATCTGAACACATGTGCACAGACACCTCGCCATTACAGTTACTCAAAACCCTGCCCATGGGATGAAATACTTAGATCATGTCTTATGAAGTTACAAATACCTTTTCTTGATGAGTCATGAGTATGTGGGTAAGTCAGTGCTTTCTGCTGAATTTGGTGATAGTTGTTTTACTTAGGGCTTTCGGCTGATTAACTTATAGCATTCATAAAAGCTGGGACATTTTTACAACATTTGACAGTTCAAACTTTCTTTTATTTTGTCATTCCAAAATGGGCTTACAGAATAAAATCCCAAAGGAGAGGCTTGGCTTTACAGATAATAATATATCTAGGGCCACATTTTATGTTTACTTTGTTCTCACTTCTGCTTATATGATTGCAATTTTCTACCTCTGGTGTAAGAAAAGGATCTCTCAAAACCTTTTGTTAAAATGCAGCAAGTAGATGAAAAACAAAAACAAACAAAAGCAAAAACAAGAATAAGAACAAACCCACTAAAACCTATGGCAACAGGAAAACACCCCCAGCTAAGACCTGCCTTGCGTTGTGAAAACTGACAGTTAAGGTGTTTGCAGTTCAGCCTGTGTGAGTTCACAGGAACAAACAAGATGCTGGAATAAGTCAGGCCTTGCCTTCTAAGTGCCAGTGACGGATGCACATCCAGCCATGCTACAGAGAAGCCAGCACCTGGGGTGGAACTCTCAGCCATCATTTCAAAGCCCACATCTGATATTTAGCAACACTCCATAATGGGGTGTGTTAGCCGGCCTTGCTTTCCCTATTCTAGAATATATCTTTGATCTGGGAAATTCCAGACATAACCACTGCTTTCCAGAGCTGGATACATTAAAAAGTGACACACATGAAGTAAATACAAGTGTCCTAACTTAGAGTCTAGTCCACAGAGATACTCAACACCAGCTTCACCCCTTTCCTGCTACAAAGAATTCTCCCAGGCTAAGAATTTGCTCACAACAATCCTCACCCACTGCCTTAGTCAGTGTTAGAAACTCACTTACCAATTATTTTATGTGGGACAAGGAAATAAACACATATTAGAAAAGCACCAAAGTACAAAATACCATTGAAACAATGAGAAAATGCACGATTTTAAAAGTCACCTACGCTATTCAATAATGACAATATAATTGAAAAAAGTTATGGCATACACTTAAAGTTCTACACTGGCAGATATCAGGTTATGTAAGACAACTAACGTCCTAACCCAAAACACCATGTATCCTATGAGTAGATGAATATGCAAGTAATATAACAATACACTTCCCCCAAACAACAACAAAATAGAAACAAACAAAAACAGCATGAGGCCTTCAAGCTCAAAAATCCTCTTCACTCATTTGAAACATTCTACAGTTTACATTATTTACAAAGAATCACTTCTGTTCAGAATGAGAGAGGGCTCTCCGTCAAGAGCACATGCTGCCCTTCTAGAGGACCCTAATTCATGTCCCAGTACCTATTTCAGGAAGCTCATGAATGCCTGTAACAACAGCTCCATAGGCTCTGACACCCTCTTCTGGTATTTACGGACAACCCAGGTATATATGCATGCACAAGCATAGGCACTTGCGCGCACACACGCCCCTTTAAAACACAACACAACACAACACAACACAACAAAACCCAAATCTATGTTTTGTAAGAATTATCTAAGTTGCTTACAAATTTGACCCCAAAGCTGCAGCATAACCTGAAGGTCATTTATATACGTCATATATGGCCTTCTTTGACAAGAACAACATTGACCCATGGACAAGTCATATTTTGCCTCCTTGAAGCAATTCTATTTCCCCAGCATACATTGCTCTAAGTCGGCTTGTTTGTGGCCCCTTTTCATTAGATGTCTCTATTTGTCCTCAGCTTCCATCATTCAAGATTCAAACCCAATGTGATTTCCTAGGATAATAACCCTTTCTGACCAATTCTGGCAAAACTAATGGCTTTTAACAGAAGAGCAGCTCTACACTCCAATTGTAAGGGGCATGAAATGATCCAACTGTCCCTATTATACTGTACACTGTGACCCAGGGACAAGTTCATCCATTCTGCCTTCTAAACACTCAAATTCAGAGGCCAGCACATGGCAATGCTCAGAAAACGTTTACTGAATTAAACTGAATTCTTTCTCAAATCATCCTTTTCTTTTTGGCATAAAATTTCTTAGAAAATGATGATACTCATTTTAAAACCAAACAGTAAGAATTTGCTATTATTAAAAGGGCGCTAGGGACAGCAACTACGTACTGTTAGATTACTTATTTTTTTACATAGATTGGACACATGCTATCATTTACTAGTAGGGTAATACCCCTGGAATCATGGAGACTAAATGGTTTGGAGATCAACATATTAACATTTGCAATGATTTAGTTCAGTGTGATTCCACTTAAACGAAGCTTTGTTCAAAAACAGAAATGTAGGACTTTATTCTCCACATCCTTGTCCCAGAAACTATTTTTAAAGTTTTATTTACAAACAGCCTCAGCCCTTGAGTCTCCAGTGCTGGTTACACAGTGGTGTAATAAAAGAACCAGAGAGTAGCTATCTACTCAGAGAGGTGTTGCAGCATTCATGACTGGGAAACTGACCTGGGAACAACACCTGAAACCACAGTATAATCTGTAGAAGGAAGGAGGCAACAAGACATTGGGTCCGCCGGGAAAGCCAGCACAATGCACTGTATTGAGAAATACCTTATCCTCGGGTACAACCTGGTTATGCTTTACTCTATGTTTGGGGCAGGCGGTGGCTGGTTCTTTGCTCCATTCTCTTAAGGAGTGTGAGGACTTGTTAATGATAGGTAGGTGTCAAGATCCCCAGAAGAGATGGACATTACTCACTGGAAAATGCAGAGACTTTCCAGCATCACTCTGGCCAAGCTCTTAAACTTGAGAAGCAGGTGATTAAAAGTTAGCAAGTGTCTCTCTGTAGTGGTGAGATGTAGGGTAAAGGACAATTGCTACCCTAAACTACAGGTAGCATCAAATGCTATCGTCAACAATTACACAACGTGAGGCTGCTTACTACTAGAACATGGTCCCACTAAGAAGTGTTTAGATGCAGGAAAATGCTGTTGAGTTTTCCCATAAACACTACACTAGTGGATCTCACATCTAGCAATATTTCTCACTGTTTAAATGGAACTCCAAATGTGAGCATGCAGAATTCAGGGAAAGAATTCCTGGAATGCTGTAACTGTTTGAATAGTTCATACCCTACAAATACCTGCATCCAAAAAAGAGATGGGGGGGGGGGGGAAGTTAGGGCCTAGAAACTGCAAATGGAGCTGATTTACTTTTACTGTGACTAAGCTCATTAAAATAATTCTATCTATCCTATCTGGCTAAAAGAAAGGAAAAGTGGTCCTAATGTCCTGGGGTCAAGCAGGAGAGTGACAGGGCTTTGGTTTTTGTTCGTACATAAACATGAACAGAGGAAACATGAACATAAAACATGTAGTCCTCTATATTCTATATATATTCTATATTCTATATTCCTAAAGACATCTGGAGATGGCTTATTTCTTAACTAGTCACCACCAGGACTATCAGGTTTTTCAGAAAGACCCTGCTGTGCACTTAGCAGCCATTAGTTCAGCAGCCCCTAGCTGGGCTCAAGCAAAGAATTTTAGGAATGGGGAAAGGAATGGTATATTAGGTGGAGAGGTTAGTGTGGAATGGAAGGAGGGGGAGGGATAGAGGGCACCCTCCACATCCCTATCAGACAACTATTATTAACTATTATGCTGATGGAATGGAATCTAACTTTATACTGACTGTGGCTGGCTTTTCTCCAGGTTCAACACTATTGCCAAAGAGACTGTGGTTTTCATAAGTGATCTGGCCTTTGCTCCTTAAGAATCTGTTAATGCAATAAGGGGAGTCTCAAAATCCTGCAGTATACACTGACTCTTCAAAAAAGAAGACAAGACAAAAATTCTAGAATACGAATCCACTTGAAAGCAGTCGACTTTTAAGGTCAAGGGTAAAGAAAATCTCATCGGCAGAAAACCAGAGCAAAATCAAAGGTTGTGGAACTCAACCTAAAGATTACCCAAGTGGAGCACAGAAGAAACTGGAAATCCAAAGGCGACCTGTTGATACCATTTTGACTCATTATTTCTGTGGGAACTTTGATTTGCATAAAGTATGGTAGATCATACTTAAGAGGCCATAAACACTACCTCACATCAATAAACACATTGATAAATCATAAGCCCCCATATGCTTACAGAATTCAAATTGATTGGCTATAATAGTTCCATGCAAGACAACAATGAAATTCAAGAAAGATATTATCGGTGCAAATCCTAATCACCTTCCAAAACATTTAATCTCAGCTTAAAAATAGTACTCCTTTTGCCAACAACACCAATAATTAAAAACAATTGAAAATATTTATTGGGTGCTAATTGCATGTCAGGCACTGTCAGGGATTCACCAACATGATCCGCTTTAATCTTCAAAACAACCCAATGAAACAAGGAATATATCGTGACTTGCACATGAGGATGCCAAGTCGTAAACCCTCCTGGCAGCCCTGGTCCTCCACCATACTCTTAAGGCATTTCACAATGGCCACCCTGAGCTAGAGCAATCTGACTCTGTAAGCCTTTGGCTCGGGCACTTGATGAAGACATATTCATCTGCATGACTTCTAGAAATGAATCTTACCATTCACCTATTTCAAATAAACCTCTTCCTGTTAATCTCCAAGTCCACTCCTCTCCACTCAAGAAGTCTCATGAACATTCACTGTATTATTGAAGCAAAAACCCAGAAGCCCTTGTTAATGCTCCCTTTTCTCCTCACTTCTAATCCAATACTGCCATGTTCGACACTGATGATTGTTAATTTTTCTACTCTGTGACTGTCCCTTTTGATGGAGAAATGTTGATATTAACACAGATATAGAGTCATGTGAAATAAACATTTCGTGAAAATAAAATAAAGTTACTTCAAACCAATTTTGGTTTAAGGATAATTTTACCTTTTCAAAAAAAAATAAAAGCAAATGTGTACACCAATGAAGAGTGGATGTGTTTATTATGCCATTTTACATAAAGGAAAAAGTCTTGGCTGAATGTGATACTAGTAAAACATAGAACATCTTTCATGTTTTGTTGACCCACTCTGGTGGTTTGAATGAGCATAGTCTCCCTAGAACTCATATATTTGACTGTAGAAGTCCCAAGTTGGTAGAACTGTTTGGGAAGGTAGTCCTTGAGGTTTCAAAAGACTGGACCCATTCCCAGTGTGCCTCGCAGTCTCCTGCTTGTCAGTTTAGATGTTCCTGCTGCCATACTGTATCATCATGGACTCCAAACCTCTGAAACTGTAAGCCCAATTAAATGATTTGGTTTTTTGAAGCTGTCTTGGACATGGTGTTTTATCTCGGCAACGGAAAAGTAACCAAGACACCAATACTTAGATTTTATAATCAGCAATGCTGAGAATACCACTTCATATAAATATGGAGTACAGAATGGGCAAATTATGACTAGGCTATTAGATAAAGTGGTAGAAAGGTTACCCTAATCCTGAAACAAAATCCATTGGGCAATTTTTAAGGAAACTTCCATCTTCAACTTAAAAAGCAACTTTTAAAATCCAACAGCTAACAGCATAATCCAAAGGTGTGCTAATTTGATACATCCTGGATAAAACTATTAAGCCTTTGTTTTCTATAAACTCTTGTTTCTTTAGGAGGAGAAAATATTATATGTACAGACAATGTGATCCTTAACATGCTATCCCTTGAAGCTGAGCTGAAGTGTTTCAGGTAGAAGTCATTGGCATTGTACAGTGAAGTGAGCATGCTCCCTGTTCAGCAGCAGAAAGGCTGCACTTGAGTCATGTCATGCAACTCTGTTGAGGACTGCCAGAAACATTTTAGATAAATTACAGATTTGAGTTGGAACTAGTTTTTCATCATTACACATTTAATAACTGTTTTTTAAAAGTGTGTGTGTGTGTGTGTGTGTGTGTCTGCCATGTGTATTTGAATGTGTGTGCATAGCACACTGAGGTCAGAATAGGGCACAATCTCCTAGAGCTGGAGTCACGAGTGTTTCGGGACACTTGACTTATTACATGGATGGTAGGTTCAAACTTCTAGTCCTCATGATTATACACTTGATCCATCTCTCCAACCCAGTTTACAAATTTCTTAAGTCTATATTCAGTTGCACAGTCTAAGAGCACGGGCATGGGGCCAGACGGATAGATCGGCACTTAAGAGTGCTTAAAGCTCTTCCAGAGGACTCAAGATTAGTTCTCAGCACCTATACCAGATGTAACCACCTGAGGCTCGAGCTCTACCTCCTTGGGCCTCCATGAGCACCTGTACTCATGTGCACATACCTATACATATGGGAACACTCTCCCCACACCTCTGACCCAACTCAGGTCGTCTTCATAGTCCTCCAGTCCTTCTCATGTATCACCGGGCTGGCACTACAGTTCTGTCTGTCCACTCTCTCAAGTTCTGGGCTTAGGCCTTTAGAAACACAGGCCATTCTCTACTTTACTGCTGTCCCCTCCTTCAAACCACTAACACCACACTAATGATCTTGCTGCTTCTCAAATACACCAAATGCACAAAGTTCTTAATTGCTAGTAACAATTCCATTAATAAACTCCTTTGTTTGAATATAAAAAAAAATTATCTAACAGATCTGGATTTCTCCAAATGAATCCCTACTCATTAGCCTTAAAATATTGGTAAGCACCTATCTGCATGGCAAGCTTTATTCTTTAAGGTAAGGAAGGGGAGGAATCCGAACCAGGAGTGATTAATCCTAAGTACAGAAAAGAAAATTCCATCTATCCTTTGTTGTTCTTTGAACTATTTGCTTAAGATCAAATGCTTACTTATAGTGTAAAATTGAGGATCTGCAATGATAGAACTGTTTCATAAGAGGTGAACTCCAGAATAAAGATATGATCAGAAAGAAGCATGTCCTAGGACTTGAAGTACCAGCCCATGTGAAACAGTTTGGCAGAAGGCTGGGGTCAGGGTTCCTATTAAGAAACCTAGAACCACACATGGCATCCGCACCTGAGAGCTGGCTTTGAGTTTAAGAATGGGCTTCCCTGGCTAAAGAGGAAGAAACCTGGGATCCAGGGGAGAAAAATTAAACCACAAGTAATAATAGTCAAGAAAATGGACAGATCTCAGGTGACAGTGACATCTCAGTCATTAGAAACAGTGCAGGGAAGGAGAAGGTTCATGTCTCAGTCCTGTAAGAGAACAGCAACTACTAGATTGTGCTTCATAATGTTCCTGTGTCCTATTGGAAGTCACAGCCTAGCAGGATCTATAGCATGTAGGTTTAGCCTATAGGGAGGGAAGGAAATCCTTTCTTCTTCTAAGCTTTCTAATGTCCACTAAACAAACAAGTCATTTTAGTGCTGCTAGCCTGAGGCTCATTTCCATTGGCAATCATACTTTGATGCTTTGGCCACACATAGACTTATACAGTGAACCCAATGATGTCACCCTTTTGTCACCAAGATAGTATAACAAGCTCAAAATTAGGGTTTTAGAAAAATTGCAGATACGATCAATCAAGATAGGATGAGACCATTCTGGAGTGGGAAGGATCCCACTTTTACTAGGGCTGATGTCATCACAAAAAATTGTAAATCTGGACCCAGAAATGTACAGAAAATACTATGCAAATAAGAAGCTAAAGATTAGAGAGATGAGCTTCCAAGACAGAAAGCACAGCCAGAAAACCATGAGAAGCTATGAAAGGCATGGTACAGGCTTGTTACAGTAGCTGCAGGAAATTAACACAGGCTCAGGATAGATGTGTCTCTGGAGCTTCGAAGGAGATGCAGACTGTGCAAGAAACTACCCTGTTCTGACTGTCTGAAGGTATTTCAGAACAAACGGAGGATGTCAGAACACAAAAGATGATTGTTTTACAATTTTTAAAATCATATTTCAGATACGTAAGCATGCACAAGTGGAATCTATGTACCACATCAGAGGGCTGGGTAAGAAATGATGGCATTTTGCTAATCCCAAGGCTAGAGACCTTTTTATAAGTCCACAATGCTAACACCTTCTGCAAAAGTACCATCCTATCTCATACCAGTCAGATTGGCTAAGATCAAAAACTCAGGTGACAGTAGATGCTGGCGAGGATGTGGAGAAAGAAGAACACTCCTCCATTGTTGGTGGGACTTCAAGCTAGTACAACCACTCTGGAAATCAATCTGGCGGTTCTTCAGAAAACTGGACATAGTATTACCTGAGGACACAGCTATACCACTCCTGGGCATATACCCAAAAGAAGGTCCAACATATAACACGAACACATGCTCCACTATGTTCATAGCAGCCTTATTTATAATAGCCAGAAGCTAGAAAGAACCCAGATGTCCTTCAACAGAAGAATGGATACAGAAAATGTGGTACATTTACACAATGGAGTATTACTCAGCTATTAAAAACAATGAAATCATGAAATTCTTAGGTAAATGGATGGAACTAGAAAATATCATCCTGAGTGAGGTAACCCAATCACAAAAGAACACACATGGTATTCACTCACTCATAATTGGATATTAGCACAAAAGCTCTCAATACCCAAGATACAACTCACAGATCACATGAAGCTCATGAAGAAAGAAGACCAAAATATAGGTGCTTCAGCCCTTCTTAGAAGGAGTGGTAAAATACTCACAGGAGCAAATATGGAGACAAAGTGTGGAGCAGAGACTGAATGAGGGGCCATCTGGAGACAGCCCTACCTGGGTATACATCCCATGTGCAGTCACAAAAGGCAGATGCTGTTGTGGATGCCAGGAAGTACATGCTGACAGGATCCTGATATAGCTTTCTCCTTAGAGGCTCTTCAAGAACCTGACATACACAGAGGCAGATGCTCGTAGCTAACCATTGAACTGATCATGGGGTTCCCAATGGAGGAGATAGGGAGAAGACTGAAGGAGCTGAAAGGGTTTGCGGCCTCACAGGGAGAGCAACAATACCAACCAACTAGAACTCCGAGGGTCTAAACCACTAGCCTGGGAGCACATAAGGAGGGGGAACCCATGGTTCCAGCTATATATGTATGGGAGGATGGCCTTATAGGGCATCAGTGGGAGAGGAGGTCCTTGGTTCAGTGAAGGCTGGATGCCCCAGTGTAGAAGAATTTCAGAGCAAGGAGGTGGGAGTGGGTGGGTGAGTGGGTGATTGCACATCCTCATAGAAGCAGGAGGAGGGGAGATGGGATAGGGGGTTTCTGAGGGAGGAATAAGGAAAGGGGATAACATATGAAATGTAAACAAATAAAATATCCAATGAAGAAAAAAGGAAAAAAAGAAAGAAAAAGAAATGGAAAGGATTTCTGCTTTGGAGATCCAAAATCAGGACCATAGAGCATAAAGTCCAAAATGGAGGAATTCCCTGTCTCTGATTTGTGTGGGAAAAATAAAAGTTCACATACATGGAAAAAAAATATACACTAAAAGGCTGTTGAGCAGATCAATCTTTCACTTCATACTACGAAGCACATTTTACTGTCATTAGTTCTAAAGAAAAATAAGCTACTGCATATACATCAAAAAAAAAAAAAAAAAAAAAAAGCAAAACTGGGACAGGATTCTAAACTGGGTAGGGGTTCTAGCTCATCTAAAGATTTTTTTTCCATAAATGACAGAAATGATTATACACAGCTGAAACATCATTTCAGACTCACTTAGAGTAGTGGTTCTCGACCTTCCTAAAGCTGTTTAATACAGTTTAATACAGTTCCTCATGTTGTGGTGACTCCAACGATAAAATTATTTTTGTTGCTACGTTATAATTGTAGTTTTGCTACTGTAATGAATTGCAGTGTCAATCTTTGTGTTTTCTGATAGTATTTAGCAACCTTTATGAAAAGGTTGTTTGACTCTTAAAAGTGTCACAACCTACATATTGGAAACCACTGACCTAGAGACTTTAAAATAAAATAGAACACTTTATTTGGTCTTTCCTTAATAGTAGTTGAAAGCTATAAGCCACCCATCACTGGTGATAGTAACCTCTCAATATAAGAATCCAAGAGAAAGTACACTTACACAAGCCTACAAGAACCACTCTTGAAAGTATACGAAATGAAGAGCGAAAGGGAAAATGCTGTGCCTGTGTGCTAAAGGTATGTGGTCTATGGTTTTATTCAGAGACTATCATACCTTGAGATGGATGCAGAGTGCACGTGACGGCAACTTTACAGCCAGACTGACAGAAAAGTTTGGCTCACAGAATGTCTTCAAATCTTCTGAATCTCTGATTGGAAACAAAGCCTGCCCCTCCCCAGTCATGGCACTAAGAATGTGTAAATCTTGTTCCGGTTCTTTGCTCTACTTTTCTTCATGATTATCAGTGTAAGAACATCTGATTACTCAAAACCAGCACATAGCAATCTCTGCAGACTAACACCCAAGCACGCCCACACTCTTCACATTTTAGCATGTGTTACGGTTTGAATCTGAAATGGCCCCCAAAGGACTGTGTTCTGAATGTTTGGCCTCTAACTAGTGGTGCTATTCAGGGAGGTTCTAGAAACTTCTGGAGGTGGGGCCTACCTGGATGAGGTGGGTCACTAGTAGAAGATCCTCCAGGATATATTATCTTTAATTATATTGTGTCACTGTCTTGTGCCTCATCAGTCATGAAATGAAGCCCTTTCCTGTGTGACACATTCCTGCCATAATATGTGGCAAGTACACAGTACCAAATTAACATAATGGAGACTCGGCGATCATGAGATAAAATGAATAAAATTTATAAACATTTAAAAATTAATTTATTTATTCTAAAAATATTCTAAAGCCTAGTTTACCTTAAGAAATAAGGTACACATTGTCTTTCCCAAATAACTTCTATTAATGTTTTATTTATGGTATTTACTCATAGACCTTGGTCTGAGGTCTCCCTATGACACCTGTGAACTTTCTATAGAGGATTCCTGCCCCCATGACTTCCTGATGCAAGAAGAGACCCTATTTTCTTCTGTTTAGGCCTCCTTGATCCCCTGGGAACCACATTCCAGGCACTGGCCACAGCCTTCTGCATTTATCAAACAGCAGTTCCAGAAGCCCAGCCTGTACGGAGCCCTCAACAGGGAGACCCTGGCTTCACTCGCTTAGGTCCATCTATGCCACTCCAAAACTTCCTGCAATAGCTCCACACAGGAACATGGGTGTTTCTAGGCTACTGATACTTCTCCAGAATATAATAGATGCTTCTACAGGAAGGGCAAAGAGAACTTAAGGAAAAGAAAAAGACAGGAAGAAGGGGTGGAAGAGGAAAGGAGGGGAGAAAAAAGAAAGAAAGAAAGAAAGAAAGAAAGAAAGAAAGAAAGAAAGAAAGAAAGAAAGAAAGAGAGAGAAAGAAAGGGAGAAAGAAAGGGAGAAAGAAAGAAAGAAAGAAAGAAAGAAAGAAAGGAATTCAAATAAACAAACAACCAAACTGACAACACTATGTTCGATGCACTAGTACCAGTGCAAGAACAGAAATGACAAGAAAAATCAAGGCAGCATATATCCTCCAGAAATTACTAATCCTACACTAATTACACTCATTGAAAATGACCTGGAAGAACTTTCAGACAATTCAAGAGGATGATTGTAAGTATTTTCAAACACCTCGAAGAAGACATAAAAATGAAAGGTGTTGAAAATAAAATAGTAAATAAACCAAATGAAAAAAATCTCAATCTAAACTCTTATTGACAGAATAGATCATTTGGATAATAGAATCTGGACAAAAAGACAAGGTCTGGACAAAAAGGCTGGGTCACTCAGTTAAAATCAACAATAAATAAATCTGTGCTACACGATATCATGGAAAGATCTAACCTTCAGATTAAAGGTATACGAGGAGACAGATATCATAACAGTGGCCAAAAAATATATTTTAGCATAGAAGAAAATAAGCATAGAAGAAAATAAGATATGTCACATCTGGAGAATGAGATGCTCATCTGGGTCAATGGGCCTACAGAACTCCAAACACACAAGACCAGAATCAGGACTCCGAACAACATACTACAGTTAAAACATTAAAAATGGTAACAAAACACTAAAGAAAGGCATTAAAAGTTGCAAGAGAGAAAGACCAAGTAATTTATAAAGGCAGGCCTCTCAGAATAAAACCTGATTTTTGACAAAGATCTTTAAACCCACAGAGGCCTGGAAAGATGAACTTTCACTCCTGGATGATGACAGCTGTGAACCCAGACCATTGCACCCAACAAAACTACATATAATAAAAGGAGAAAAATAATTTTTCCATGATAAAAACAGATTAAAGGAATGTATGCCCACTAAACCAGCTCTATAGAGAATATCAGAAGAAATATTTCAATATGAAGAGAAAGATAAATATACCCAAGATGTCATGGAGAATACATAAAAAAATTCCAGAACAAGCATAATATGTTCAAAAAACACCACAAACAACAAAAGGTCAGGAATTAATACACACTGTTCAAAAGTAACTCTCAATACTAATGGTTTAATTCCACAATAACAGAACAAGGAATAACAGATTAGATTTTAAAGTAGGATCTAATTTTGTTTTTGTTTATTTGAAATACACTTCAGTATCAATGATAGTTCCCTCTGTGAAAGAAAGTAATAAAACATATTGCAAGAAAATGATAATAAGCAACTAGTTGTGCCTATTCTAATATCTGGCAAACATAAACCTTGTCTACATTTTTATTAGTTTCTTAAGATTAGAGAATTAAATGAAATCTCGTTAAATCCAAAAATATACATATACTAATTTATAGAATTTCTATCTAAAACAAGGCAATAATTTGTATTATCATTAATTCCTAAAAATAATCAAGTCTATTAGTAAAGTGTCATGTTATAAAATGAACACGTAATTGTTGTAAGATAGTATCAGAAAAGTACATTCTAAAATATCATGTGTGTTTGAAACATGGTGCATCTTTTGTACCTTTTGCTGATCACAAATAGAGGAGAACATTTATTGTTTATTTTTTGAGGCATTACAAAGATGATTTGTTGTGTGGTTCATTAACTCCTGCAATTAAAATACTTTATGAAAACGCTAACGTATTAGTTACTAGAAAAAAAAACTAACTTTGTCTTTATATCTAAAACTAAAAAGATAGCATGTTGAAAATGCAATAGCATCCAGTGCAATGGCAGGCTTTCATAAAACAATCAGCTCATTGAGTTGCTTAATACAACTGAAGAATCATTCTGAATGTATGATCTGACCATAGTAATTCTCAAAATCATGCAGTGGTTAGAAACAATCACATTTATATAGAAAACTGATACTGTTGCATCTCCTAATCTGAGGGCTTACTGTTAATATTATAGTTATTTTATGTCAGTCGACCCTAGTGTGAAATATTAAGTGGAAAATTCCATAAGTAAAGAATTCATAAGTTTTAAACTGTAAATGGTTCTGAGAAGTATGGATAAATCTCACCCTGTCCTGCTCCACACCTCCCAGAATGTGAATCTTGTGAATACATCACCTGTTCATTGCTTACTGTCTTATTACATCAAGGTCAGGCTGCTGCAGTCAGTACTTGTGTTCAAGTAACCTTTGTTTTTTGCATCACAGTACAGAAAGCGCATCAGTAATGATGCCAGTGATCTATCTGTTTGGCTAAACAGAATCTGCAAGGTGCTCCCTTCAACCGAAAAGCTGGATGTGCAATAGGATGCTGTGAGAGAACATTCTGACAGCTTTTATTACATACTGCTCTAATTATTCTATTGTATTATTGATTGCTGTTAGCCTCTTACCCTATCTGACTCACAGGTAAACTGTTATACAGGTAAGCACATATAAGAAAAACATATGCACACTGTCTCATACTGCCCCTGGTTCCAGTTTCTTCTAGGATCTAGTAACATACCCCCTTAGACAATAAAATACCAGCATATGATATTTTAAATATTTTCACTAATGAATAAAGATATCCAGAATATCAACGATAATCTTATTATCTTTGCCATAATTACCAAATAAACAAAATATACACAAACTGTGATTAAACAAGAATTACTATGTAACTCTGTAATACATCACTTACTAGATCCTTTTGGCAGGACTATTTTTCTCTGTTTATTCTTGTAATTTAAAGCCCATGACGCTTTCCTAATACTACATTTTTAGAGGTTAAGTTTTAAAACTTATGTGGGAGAAGGCTGTGCATGTAAGTACAGTTGCCACCTAGGCTACAGAGGTGTCAGATCCACCCAATGTGGGCACAGGGAAACAAACTCAGATCCTCTGGAAGCTCAAAATATTCCTGTAACAGTTGCACCATCTCCCCAACCCCTAATTTTACACTTTTCTAGAATGCCTGTGTGTTCATATAGTGTTTATGTACAGAAGCTATTTAGGTGACTCTTAAGGTTACACTCTGGAGAGTGTATGGTAGTCAAATTCAATTACTTAGCAAACTCTTTCAGTCCTGACTCCTTTGTTCACAAGAAAAAAAAGCAAGATTTCTTTCCTAGAGGCTAATGAATTACAAAGAACATCTGTGTAGCCATAGCATCCAGAGGTCAATCAATAACATTCACTCTCCATCAGTATGTACTTAAGGATAAATATTTATGTTTAATTAAATATTGGTATAATATGACATAATAATGAATTTACAATACCCATTGCCAAATATATTTGTATTCTATTAATGATTATTATCTAAGTGCATGTTCATTTTAAAGATGTTTTACCATTTCAACATTCAGAAAAATCAACAGAACTTGCAAGGATGATTAGAAGAGTTCATAAGGGTTAGTGAACCCAACATGATCACAGAAGTAAGCCCAGCAATATGCTTCCAAGGCTCTGGTCTTGAAAATGCATCATAATTATTCAAAGAAATTGCTAATCATAACAAATGTCCAAGTCTAACCTGAAAGGATCTTTTAATGAGATAAGGCCAGAGCATTGGTTTTTTTTTGTTGTTTTTTTGTTTTTTTGTTTTTAAGCATCCCCAGGGATCCACATGTTTGCAGTTGAGTATTACTATATTTGTAAGGTACAGAGAAATGGAATAAGTAAAAATTGTACAAAATGAGCCCCTGGGACAGGAGTGCTTCATCTCCCTAGTGCTGCAACCCTTTAATACAGTTCTTCTTGTTGTGATTCCGTGTGTTGACACTTCAGAACTGTAATTTGGCCACTGTTATGAATCAGAATGTAAATATTTTTGGAGATAGACATTTGCTAAGGGGGTCATGACCCTCTGGTCCAGAAACTAGAATCCAGGACTCTTCTGTTACAAATCATAAGAAACTTTGACTCCTGTGTCACAAAATATTTAACCGTGTAATACTATATAATCTAGAAATAATTAAAGCCATTTCTGAGGACGCTGCCACTCTTAACTGGCATTTACCCTTATATTAAATGCTGACAGTCAAAAATCATAACCCTTACTACAGTCATAGTCTTCCCAATAGGCTACCTTAATTTCTAAACTTCCTTTTCATCCTCACGCTGAAGAAAACAGAAAACAATAACACCATCAAAGAATAAAGTAACAATTAGTAATTATCTTTTACCATACATAAGGGGAAATGAGTCTCCATAAAAATGAGCAAACATCAGAAAAACAAATACAAACAGAACCACCGCCTGAGGTGATGGGCAATGAACTTCCAAGCCAAGCATGCTCTCACTCTCGCCCTGGATAAAACCTGTTTGTCTGGGGATTGGCTCAGCTGCTCTATCTCTATTTCCCGCTTCCCAGCCTTCCAAGGTGTTGCTGTGACCTCGGGTGTCTCTTTGCTGGAGCTGGATCCAACTAACAAAATCCAACACATGCAGGCACTTGTTTCTCCATTCTCCAGTCCCCTGAAGGGCAGCAGAGAAGCCTGGAGTCGGTTACCTCTTCTGCTGCTGCCTGTCTTTATTCTCAATCTTTAAACTCAGCTCAGAGTCTATTAGACAGAAGACCATGTCAGCACTGCAGATTTGCAAATGCTTCACCTCTCCTCTGTATCCTCTAACCAGGTCCTGATCTCAGAGCATGGTACATTAAAAACAGCAAAAGCTACATGGGCACCAAACATTATGTAATCACTTTTCTCCTGTTACTAAAACAAACACACACATCTAAAACTGCCATCTCCCACCCTAGCAGACAAAATGAACAAATTCCCAACTTCTTCCCCCAAGAGATAGGAGAAATGTGCAAAGCAAGATAATTGCAGTGATACACAGAGTTCGGTGAGACGGTTGGTTAGTTCCCGGCTTTACCATCTGACTAGAACAAGTTACTTCATCTCTGAACTCACTGGCTTTCCCATCTGGAAGTCAGAGATGTCATCACAGAATGACTAACGAGAATTAAACAGAATTGAATATGTTCACTGAAGGCAGACATACACTTGGCAACTACTTAACTCCTTTGATGAATCTAAGAAGGGAACAGTCTATCCTATCAGTTTCCAGTTTCATACGTCCTAATACGATTACAAACCCCTAGGGAATATCTGAAATTTAAATATCACAAATTCCTAAGATCCTTCACTCTATGTAAATATAATGCAAGTAAAATTGGCACGTGTGTAAAAGCAGACACACATATTCCCAGAGAAACTACTAATTGACACAAAATCTCTGACAGGCAATTTTAAAATACCAAAATCTTTACAATGATTTAACAATACATGTCTAAATTGCCTACTTTATCAAGAGGAAGTAATTTGATTAGGACACTAAAACTTGTAGCTTCTTCATTACTTTGCAGTAATCATATTTATAATGTAAATATCTGGAAACCACTGAAACACATATCCAAAGATTTGTTAAATAAAATGTGGAACAGACAGTCCCTGGAAAGTTGTATATAAAAAGCAGTTATGAACAGACTAAAATCGGGCTGCAGAGAGTTATATTTGGCTTAATCAGTTAATACTGAAAAGAGAGGGTATTATTCTGTTGGAACCTGGGCATCATTTAAAAATGTGGTGATGTTAATGGTATTAGTTTTTATAATGAGAGAATGCAGATGAGGAATTCAGAACCTGCATGTATCAATGGACTAGAATGCAACAGAATAAATAGGGACACTATACATTAGAGGTGATGTTCATCCCATCTTGGTGCAACTCTGTTATATGACAGTTAACTCTCATGGATGTTATTTAAACTCTCTTTTCCATATTGTTCCCAGTACTTCTTAATAGAATGGAATTTTTGAATGACCAGCAAATATTTTGAAGTTTCTGTTTAGAAACTAAAACTAATAGCCTAAGAGCAATATAGTCAGATGGGATTTTTGTGTTAAATCTATAAAATGCCTACTAGGCTTTATCATTATTCACATATGACCATCTTAGGATTAACCAAGCTACATAAAACAGCTTCAAAATATTTTGTCCCCCCCCCAAAAAAAAACTAATTAAGAACATCTAACACCAGGTTTTTGCATGGTAGTTGAATTACAACATTACATTTTAAAAAATAAATATTTTTCTTTTAATTAAAACAAGAAAAGCTTTACTAATGTGTGCCAAACAATATCTTCACGTGGTATGGGATATTACTTCCTCCTGGAAAGGCAGTGAGTACAGCAGCCTAATCATATTAGGAACTATGCCCTAGTGTTTGCTTTGCTCGTTAGCTGCATGACCACCAGAACATTAATTTAAGCCCCTTTCCCTGTCAGTTCCACACCTTTAATATGAGAGTAATATGTGGATTAGACCATTTTGCTTTTATAGGATTAACTGAGACTTAAAAGAGCAAACCCTGTTATATACATACACATTGTGAGCATCCAAGATACAGCACTATTAAGTGTCTGAGCAGAAGCTCTGCTACAAGCTTGGGAAAGGTTTGTCTGTACTTTGGTTTTCATCATTCAAACTATACTGTTAACTGCACATAAGCCATCAATATCATTTGGTTTAATTCGTGTGTATTTCACATGTAGAATTTAAGTCAAACGACAATGAGCACAACTCACTCTTATGTATTTAAAACAGCACTCTTCATGTGATGTATAGGAAAAGTCCAATCTTTTAAGTCTTAAATTCATCACAAATACATTTGTATAATACAATAAAAGTGAAAAATTGACGAATTCTTGCCCTAAGCCTTCAATTTTTATTATTACGTCATACTATATAAAAGCTCTAAACGTTTTCTCAACTTCTTTATGTATGTCAAGGTAGACTGTAAACAAACATGTCCTAGTTCACAGACTGTAGCATGAAACTCTTCCAAAGACTACTTAAAGGATTGGCAATATGGCTCAGCAATTAGAAAGACTTATATCAATAGCTGAAGGCCTGGGATCAATTCCCAGTACTGACATAGTGGCTCACAAACATCCCTAACTCCATTACTAACTCTGTTCTGACCTTCATGGCTCCTTCATCTGCAAGTATCTGGTATATGTACAGACATCTAGGCAGACATATATACACATAGAATATCAGAAACAATAGATACAAGTAAATGATAAACCAAAAACTCTTAGCAATGATATTTATTTAAACACATCTCAATAGTAAACATATAGAAAGTAAAATGACAGCAAGACAGTCAATATACCACATTGTCTCCTTCAAAAAATACATATTTAATGCACTGTCATATAAAGCTATTTAATGAAGCAACTATGTTGTAATTTAATATACAGGACATTACAGAATAACTACAAAACACAACCAATAAAGTAACCTCATATGTTTTCAGATTAAGTCATTACAATAAACTTGGGACATTTGGTAAATTGTTACTAATTTAGGTTGTATGCAAAGGATATGAGGGGCATACCTATATAAAGAGAAGAATTGACATTATAAAACATCAAAGTCCATAATATATATTAAAGTTTATTTTTTAAATTTTATTTGGAAAACAAAATTTTTTCCATGTTGTCTTCTACATAATGGTTTCAACAGAATGCTTTATCAGTTCTGGTTTTAATACAAATTAGCAACAGGCCCTACCAATAAAGTTGAACCCTATTCCAGCCAATCTATACATAAATGCATATACATATATGTATACATATATATAGATGCATGCATACATGTGCACACATACATACATACAAGCTAGTAATAAAACAAAAAAAAATGTTCTACAATCCCTATCCTTAAGAGAATGAAGTACAAAAATCTTAAAATAAACAGATATATAATTGTAATTAGGTTGGTCTGTTACAGGTAAGTCATGTCTTACCTTCAAGCTTGACTTAAAAACATCTAAGAAAACGTGAAAATGTTTTCACTGGTTACTTTGAAAACACATTGGTTTTATGGAAAATACTTTATAGTGATTGAGATTGAAAAGGATGGCAAGGGGCAATCTCTAACCCAGAAAGAAATATTATTGTTTCTCCAACCTGGAAGATGGTTTTCTTCTTTAGATTTTACACTAAGACAATCTTTACCTTAGGGAGTACACAAAATACAACAAAGTCTAAACACAATCTTAATTCCAATCCACCTGAAGAACACACCAGGAAAAAGATATATGATCTCTCTTTATACTGAAGTTTTCTGCAACAATTCAGCAACTATTCAGACAATTCTAAAGTTTCTAATAATAAAACTTCAGTGTCAGGACCCAAATCTTTGTTTTGTTTTTTAAAGCAATGATTCAAATGTTTAATGTCCACAAGTGAAAAACCTTCAAGTCTCCAGAGACATAAGGCCGCAGCCAGCTACTGGGTAATAAGCTTATGTCTCTCAGAGTATTTTTAATCAACCTCTGTGCCCCATCATACATGAAACACAGTACAGCTTGTTCCACGTCTGATCCAAGACGCTAATGATAGTAGCTGTGGTCATCAAATTAGTAGCACAAATGATCATACATTCACACCTAAAGTGCAAAGGAACATTCTTACCACTTTATTCTCACTTCAGTTCTGTCTAAAGCACATGAAATAATGTCATTCCTACCTTAACAAA
Source organism: Arvicanthis niloticus (assembly GCF_011762505.2). NCBI lineage: Eukaryota > Metazoa > Chordata > Mammalia > Rodentia > Muridae > Arvicanthis > Arvicanthis niloticus. The sequence continues at coordinate 113,840,439 of NC_047660.1, read as the reverse complement.
TAAGCTTGCCATTTCAGATAGCTGATCCGTGACAGGTTACTAGTATTCAAGACTGCTCTGAAGAACAGTGTCACCACATAAGCCAACAGGAAGCAATTTGCAGGCTATGGAGTTTAATTTGTTGCCTAGACTTTTTCACTGTTTTTGATAAGACCAGGAAAGAGTGCATACAATATAGGTATTTTAATCCACATTAGTTTAAAATTTCAATTCTATTACATTATTTTTTTTCATTGGACTTTGTGGGTTGAGTCTTTTCACAGGAGACAGAAACCTACTCTCAGAAATACCAGCTACTTTCTGCACCCAGGAAGGTCATGGTGTTGTTGGCAGTTGTCAAGGTATTTGTTTGCCCAACTTTTATCCAGCTGGAGCAAAGGTAGGAAGTTCTTGATACACAAAGAGAAAGTGGAAAAGCCAAAGAGAATAGGCAGACAGTCCTTGTCCATTATAGCCAGTGCCATATATATATATATATATATATATATATATATATATATATATATATATTGAGAGAAAGAGTCAGACAGAGACAGTGAGACAGAGAGATACATATATCTCAGATATAGGATTTTGGCAACTTCATCAGAATAGTTAGAATGCATTGAAAATCTTCATAAAGTAAAATGAATTATTAAAAAAATACAATACTGAAAGAGAGGATGTTCATTAGAGTTACTTTACAGAAGCACATGCTGCTGATACAATTAAATGATCAAATATTACATTTGCCTTGTCAAATTTCCAGCTCACCCGTGAGCATAAAGGGCACTTGAAGCATCCAGAAAGAAGCAAGTGTGAGAAACAGCCTCCCTCCCCTCCACACGCAGTAATTTTTATCTAGAGAATATTGTGGGACTAGCACAAAGGGAAATAAAATCAAGGAACTACCTGGGGACTCCAGCTTGTACTGAGGGCGATCATGATGACAGCAGTCTAAATGAAGTACGATTCCATTTCATTCTAACAGTCTGTAACTATAAGTCTCCTTACAGGCAGCCAAGGCCAAGAGACATCAGTTCATTCATACAAGGTCACTCAGAAGCTAATTTTTCATCTGTGTAAACAGTGAGGAACAGACACACAACTCTTGAATTGTATAGCCAATGGTAACACTTAAATTTGACTCTAGGACAGGCTGACTGTCTCCAAACTCCAGACTGATAGTTTAATAAACAGTTATAAAAGGTTAATAAAATATTTTATTGTTGGTTACAAAATAACCAGCTCAACATACTGGAAGAGAAACAACTAAAGTTCAGTATCTTGAAGGATGAGTAAGTTTACGATGACTAGTGACAAATAATCAGGCCTTTTTATTGAGGGTTTTGGGTTTTCTTTTTTCTTTTTTTTCTTTTTTTTTTTTTTTTTTTTTTTTTTTTTTGATTTTGGTTTTAGTTTGTGTGAAGGGTAAGTCAGGAGGATGTGTGTTTTGAGATGGTGTCTGATGTAGCCCAGGATGGCCTCATTATATAGTTGATGATAACCTTGAGCTTCTGATCTTCTGCTTTTACTTTCCAAGTGCTGGAATTAAAGGCATATGCCACCATGATCAGCTCCATGAAATGCTTAGAATCCAACACAGAGCTGAAATGTACGCTAGGCAAGTACATCCCCAGCCAAGCAGGCTCCATTAAAAAGTATGTGAAACCTAGATCTTTCTTCTTCTTCCATTCTGTAGAAGAAAATATCTTCTTGCTACAAAACTGTGTACTGGACTTTCAAAAAGCATTTGCTTTATAAACTTTAAGTAATTAGGAGAGATATCAGTACAATATATGAAAGAAATCTATATCAAGAACAAGTAATTTTAAGGTGTCCATGAATGTGTTGAAGACATTATCTCTTCAAACGGTTATTGGAGAAATACAGAAAGCTCAAAGTTCGTATGAAATTCTGTCTTAGCTATAAACATTATGATCGATGATACAAGGAGGTGTAAAAATTACTCTAAACATTGCTAATAATAGGATGTTTTGAAATATATTGAGTGATTACAGTTACTTAAGTAGCATGATGGGGGGTAACTTCTGGGTAGAATTGTGTGTCCTTTCCATATCACACCCACACACCGTCACAGGTTTTTGGCAAAAGAGAACATGGCAAGGAAGAAAACAGTTAAGTCTCATACCCATAGGTTATCAGAAACACTCAGAGGTACACTGGGTACAATCAGAACAGAAGCTGTGAGCTTTTTTCTTAGACTATGCAGCAAGTGCTTTAAATGACTCCTTTGGCTATGGTTTTAAGGCTTAGTGGAGAACTATTTTCAACCAACAAAGAGTTAAAAGTCAGAATGCATCAGGGAACCACTGGGCAGAGACAAGGCATCCTGAGCCCATTCCTTAACAGACTTGTAGCTAGTCCAGTCTGCACCATCCTTAAGTCTCCTATGTTCCTGGCCTGGAGCCAATGGTATCATTTTACTGAGTGGGGGAAAAGTTTCATTCTTCTACCTGACTCTGTAATCTTGTTTTTCCACATTTTCTAACTGCACAAACCAAAGCCTTCCCCCAAATACTTATAAAGAATGAAAATGAAAGGAAGAGAATGAGGAGGAGGTGTCTGGGAGTTTTGCTTGGTTGGGTGGCTGGGTTTCTTTTAGTGGACAGGACTCATAGTACTGGGTACTACTTGAAACATTGATAGGGCATCCGTGGAAACAAGGACTCTGTTCGCACCCAGTGAATTCAGGTAATGCATCCATTGTTCCACACAGCTATGGTCTGGTGACGGGAACCTCAACTAGAACAAGCTTGCCCTGCATTTTCCTTTGTATTTAGATGTCAGCTTTGATAAGGTCACGCCTTGAAAGATCCACATAGCATGCAACACTCAGACAGCAATAAAGCCCTCAGTCATTCCCATATTCAGAGAAGACTGTAGGAAAGGGGGGAAATCAATCCGAATCACATCCCCTCCCCAAACACAAACAGATTTCTACACCTAGCACAGTTATGCCTGCACAATGTAGACAGACCCTCAAACACGAGGTCCTACCTGCAGACAAAAACAAGGGTGGTTGAAGAAATGGGATCCCACTTCTCTCGTTCTGTCTTGAAATTATCCCCTCACTGGCTGTATTGGAAGAGCATCCCGAAGATTCTTTATTCCTCTTTTGCTCTCTTCTTGTTTCAATTAACAGCAACTCCATAAAGAATCTAATTCCTGCCCCTCTGTGTTGGTTAGTTGTATGTCAACTTGACACAAATGACATTGGCCTACAGACAGGTCTGGAGGCATTTTTTAAACTGATGATTAGATTAACATTTGGAAGATGGCTCAGCCCAGTATGGATAGTGCCACCCTGGGTAGGTGGTCTAGGCTTGTTTAAAAGAGCAAGCCATTAAGAAGTGCTCCTCCATGGCCTTTGCCACAGTTCCTGCCTCCAGGCTCCTGCCCTGAGCTCTTGCTCTGATTTCCCTAGATGAGGGACTGTGACCAGAAGTATAAGATGAAGTAAAGCCTCTCCTCCCACAGTTGCTTTCGGTCATGGTGTTTTGTCACAGCAGTAGAAACCCTAACTAAGCACCTTCTATTTCCTTGAACCTCCCAAAAGATTTGACTTCTACTGCCAAGCTCTCTCCCATGAGCTTCCCATAGAAACCAATTCCCCAGGCTGCCTTCCTCCCAGGCATCCCCTTAAGATCCAGTCCTCTTCTCCCTTGCTGTTTTCCTTTCCACCTGTTCCCAGAAGAACCTAACCTGACATCATTGTGAGTGAAAATCCCCCAGAGAGTCTGAGGAGGTGGAAGAATACCACAAGAGCAAAGGATGCACAACATAACTGTCTCAGTTCCCAATTCTCTACCTCTGTCTCTATACATACACATGTACATACATTCATACATACATACATACCACACAAACACACACATGTACATATACATACATATACATCATATATATATTATATACATATACACACATATGTACATCTATGCATACACATATATCATATACATATACACATACTTGTACATATACACATACATATACATATTTTAATGGCACCATAAATCCTGACATTTGCTCCTACTTTTGTCTCTATATGACATAGAGAGTGAGATCTTACCTCCTTGGCTACACTCAAACATTCCCAAAATTCTTGATGAAATGCTTCCATTTGGAACTCATAAATAAATGCAGAACATGTGTATGTGTGTGTATATAAATGTGTATGTGTATACATCTTTTTCTATAAAACTCAAAGAATTGTGAGCAAATCAATATGCAAGTACAAACAATCATTTACACCTCCTATCAAGGCCTGGAGATCTGAAATATTTGAAAACAACGACAACAAACACCTTCAGGTACAACTCTGCTAGACGGACACTCAGTTCAGACAGTCTCTCTCAAGCAGACTGCCCTGTAGCTCCTGCTTCTCCAAGCTCTTTCAGAAACCCATTTCACCATCACACTGGCTCTAAGAGCTGAAACTTTCTAAACAATGTCTCTTACATTCTTTTAACTTTTTGTCTCCTGCAAACAAAAAGATCTCCAGGACAAAAGGTAACTGAGTAATCTGCTACCTTTAATAATATATTCTAATAAATCGAAATATAGCAATAAGGCTAAGGTGTTTTTCACTTTAGGATATAAATTTATCTATCCTATTGAGTGACTACTTATTTGTAAGCATATCTCTACTATAATTGCTTAAAATAATAGAATAGTTATTATTTAAATATATAGAAAATTAATTAAATATTATTTCTTCTGGGGTTTGAAAGTATATAGAAAGAGAAGTCCAATTTTTTGTGTGTTTAAGAGATTTGTCCTTTTTTTTAAAAAAAAATGAAACCATTGTCTAATTACTTGTAAGGAAAATATTCTTCCTGGTAGATTCTCTTTTGGGGACTTGGTCTGGGGATTTTCTCACAGTTAGACAATCTTGAAATGTACCTTCATCCTGTTTTCAATTTTTGATACCCAATATCTAAAAAGCCCTTTTTCTACCTGAAAAACTTTAAAAAGCAAATGATAGCAGTTTTGTTTTTTTATCTCTCACATTTAATACTATGAACACATGAAGGCATGGATATGATTAATATGTAATGCTTGCTCACAAGAACAGAGTCTTCGATCTCTATTAGTTAAAATAACTGTTACAATTTTTCATTCATATTAAGTTACTCATCAAGAAAATCTTCAAATGGTAGAGAGACAATATCATGAAGTTAATAAGAGAGAAAATTATAAATTTTTAGATTAAATTGATTGTGTATTGGAGGCTGGGGCAAGAAGGACTCTCCCATTTGCCAATAGTCCCATTTGTCTTTAATGGCCACACTAAACCACCCTGAGTCAGAAATACTTAGGATTCCCTCCCACAATGACGACAAAGACAAGGGCCATCAAAAGGCACCAGACAAGCCAATAATGGTCTTCAGAAGAAGCTTTGTAACCCTTGTCCTGGAGAAGATTAACACTTAGAGAAAAGTGTAATTGTGTCTTAACTGCATAAGATTTATTACACTCATATCAAGAATGCTCAGTCTCTGGTCTCCTACCTTTACAGCCGTGGCAGTGGAGAACAGGACAGCAGAGGCTCTGGCAAGGCCTGGTGCTGCTTTAAGTACTTGCGCCCACACATAGTTGTCTATTTTCCATTAGCTTCTAAACATTGTTTCTAGATGTTTCTTTCCCTGCAAAAACTGCAAATTTGCTCAACTGCGTGAGAACCTGGGGTGGAACTTACCAAAAAGAGTGTGTAAACCTTGGTTTAAAGCTGGTTGTTGTCAACAATGGAAATCTGTTTTCATGTGCTTCTCGAGTGTGTGTGTGTGTGTGTGTGTGTGTGTGTGTGTGTGTGAGATAATCTAGATATGTCTTCTTAAGTGAAGAGATAGAATACAGACAGATTTCTTACTCCTTGAAAGATACCACAAACGTCCTACAGGCTTGCTGATAACATTTTTAGAGAATTAACATGCATTCTGGGATGTGTGAATTTCTAGACCAGAATGTCAAAGGACTTGAAGTTTTTAGACGGAATAAATGAGGGCAATTCCTTAATGTTTCCTGAGTCTGTCTCTGTTTCTCTCCATCTCTCTGTCTCCCTGTCTGTCCCTGTTTCAGTCTCTCTGTCTGTCTGACTGTCTGTCTGTGTCTCTGTCCCTCTTCCTGTCTCTTCCTGTCTCTGTCTCCTCCTGTCTCTCTGTCTCTCTCTGTCTTTCTGTCTCTCTCCCTATCTCTGTCTGTCTGTGTCTTTGTGTCTCTGTTTCATTGTCTCTCTGTCTCTCTCTCTGAAAGATTGTAGTAACGCTACGATTAAATGAAATATAAATAATCAGGAATATATTGCCAAATTAGGCAAGCAACAATGACACCATAATGTATTCTCAGGAAGACAGGCTGAATTATGGACTTCTTACTGAAATTTCAAGTACACAAAATGGTTTGTCTGGTGGCCACTAGATGGTAAGTGATGTGATGGAGACTATGGCAGGCTATATGTGCCGAACAGGGCACACGTATTGTATCTGAACAATGATACATATCTCCTCCTTTGAATAACATATACATATGAATACCAACCTTTTATTTAATAATTTGAAATCGTTTGATATAAACTTGCACAACTTTTCAAATGTATATATTCTGGAAACCCTCACACGTTTGTCTCTTCTGTACTTGTACAAAATAACTTTGCTTACACTAGTATACCATGCTACAGCTGCCATACTCAGTGCCCTGTAGTTATGAACAGCAGGTTATATGCATGGAAAGACATTAGGATCAGAGTTTTTGAGAAACTCTACTTGTGGCCCACAATTTCAGAGCGCTGAGCTACATGCTGAGCTACTGAACTCATGTGACCTGAGATCTGATTCCACGGCTGTGGCCTTCGGGCTACAGTGATAGTGTTACTTTACCAAAATAATCCCCCCCTCAATAGGAACTCGTTCCAAGGGTGCTTGCAGGTGCCAGCTTCTACTCTTCTGGAATAAGATTCCACTAGGCTAATATAGTGGAGGACTGTTTTTCGTTCAAAGGAGCTCCTATATTTGTACTATTCATACTGAATGCAGTCTCGGCAAATACTTGCATTTTCCCTTGCTAAGGAAGCAGTGGCTGTTTCACTATAAAATGTAGTGATAATGGCAATAGATCTAAGAGTGACACAGGCTAAAAAAACAACCACTAAGAACCTGAACACAAAATGTACAATGATACACATCTCCTCCTTTGAATAACATATACATATGAATGCCAACCTTTCATTTAATAAATTGAAATCATTTGATATAAACTTGCACGACTTTTCAAATGTATATATTCTGGAAAATTCTTCCACTACAGTGTTCTTTACAGAACATGGTTTTTAATATTTTGTTGCATTCTATTTTGTGGCTATGCAGTGTTTACATGACTGAGGATTTCAGAGTAATAGTCAATTGTTCTATCAAAGACTGTGGATATGTCATTTAAAGGAATTTTAACAGATGAAACTACACTAAATGGGAATGTCTGCAAACATAAAATCATAACTGAAAATTTTATAGTCAACACCTCTATTGATTCAAGAAAATGAAACATAAGCTGTAACAACCGGCATACTGGTTTGTTAACATCCATCTTCCAACGAGAGGGGCACAGATCACAATTAACATAATAAGTGGTAAATGCCGATACTGGGTTTCTATTGCGTCCAAGCCACTATGTTAGGTATGTCCGAACACACTCCGGTTTTGAGAATCTGCTTACACACCAAAACTTATACGGCAGCTCTTGTTTTCCGTATTTGAACAAACGTTCAGCGCGCTCACATAAAGGCAGTAATCTCTAGTCACAGTTATCAGCTGTACTGCGATGCCAGGGAACACAAACTACCACTGTCACTGCAGCACTGCAGCGTAACAATCCAACACCACCGTTTTAAGTTGGATCAGACATGCTGTAATATACATAAAGACTTTTAAGTCTCTAGATTCCAAAGATGCACACTGTATAAAAATGCCTCATTTTTCTTTTTTCTTTTTTTCCTAAAGTGAAAATCTGTCTTGATTCTATCCAACTGGTGATGTATTATGGTGGTGCTGTAATTGGTTTTGGGTTTTTATCTTCTAGACATGGTCTCACGCTATGACCTACACTGGCCTCAGATCTGAGAAGTCTTTGTTAGGTGGCCTCTCAAGTGCTGGGATTGCAAACTGAGCATAGGTCTGCTCCTATCTTCTTTGGTAATTGCACTAGGATTTGAACCCATGGCCTTGCACACTTTGGCCACACACTGCAGCACTAAGCTGTATCCCAAGCCTTCCAACAGATTATGTTTAAAGAGTGTCACTTACACACAGATAGCAAATGCTTGTTGCTTACAAATGTAAGACACCTAGACATACAATGCAATCAGAATCACTGAACGCAAAAAAAAGAAAGAAAGAAAACTATCAACAAATGGTCTGAGAGGATCACGCATGTCCAGTAGCTGTGAGTGCTGGACAGTGGGTGTATCCCAGCATATCCTTCCCACGAGCACTGGCTAGGAACTGAAGGGTGCACACAAGCTCCTGCTTTATGCTCTGCCAATCCCTTCTCCTTGTTCTTTCCTCTTCTGACTTTGAAAACTACTTACTGAGTTTAGAGCTGAACAATTTCGGGTCCATATCTCCACATATTTTGTACACACCCAGGCAAATGTTTCAGTTTTTCTTTTGTACAGACTTAACTAAGATTTTCTACCCCATTACTCTGAGCTCCTTTTTTTTAGTAAGAAGTTTATTTGGGAAATTGTTTTCATTATTGTAAGATTGTTCTCTTTGTGTACGTCCTGCACGATATCCTAACATTAATTGCTTAATTTGTCTCTCCAGTCTCCTACTAATGAATGTTTTCTGCAAAAGGATTCTCACCTTCTTGTATGTACCAAAAAACATGAATAAATTTGTACAACTAACATTTAACGAATATATGTAATACCTAATTGTATGTATTGTTTTCCAACTTACATATACATGACTTTAGACTTTCATCAAAATCCCCTGAGAACCCTTGGTGCCCTGCATCTTTGTCAACGAAGTATCCCACATGATACGACAGGAGCTTTGCTCATGCTAGATGCCAATGCATGGCCTTTTATTTCGAGTGAAGCTAAATCACTCTTTGTATGTGAAAGGGCCAATTCTGTAGTTCTTTGAATTATGTTTTAGTTGAAATGGAGCAAATTTCCCTTAGTTATCTTCTTAATTACTAAAAAATGGGGCACATTATGCTGATTATTTCTTTATTCATCGAACAAGTTATAATTTTTCATTTCCATTTGCTCCAATTCAGAACGTATCCCGCAGTTCATTATGAGATATGGATGCTGGCACATTGACCCATCTAATATAGTACGTCTTCCAATTCTTAAGAAACCTTTCACATAAGCATTAATACAAACAAAACAAATTTCTTCATGAGACGTACTTTAATTTTGGGTTTTCGTCCTATCGAATTGTTTTATTGTTTAGGAACTGTCAGTCAGCTGCTTATCTGACGTTTATGGGTAAAACACTTTGCCATGTGTAAGAAATTTTTTTAAACCACTGCCATTCAATTCGTTTATACCTATTTCCATTCTAACTGCTTTAACAATTTCTTCCAGAGCAGCACTTAAAGGAAGTGAGAACATGTTCAGCACTGGTCTTGTTTATGGCATTATTGGGCATATCTATGCACTCTCCCATAAATCATAGCAGCTTTTGGATAGATTGTAAATATGTTTTACTGTAACAGAAAACTGTCCTTTTATTCATACTTTACTAAATACAGAGAACTTTTGTTAGTTTTTTTTAATATATATATTTTTCAATACAATTGTGATTTTCTGCCTTTTAATACAACAAATGTTAGCAGACTTCCCATAAAGGAACCATCCTTACATTGCTAAAATAAACCTCATCTGTCAATAATGCAATGTTACCTTAGGGAAATCTACATTAATTTACTACGTTACAATTGTCATTGCTATTTAAACTATGATTCTTGAGAATATTAGAGTAAGAAAAGCCAACTTGTAAAGCAAGAAACTAGTATCTCCTAGAAAGATTTGGGAACAAGGTTCTGAATCTATTTTGGGAACCGGTATAAGTTAGCTGATTGTGCCCTGTTGGTTAGATACAGGGACACGAGTCTTACTGCATAGGGAAATTTCATCGAAATACTATGTCTGAAGTTTCTATTTTCTATTTGATCTCTATTTAACAAGGCATCAACTCAACTCAGGATTACTGAATACCTACTATTTTCAGAAGATTTTAAGCAGTGAACTAATAGTTTAGTGACTTGATCAGATAAAAAATAAAAATATGTTTTTATTGCAAAGCGGTAAAACATTCATGTCTGTGTGTCTAAATATTTTTCAGAATATTTATGAGAAGAATATCCTAAAACAATACACCTACTACATAAGTTTCATATCTCACTCCATTCCATGTTATTTTACATCAGGTTTTGAACTGATAACCAGTACTAATTTTCTGTTACAGAAATATTGTCCTATTGACTACAGACAAAGATCTGAGAGCAAGACAACCTAAATTTTATCCACATCGCTTTACCTCCTTTGTCTACCTTGTCTCTCTCTGATTATTTAAGGCAGAATTCTACTATGTATGCCAGAACTCACGTTCCTGATCCCCCTGCCTCAGCTTCTAGTACTAGGGTTACAAGATTGAGTCCTGATGCCTGGATAGCTATGCCAGCCGGCCTTTAACTGAAGCCAGTTTTTAATTTATAGGATGAAGGAAAGCTGAGAGGTGTGGCGAACACATAAAATTCCATCACAAGACTCATGACTCAGAGGCCAGCCTGAGCTACATGAGACCCTGTCTAAAACAATGAAATAAAATGGTAAAATGGGAGAGGAAATGATAGAGGCACATGAAATACATAAATAAAACTGTCAAAGAACAAACACATTCATATGCATGCACACTGACAGACTGAGACAATGCTAACATTTACCTCATGGATTTTTTTTGGGGGGGGAATGAATACAGACAACCTGTGTTTTAAAATGTATTTGATTAGGTTTGAGCTTCTTTTTAAAAATCATTTGTTTTTAGAGTTGCTAAATGGAAGCCAACATCCCTCAAATATAAATTCTGAAAGAAACAAATTATTTAAAAAATAGAAATTATTTATAATCTAATGAAAATAACTGCCACCATGTCAATAACATCTAAATGTCTGTTTTTAAACTAGGCCTGGGCTATACCTTCCTTCTGAGGAATTAATTCTTGCTCCAATAAATAAATAGCAAGTTTTTCTCTTTCTCCCTTTACACACTAGTTCACACAGTTTATCTTAAGGCTTTTGTGAAAACCACTAACCTAACTAAGAAATTACAACTTAGCAGCTCATCTTAAAACACTGAAGATATTTTCACTACACTGTGCTTGTTAACTATTCCACGGTCTTGACCAATGCTCCCTGGCACAGGATAGATAGCTTTATACTCCAGATTTCAAATCTGTGAACTTGATAAGTAAACACTTGTCTGCTAGGCTTCTGGGAGATGCTCTCCTGGAGCCTTGTTGTTCTCTGTCTGTCTTTTCCTACTCCCTATGATGTAGTAGTGGAAGAGAGTTCGATTAAGGTCAGCTTAAGGGACTCAGTCAGTACCCAATTCCTGGAATCCATGAACTCAATAGCTGTCACCTGAACTGCCAACTGAAGAGGCTGGTGACACTGAGTTAGTCAACAATCCTCGTAGAAGGTAGAAGTAAGCTTTACTTCTCCAAATTTACAAGCTAACACAATACCTAGAAAATCCAAGGAAGATGAGATACAAACATAGGGTAGAGAGTTAACAAGTGTACCAGGACTTTGTAATCGAGATCCACCACATTAATAGAAAATGAGGTGGGGTTTGTTTGTTTGTTTGCTTTTTTTGTGTCTACCTGGACTATTATACCCAAGCATGCTCCTGGTCCAGCTTCACCAAGTAGATCTCCAAATCTGTGGGGGAAATGGCGGTGGAAGATTCATAATCTTTGTGGTATTTAAGGATATAGAAACCTCAAATCCAGCCTGGAGAATAGGGTAATCTTTTAACTTCCTATATCCCAGCTCTAACCTAAACTGAAGCTTAGAGAGGACAAGAGTAAGTTTTGGTAGACATATTTTTTTACTGCAATGCCACTTTGCTAGCATTTGCCCATTAAATATATACCAAACCGTGTTGATGTGCAAGCCGCCTTTGCCAAGCATGATTACTATTTTAATTCCAGGTACAATCTTGAGACAAGATCGGTAATAATGCACAGGCTTACTTTTAAAAAAATTAAGCCACATTCAAAGTTAATTTACTTTGGAAATGAGAAGTCTGGTTTTGTTGCGCTTTGTTTATCACGTCTACTGATATTGAGCAAATTTATTTCCTTTTTTGTAGGAGTGTTTGGGTGAAAGGAGGGGTTTGTTTGTTTTATCATGTATCTAAACCTGGCTGGGATTATATTCTTGAAGTTGGCACGCATTGGGCAAGGAGAGGCAAAGGTACACAAGTTTGACAGAAATAAACGTAGATGGGTATTTTTAAACGTATCACAAGGACACGGAGTGGCAGCAAAGGTGGCAGACCACCTATCTCCCTGCAGCCAGAATGGCACCTCTCCCTACTATTCCTGGAATACCACACCAGTCTGGGACAAGTGGTAAAACTCTCAGCCCTTGGGTGTCTTCGGGAATTTTTCCAACACCCAACTCCAAATCTCAGAATCTAAATACCAGCTGAATGAAAACTCTACAGTGTGCTTTCACTACTCCTGCCTACAAAGAACAGTTTCTTGGAAGAGAAAAGTGCTTTCCTTCTTCTAAATCAATGGTTCTCACTCCTAAGTCTGCGACCCTTGAATATAGCTCTTCCTCTTGTGGCAACCCACAGCCATAAAATTATTTTTGTTGCTACTTTACAACTAATTTTGCTACTGTATGAATCGAATTGTAAATATTTGTTATGCAGGGTATCAGATATGTGACCCCTGTGGGCGTCATGACCCACAGGTTGAGAACCACTGCTCTAAAGTAAAAGTTGTGTCTGACAGAAACAGTCAGAAAAAGAGAGACTAGAACATGGGCAAGTTTTATACATAAGGGGATTTTGTTTGCTTATTTTAACCGATACTCTAATAGTTTTCATCTGATGGAATCTAAAATGTTATGCTAACAGCATAGTTTGAATTAAATAATGTATTAAGGAAAACCTGCCTCTCCCCGGGCCCCTGTTCCGGCCGTCAATCTTTTCTGCTGCGCATTCATTGTTGGGTAGAGTTGAGAAATGTAGGAGCGATCACACCCATTGAGCTGTCTGTCCTGCTAGACACTTGTCAGATATAAATAAAATTCTCCCTAAAGTCCCATTAAAAAAAAAAAAAAAAAAAAAAAAAAAAAAAAAAAAAAAAAAAAAAAAAAAAAAAAGGCCCTTTGTAACATCTGACTCAGTACAACTGGACAACCCATGGATCTGTTAAGAAACAAAAGCAAAAACCAGTCAGAGAAAGAGTTCCAAAATTAATGCAAATGCATGGTAAGCCTTAAAAGTTGCAAAAGAGCAGTTTCACATCTGGCTCCATGAAGGCGAATTCACAGCCGAGTTGGGAGCAAGACAACTGTGAAACAGCTGGATAATCATACACAGTCGGCCATCTTTCATGTTGCTATATAGGTCTTAACCTAATTTCACTCAAAGGGTCTTCAGTAAGTTCACTGAAGTTTTAGCCAATGAGCTGCTGTAAGAAATTAAACTTACATATTTTGATGCCTTAAGTATAACATGGTCCCAATTTGACATTGGGAGAGGAGAGTCAGTGGAAAGCAGAGGAGAAAATATGATGGCTCTTTGAACCATCTTTAATAGCCTGAACTCAGACACAATGTTATCAGCTTGAAACAATGAGAGGACTAAACCTCTGTTCTCTGCCACCCTAGGAAAATGCCTGTTTTCATACTGAGGTCTCTCCAAATGATAACACTCATGTATCCAGGTTCTTGACATAATGGAAGCTTCCCTGGTGAAGCAGGCATCTTGCCCATCAACCTCAGATCCACATATCTCCTGAATTATAATCAGAGACTGGTGTTCACACCCTGAAACTGATCCATCACTCTAATCTTCTGCCTTAAAAATAAGTTAAGAGGAAAGGCGAAGGCACCATATGACTCAAACCATGCAGATTTCAGCATGGCCACCCCATTTCCAGTCACAGGTGGGCAATGACTATTGCTTTGAGGCTATTTGTCAATACAGCTCAGAAGTCCTTTGAAAAATACAACTAACAAATGTCAGCAATCAAGAAAGCCAAAATATTTTCATGGCAAAACAAATACAGAAGTCTTATACAGAAGAGAAGCATAAAAGCATCAGTGTGGTGCTTATGATACAGATATCCTGAAGTACTGTAGCACACTGGAAGCAAGAGAGACCCTGGCTCAACAAGGTGGAAGGGAAGAACTGACTCCAGATAGTTGCCTCTGACCTCCACATGCACACATGGACATACACACAACTCACATGTCACACACACACACACACACACACACACACACACAGACACTAAAATAGTAAAAATTAAAAATGTAAGTCATTTTTACAGTCCAATTTTTCTCCCAATAATCACAGTCCAAGAAAATAAGCTCATATTACAAATCTCTCATATAGATAATGTACCGTAATACTTTTTGCTCAGTACCTTTAAGGTAAAAATCACCGAGAGAAAATGGCTCAAACAAATGTATGGAGCATGAATAATCATTAAAATTTTAAGCATCTTGGTAATCTGTGCTTTACTATGAAATAAATTAATTTCATGGAAAGGCTAAGCCCAGTGAACAAGTAGATCAGCAATTACTACAACAGTATATCCACAACCCAGTGAGACCTCAGAGCTGCTCTGAGTTAGCAAACAACCACCTCCGACATTTACTGCAACATCTAGTGTGTGACACAACTGGGTGTCCCAACCTCTGTTACCAGCGTTAGTGCCTAATGTCAATCAAGACTCCCAACAGTCCCAAGAGGAGCCTTGCATGTTCTGTAGAACAGCTTGTCAAGATCTTAGAGCTCATAAGTGCCTATATTTGAGCATGAGGGGAAATGATGGTTTCCAGTCGCTCTCTCCTGAGAATCTACTAAGGACTAATAGTCAGGTGTAGCAAAATTTACAACTGCTACTATGAGTTAGCTTTGACTTAGCACCAAGAGTTTATGTAGAAAATATGGCCCTGATACGTCAATGACAAAGATGATGGAACTATGAATAGGTGGGTCTGGTGGGAAAAATGAATTATGGGGGTCATTGGTGGTGAGTCTTTCAGTAGCTATTGAGGGAGTTCTCATGAAACACTGCTTAGCTCTCCTGGGAGAATTTTAAAAGAGCAAGACTGACCCCTCCCTAGTCTCTGGCCTCCTATCTCACCATATGATCTCTCCCTTGGACTTTTTCTGCTCACACACCCACCTACCATGATACTATCCACCATGAGGTGTAGCACGTGAGGCCATCACCAGATATGAGATGCTACCAAGCCATTTCCCTGAACCTCTAACACTGTGTGATAAACAAACTCCTTTCCTCTCTCTGTTACCCAGCCTCAACTATTTTATTATAGCAATGGAAATCACATTAGTACATAGATACAAGAGTGAAGGCTTCAGGTTTCCCAGGATCTCCAACAGTTACCATCCACCTATCATCATTATATTTATCCTTATCGTTGGCTTTGTCATAATTTAATTTATATTAATGAGGAAAGTATACAATCAATGGAAACTGTGACACTGTGATATCCATATAGTTTGTGTACAAACATAGCTATCCTTTCAAAAGTATATTTGCTTTTATGGAGAAAAACATTAAAATTCCATGACTCTAGGTTTTTAGAATATACAGTTCATTGCTGTATTCCAGTCACGCTACGTGGCAACAGCAGTATCCCAGAGCATCTCGCTGCTCACTGTCACTTACTTAGTTCATCGCCCTTCCTGCCCATCTCCTCACCGTAATACTACCTTCTGGGTGTCACTCTGAGTTCGACAACAACTGGTAAGTGACTGCACACCACTCTGACCAGAATTATTTTTTTCCATTTTAAGACAGGATTTCACTACATAGCCCTAGCTGGCTTAGACCTCACTATAGAACAGGCTGTCTTCAAATTCACTAAGATCTGCCTGCCTCTGCTCAGAAGTATGCTAAAATTAAAGGTGTCCATCACCACCCCCAGCTATGACCAGAATTCTAGGTACCTTATCTCTGGTCCTCATTTCTGACTGTGAATGGAAAAAAATACACTTCTCAAATTCCTAAGAAAATAGAACTAATTTGAATAATTTTGCTATTTCTGCTTGAGTTGAGCCAGTCCATTTATTATTTGGGGAAATATAACCACTTCCAGAATACTGTAAATGAAAAAATCTTTTTTCATTCTTTCCTTTTTTTTTTACATTAATAAGAGAAACTAGGCTTTTATTCTTTCCATTCAATATACAGTTTTTCTAAGTCCCTTTTATGCTACTAAAGCATAGTCTTTGAGTCTAGGAAAATTAGCAAAAGAAGAGACATAGTTCTCATAGTTTGGAGGCTAGAAAGCCCCACAAAACCATAGGGAGAGAAAGCTAGCTCCAGCTCAGTATGCTGGAAGATACCACATCACATGCTCATAACACGGAGGGCAAGCATCTTGAGAGCTCAGATCTTAGTTGTCTTGAGGAGCTACTAACTCCCCTGTGGAGTCCCACCCTCATGAACTCATTTAACCCAACTAGTCTTGAAGAGGACTCCACTTAGGGATAAAGGTTCTAATACCAAAATATTTAGTAGGAGATGCCACCAAAACAGCAGTCTGTAACTCTTATGGAGGAGTGCACTTGTCCCCACAGTCAGGGGAGAATGGAAACATATGTGACAACAGTAGAAGAGCAGCTTCTAAGTAAACTAAGAGGCAAGCCGTGGTACATGAAGGACCACACTACGTTGTTCTCCTGTCTTCTGTCACCCAGCTCTTTCCACCTGCCTGGGACAGGCACACTGTTTGCCTGCAGAAAGCTCTGGTAAACCTTTTCACAATATACTGTTCTTATAACTGTGGCCTGTTGATTTTAAGGGTACTTAGAAGCTATGAACTTGTGGAGGCTTATAAAAACAGCCCAAAGTCTCTCCTATGAAAGAATCTTAGCCACTGACAATCACTTAACAAGTACAGATCTACAACAGCACAGAGGACTGAGCAACGCTTGTCATTGGTTGAGGTCGAAAGCAAACAAGCGGAGAAAAGTAACTGTTAATCTGATTATTAGTTCAAATTTATTGTTTCAGACCTCTCTTACTTGACACATTTATAACCTGAACTCAGATCTTGTACTGCCTTTGGTCTGGGAAGAAATTAATCTTTCATGCATTGTTCATTGCTATAAAATCTCCTTCAAGCCCTCTAGCAAAAATGTGTTACTAAAATCCCTATTACTTGAGATTTACTACTGTGGTTTGAGTTGTAAGTGCTAGAGACACCTCTAGACACACACACACACACACACACACACACACACACGCACGCACGCACGCAGGCACGCACGCACGTGCACACGCACACACACACACACCATGAAGCAGCAGTGACCCATTAAGCTATGCCACTCTCTAAAATCCTTGGCCTAGATTAGCTGCCTCAAATTGCTCAAAGACAAGATGGAAAGACGAGACAAGAGTGCCTAGTCCTTCCAGACAGGTTTTGATTTGGAGCAAGGATGGTGAAGACTCTTATCAGCATTGCGCAATCCTAAACAAAGAAGGCAGGGCCCATAGGACAGCAAAAGGCATACAAGTATCACAGAGGAAATGTCTTTGTTGTTTGAAGACTTATTTTAACCAAGTATAGCGGCACAGGCCCTTAATTCCTGTACTCCTGAGGGAGATGCAGGCAGATGTGAGTTCAAGGTTAGCCCAGTTTACAGAATGAGTTCCAGGAAATTTAGAATTACATAGTGAGATTCTTTCACACATAGATATAGATAGATAGATAGATAGATAGATAGATAGATAGATAGATAGATAGATAAAAATTATTTATTTTATTTTTATTCATATATATAGTTTGTGTCTGTGTGTGCATGCATGCCACTTATTTGCCCACAGAAGCCAGAAGAGGGTGTTGGATCCCCTCGAGAAGGAGTTACAGGTGGTTGTGACCAGCTAAATACGTGTGCTGCAAAGCCAATTTGGTCCTCCAGAAGAATAGTGAATGTTCTTAACAGCTAAGCCATTTCTCTAGCCTGGGGAGAAGTGGGTTTATAAAGACCAGGATAAAAAAAAATAAACAGAAAGTTATAGGGGGCCCAAAGGCAATCTATAGAATTCACCAGAGCAAGCCCAATCTATAGAACATATATAGTCTTAGATAGGGCAAGACTGGCACTCCAGAACCTCAGCTTGGGCAACCTGGCATGCTCCTCCTGCTTTCCAACTACCCATCCCACCACAATCTCTCCTTTTTCTTTTCTTTTCATTCTTTCTTTTCTTTTCCTTTCTTTCTGTCTTTCTTTTTCTTTTTCTTTTTTGAAATAGGTCAGCTTGACAAAGGGCAAATGACTAAGCTGAAACACATTTCCCTAAGTTTAGCCAGAGGAAGTTTCATTAGAAGACGAAAGCTATGAGCCAGCACAAACAGGACAGATGCAAGTGTGGGAGAGAAGAAACATGAGAAGGACAAAGAAAAAAGGGTGTACCACTGTTATTCTGTTACAGATGACACATATAAGGAAGTCCGGAGGAATTTGCTTATTAGTGCTCTACCCTACCTGAGGTACGGTTCCAGACACATCCATCTTGGTTAGCTCCAAATGAGAGGAGCAAACATGAATGAAGCTCTCAGCACTGACTGCAAGGTGGACCTGAATTGTGATCTGTCCTAGGCTCACCGACATACATGGATCTTTACTGTATCCTGTTGCCCCAAAGCAGGTAAAATCAGATCAGAAGTCACCTTCTCTGGGATTATAAAGCAGGAAGAAATTCATTAATGAATTCTTGAGTGCCATGCACTTAGGAAGGTATCCAGGGAAGGAAGAAGCAGCCCAACCTGGGAAGGAGAAACCTTACCTATTTGACCTTAGTAATGGCATAGCTATTTGTTTGGAGAAAGGATTTGCAGTTCAAGATCGCTGTGCTACAAGAGCCTGGGTCTCACCCTTTTCTTTTCTTTCCTTTTTTAAAGCTTTTTATTTTTATTTATTTTTTTTATTATTATTTTATGTATTCATCATTGCTCTCTTCAGACACACCAGAAGAGGGCATCAGACCCCATTGCAGATGGTTGTGAGGCACCATGAGGTTGCTGGGAATTGAACTCAGGACTTCTGAAAGAGCAGTCAATGCTCTTAATCGCTGAGCCATCTCGCCCTTTTCTTTTCTCCACTCCCTCCCCCACTTCCTAGTTAAGGAAGTCACTTGAACTCCTTCCCTAAATAGTCCCTATCTCGTCCGTGTTCCTAGGCCCTCCCCTTGCCCTTTGTCCATAAGACACTACAGAAGACTGTACTCACTCTGTATGAGGTACATAGGCAGAAAGACAACAGGGCAGAGAGAAAAAGAGGCTGCAGCTTCTTCCCTGAAGGATCTAAGTCCACCCCAAGGGGCAAAACCATAAAACAATAGCAATACAATATGCCAAATACCATAATGGAAACTGTCCATGCTTGGCGCTACAGGATAATGGACTGATGTTTCAAAGAAGTATTGGGAGTGTACAGGGATGAGAAGGGGCACAGAGATTCAAGGAAAGAAGGTTTGTACAACATTAAGGAAAAATGAAAGGACATATTATGTTGGGGACACGGAAAGCGTCTGGCTGGAAGCAGAGAATAGGGCCAATTCAGGAGATAACGATGAAGACAGGCTGGGTTGTTTAACAAGGAGCATAGAATAAAACACAAAGGAGTGTATCAGACTTCATGTCACAGGTAAAGGGAGTCATTAACGTTTTCAGGAAGGGGATAGCAAACAGATTTTATTATAAAAATGATGAAAAGATTATAGAAGGAAAATGGTAATTCTAAGAATTTAACTAGAAGGTAGACACCCTCCAATTCTTCCTAAGTAGGCAGTGTGATCTTGTGCTTTAATTATATGGATATCATTTGCAAGCCATTATACCTGCCTGAACGTCTCAAACCCAGACCTAAAGTATTCAAATATTTAAATTTTCTAATTTACAGGCTCATCCTGCAAAATTTTCATTCTCCTTAACGGAAAAGTTTATAGTTCCCTCGCCTATACGCAGTATTTGTTTTTATGTAATTCAAAAGCACTTGCTAAATAGCACGTGTAGTCATCACTCTGCAGGGCCTTTGGTCTAGATGGTGTTTTCTAAATGTATTCCACCGGCTCTCACCAATCTCCAGACTGCTGAAGGAAGAGAAGGTCAGCCAGGTGAGCGTTTGCACAAGCGTATTTAAAACGCACAGCTCTGCTTTCCTTTTGGCTGCAGGTCGTGGAGCTATGACTTCCTATCTTGGACTAATCAGGACTTGGGTGCCATGCTGACACCAGAGGGTATACTTCTTACATTCACTCGTAATTCAATGTGGAAGCTGAAGCCCCTGAAACTGCAGTAGCTGTAGAGGATATTCCTAGACTCACCACCATTCTCTCTAACATCTGTAGGGTTGTTATGAATGAAGTGCTTCAATTTAAAAGTTCCAGTTAGTTATGGTGTATGATTTGTGTGGTACAGGTCACTCAATGTTTTTAGAACGTCTACATAATTCAATAAAGAAAGAAATATTTGGCAGGAGTTTTGTAACCTTGGAATAGGTCTAAATTTGCCGTTATTGCATTGGCTGCACAGAAATATAAGAGGAATGATACCTGGTGTCATTCTCAAGAGCTGGCTCTCAGCTTGGTTAAGGGCGCTCTAATCAGCTGCAGAAATCTAAACTGATTACTTCTGAAGTGTCAACAGATGTACAAGCGGGGCCCCCACTTCCACCCCACTCCCGCCCCTTGCCGAAACAGAAACATGTATATATTTTGCATCAACGAGCTGAAGGAATACAACTTAGAAGTAGAGAGGAAAAAAAACTCTCAGTCTCATCAAATTCAGTGGGAAAATATTACACATGATATTATTATAACACTTCAAGCAAAAAGATAAGAAAAGTGTGTGCGGGAAGGGAAAGCGGTTTTTAAAATTATTGTTCTTACAAAAAAAAATTACACAGGTGATATACATTTACATTTTAATTTTTTTTTCTTACCAAAGACATATGACAACCCCTATATTGAACTTTAAAGGCAGAGTCTGGTCACGTTCCACCGTCTCCTGCTGCAAAGCCAGGGACACTGTCTGCTGTATGCTGCAGCCTCCAGCCACTGCCCCAGTCAGCTTCACTCTCATTCCCCTCATGTAATGCTGCTTGATAAAGTTTCTCAAACCTGCCATCCTGATGATCTAGATCTGAGTCACAGGCTCCTCCCTAGAGGATTCTGATTCACAATACCTGGGGTAAGGTCTAGAAACCTTTACTTTAAAAGCCATCCTGGATAGTTGTCATGATCAAGCAAGACTGGCAAGCAGGACCTTTGTGACATAATTACTGCCAAGCAGCTTGACTGTAAGGATCATTATTTCCCCAAATTTCATAATTTCTTTGTGATGGGAAGCCTCCAGGATACCATCTGACCTTACACATGCATCCTTAACAAATCTGCAGTGGTATAACTAAACGGGCTAATGGACCTCTTACATGAGTAGCTAATAAGTTCCCAGCCAGTGAATCTCCAAAGAAGAAAAATCTCCACACTAAAGCAAAAATATACCTAACAAAATTTAGCCTGGCTAATCAAAAAACATTCTAGTCCTGAGTCGTGCTGGATTTTGCCACAGGTGACCTGGAAGACGGTATCTGCAGTTAGGGCCAGCTCCTCCTGAAATGTTCACACAGACACAGCCAGCTAATTTCCCTGGTAAATGCGAGTGAGTCACCATGCTAACAACGATTTAGACTGCTAAGGTGAACATATTGAAATATATGCTTCCCAGCACAATTCCATATCGAATTACAACAGTAAATCCAATGAGGGATCAGTAAAACTGCCACTCAGGCAAGAGAGAAAGACAGGGTTGTAAGCCAATTCAGACACTGCTAATATCCTCAGAGGAATAAAGGCCAGGGACCAGAAGCACTTTTAGACATTTGGTATTATCGTTTTTCACCTGGAAATCTTTCATACGAAATGTCGGCTAGAGAACTGTGGCCAATTTCCACATCCAGTGCTGAATAAAACCTTCAAAGACGATTTCATGAGCTCTGTAACATGTCTCTATATGTCTCTTCCCTTCATTTGGTGTGTGTGTGTGTGTGTGTGTGTGTGTGTGTGTGTGTGTGTGTGTGTGGTGGGTTGTCTTTTGAGACAGGGGAGACAGGATTTCTTTGTAACCCTGACTGTCCTGTCCTGGAACTCACTCTGTAGACTGGTCTGACCCCAAACTCAGAGATCTGCCTGCCTCTGCCTCTGGATTGCTAAATTAGAGGTGTGCACCGACACGGCTCTGTTTCTCCATTCCTTTTTGCATTACTTTTATGTCACAAAGTATTTCGTTTTAGAACAAGAGAATTACTACCCAAACTCCCATGTACACACACAGCTTTGTGCTACATTATAAATGGAAAGCAGAGGATATTGGTCTCCAAAACATGTACCGGTTTCAAGGAAAATATCATTTTTAATATAAATAAATTTGAATTGCCAAGTCAATGATTTAAACGCTTTACATTTGAAATGCCTACAGGTAACATAAATGAGATATACATTAGAGAAAACGCACTCAGGATTTATCTTACTTCTGCTGTTCAGCATACCAGCATGGCTTATTTGCAAGTAAATGGACAAAGGTGGCAAGAGACAAAATATCAACATGAAGCACGTCTAATGTGTTATTTATTATTCCTCAGAAGCAATTAATATAGATTTTAAATCTTAAAGATTAAAATGAAAGCCTGTTTAAAAAATGTACAAGAAAACCCAGTCCACAAGCTAACAAACAAACAAACAAACAAACAAACAATGTAACACCCCTCTTTGATAATTAGAGGGAAATGCATAGTGAAAAGGAACAGTGGCATTTTGGAAGGCAGAGGAGGGCTGGCCATAAGGAAGGGCTTTCTAGGAATCACAGCAGATCAACCTGACAATCTTCCCTCAGCCAGCACTGCAATAGAGAAGTCAAACTGCAGAGCCCACCTGTCACACACTATCAAGGTCATTCTTGTTTTGTTTAGGAAGTTGTTCTATGTGACCTTTGGGGTCGTGTTCAAGTGTTTGATTCCAGGGTTATTTTCAGCAGAGATGTAACACACACACACACACACACACACACACACATCCTTGTATTCCAGAAGTGAACTTGGACAATCTGATATTTTAAGATGTGATTTTTACCCACACAGAGCAAAAGCGGGTTGTCAATCATCCCCTCAGACTACCATTCTGAGGGCAGGACACACAGGATTTTCCTACCTCAGGATTCTCTTCATGTTAAAAAGTAAACTTGTGCCTGTATGCTCAACAGTTTGAGAACCATTTTTCCTCTTGAGACAGTCTCAGAGGAAGCCAAATGCTACAACACACAGTTCCACGAATATTAGCTCATGTAAAAAACGCGTCACACAATGAACTGTCTCTGCTCTCCACCAGACTCAAGATTCCCGCATGAGAAAGGCATAAAGGACAAAGCTGGGGTTCAGCTTTCCTAGGCTTAGCCTGTGGGTTTCTAGACAACTCAACAAACGTTGATGGGGCGATGCAGACTCTAGCAGCCTTGAGACACTTTCAAATGAAATCAAGTCCACAACCCATGTCCCCTACACGGGGTGGGGGAGTATCACCCCACCCAAAAATGTTTTCTCTTCTGCTGTTTCTTAATCGTGTTTTAAAGTATAATGCCTCCTGAATGTCTAGGCAGAAGTGTTTATATGTGGCAAGAATTTTAAAAAGACTTTTTGCCAACAACGTGAAATGGTATTTAGATATATAATTTTAAAAACATTAAATACACACACATGCCATTTTCTCCCTTTTAGATACCCCAAAACTGGGAAGACACACTGTTGTCCAAGTGAAAAAACCAAAACAACCAATCCCAGAACATCACACAATGTTAGGAGTGATGTACACTAGTGATATTCTCAAAAGACAATTTTTTATGCTTTATCTACCAAAATGGTCACTGCAGGACTTCCAAGCACAGTAAATCTTCATGAAAGAACTGAGTTATGATGTCCTATGGGACATTGGACACCCACTGACATGAGTGGACACAGACATTCGCTCTGAAAGGTAGACACAAGCAAGATGTTCATCAGTGACGATCAGACAAATAACAGATAAACCTACTGGTGAAAGACAGGACTGTTCACCTCCAATACATAGCTGATATGTGAGGCCAAGAATGAGGGGTGAATATGAAAAAATCTAAATATCAAGCCATGGATCAGTATATATCACACAATCCTGTTAGCACTGTCACTGGGAAAGGGGAAATATTTGTGGACATTGCATGCGACAGTACACATTAAAAGATACAGATGGATATTTAGGCATTGGTGCTGCAAAAAAAAAAAAAAAAAAAAAAAAAACGGACAGGTTTTACTTCTTGCTTTACATCTTTCTTCACTGTTTTAACTGAATATTAGGTTCTTACAACATTTTGATTTATAATCTCTACTTAGATGGATTGCTCTGGAGCCTCAGCCTCTGTAGAATGTCGCAATATCCTGTGGGATGAAGCTCCCCATGCACCTTATCATGTCCAGCACTGTTACACGTTACCAGCGAGATTCTAGCTACAGAGCAGAAGGCTGCAGAGTAGCGGCCTTTACATCCATTTCCCTTTCCCTAGATTTCTGTTGTTTCTCAGTGAAATATAAGCTCTTTTGAGAGTAGGGCCAGTTCTGCATTATGCCTGACTTCCTCCACTGACATCCAGCTTAATGTTTAAAAAGTACTGGCTATCAGTAAACCTTACATATGTTTGTTGTGAGGTCATAGCTTTAAGGTTAGGATTTTAATTTAAAAAGCATGCATCTTCAACTTCCCCAACCATGCAGATGTGGCAAGAAATTACTTCCAGATTAGAGAAACAATGATTTAATTAAAGCTTACAAATGCTATTCCCAATACTAAACAACAAAGCAATGTTGCAGCAAAAGAGACCGGACCATCTAAAAGACTTCCAAGGAACGTTGCTAAAAAGCTGGGGAAACATGCAAATTTTAAGCAAGTGGTGCCACATGTGGACATTGGATCAAAAGAGAATAGTAAGGTGGCCTGGGATGAGGGCTCAGTTGGTAAAAGCCCACTACATACATGTGGAACTGACTTCAGATGCCAGCATCCAGAGAAAAAGCTACATGCAGAGCCCTGGACCTGTAATCCCAGTGCTGTGAAGGGCACAGGGATCCCTGTGGCTTTCAGGACAGCCAGCCTGAAGGTCTCAGTGAGCTCCAGGTTCAGTAAGAGAACTGTCTCAAATAGTAAAAAGAAGGGCACCTGATATCTCACTCTAACATGCACAGAGACATGAAGGCACATGCACACACACACACACACACACACACGTGCACACACGTGAACACATGCATACACCACACAAAAATAAGAATAAAGATAAATATACATGTATATTTGTTCTTTATTTCTCAGAGTCAACTATGATTTCACATACTCACATGCGCACCACACACATATACACACACACACACACACACATACACACACAAGCACACAAACCAAACGTAAAAACACTAGGTTTAGCTTTTGGCACACATTTATAACAGTGAATAGGAATCACACATCAGAGTGGCCTGATTATTGATTTCTTAATGGATTACTGCTGCACAAATTTACACTCACCCTAAAAACCATCAATCTTTGGGTAATAATTATAAACCTATCACAGTACATAGAGCATTTTGACTGAATTGAAACTTACTGCTCTCTGCCGGGAAACGACCAATTTTCTGTTTCTCTGGTTCCAACCACAGTACGAAATGGTGAGCAGCTCCTTACATCAGAAGCTATTATAGGACCTGTGTGTAAAAGCCACTACACCTATATCTGTAAATCGCTATTAGAGAGGTGAACAATCAAGTCCTTGTGGATTTTTAATTCATTAGCTATGAAAACTGTAAATAAGCAGGTAGAAGACAGTTATGCTTATTAAAGGCCTCTCATTACTGGCAGGTTGTGGCGACAGGGTCAATGGGACACTGACAAGAGCTATGCTTCTCATAGCGCCAAGCGTCTCTCAAGATCTGCACCAGAAGCTTTGTAAATAACCAAGATACAAAGGTAGGTCTCTGTTAGACCCTAAACTGTTCTTGCTAGATATCACTTTTATTAGATACCCAGTGGGAAAGCATCACAATTAAGATATTACTTTCCAAAAAAAAAAATCAATTATGTTGGTTCCACCCAGCATTCCTTAATCACTGGATAACAATGTGTAAAATACTAATCAATTAAAATCTTAATACTCATATCTTCCAGCTGTGGGGTTTAGATAACACCACCTCCCTCCAGACAGTTAATCCTATTCTGAACATCTTATTTGAGCCATGATGGGCAACGGTCATATAGTGAAAATAGGTAATCTAACACAAATACAGTAGTTTAGAATCTATAATATGCATGTTTTCATGTCCTAATCAAAATTTTGAGTTATATACATTCGATTTTCTAAAATGCAGTGGGGTATTTCTTATATAATTAACTAACTTTGAAAAAAAGTGTATTTTCAAGCATCCTAGAAACTAAAGAAATGAGATTTGATTGTTGTTATAAAGCATTTACTTTCCTAAGTACTATAAGGCCATTAAATTACAATGATAATCAACCATAATAATTAAAATACTATTAAGTATAATACAAAATCAAATAGGAAAGCTAAACAAAGTTACCGTTGGTTGTAAAATTAAAAAACAATAGGTTTGTGGGAAAAAAAAAAAACAGATTTGTGAGAGTGAAACTTAGAGAGACTAAGCTTGGCTTTCTGTTTGCTTTTTAACATATAAGCATATTCTAAATAATATAGCAATTCTGAAAGATAAATATATTCTCTGTGGTCTGCTGTGGAACAGAGCATCCATGTACACACTCTGTGTTATAAATGAAACGAACACACAGATAAACGGGAGTGGGAGGAAGCAACAGCCTGTTAAAGCCACAGATAGGGCATTTTACCACTGCATCTCTTCCATGTACTCTTGTTCCTGTATACAGATTTCTACAGTGCGGGCCTTGGAGTGGACATCACAATATAAAATAGCATGCTTGCTTCAAAGAGAACTCTTTACACTGAAGGAGCAAGACATCGAGCCAACTAACCCACGAGTCCATGTTTACTGTCTACTATATTGAGGCTCCCACAGTAAACAAGACTGATAATGTTCCTCAAGTATTGGGAGAAAAAAAGACATGGATTCAATTATTGCAGATAGTGTGAAAGGAATAAAGTCGGGAGATATTACCAGATGTCTAGGAAGGGAGTATCTAAGTGTTGAGCTTCAATCAAGAGGCAACCAAAGAAATGAGTTAAGAAAGAAAGATATCTTCAGTGAAGACATAGGAAGTGTTGAGAGGGGAATTAATTTGTCTCCTCAAAAGAAAGAAAGCAGGAAGGACTGAATAGAAAGGGAACCTTACAGACTTTGAAAACGGTCTTGCATTTATTCTGCTTCAATGCAAAGTTCTTACACCACTCAGCAATGGACCTGCAACCTGATTCCGGCTTAGGAAGTCCAGCTCTGTGGACTGTACAGATTATTGGCAATGAGGAAGGCAGAGGAAAGTCAGAAGACCAATTATAAACTACCTCAACATTTTAGGCTTAAATGATTGCAAACTTAAATTACAGGGCAGGGTATGGTAAAACCAGCTTTCATTCAGGAACTACGTGAGAATCACTAGGTGACGAAGGAGTGGGAAGTTTGGAGAAAATAACGGTCCTAGAGATGGTTGTTGTCAAATCTATCTGACGCCTGTATAGAAATCATGAGAGAAGAGGATCTGCTGGTGGAGACAGACTGGCTGCTTGAAGATGAAGGGAAATAGTAGATTCTCTATTC
Source organism: Arvicanthis niloticus (assembly GCF_011762505.2). Classification (NCBI taxonomy): domain Eukaryota; kingdom Metazoa; phylum Chordata; class Mammalia; order Rodentia; family Muridae; genus Arvicanthis; species Arvicanthis niloticus. Next base: position 113,812,328 of record NC_047660.1, on the reverse strand, counting down.
CACTGACTACAAGACATGTGCAGATGGGGGCAATTCCCCCATTTCCTTTTCTTAGAGAGGATAACATATCTCACGTCTTCTCCTGGCTGATGCTAACTCTGTGGGTCATCTTTTTTACCTCAATAGATAACAACGCAGAAGATACAAACAGAGTAGAAAAGGAAAATTAGAAACCAATATTCACGGCTAAGCTGGGGCCTCACAGACAGCAAAGTGAGCCCACCGTATTCCAAACCTGAGGGCTTTTAAAACAGTAAGTGCTTTACAATAAAATGATAAGCACAATTAATAGCAACAGTCTCCAGAGTTGTGACCATTCACACACGTGATCCTGAAAACACATTAACATTTCAAATAGCCATAAGTTTAACAATGAAAAGAAAGCAGGTGGAGCCAGCAAGCTCCAACCATCCTTAAGGCCCACGCAGTTGCTTGGTTTTGTCCTTAAAACTGAATCTTTTTTTTAAATTTATTTTTTATTGGATATTTTATTTACATTTCAGATGCCATCTCCTTTCCCGATTTCCCCTCCCTAGAAAACTCCTATCCCATGCCCCCTTCTTTTTGCTTTTATACAATTTTTTAATGTTAATCAAAGGCTTTATAAGTTTGGTAATACTCAATATCAATCAGAAGTTAAACCCAATACCCAACCTAGATCGTTTTTTTAACTGAATTTGCTGCTGAATAATTTTATACAAGTATATAATATATTCTGAATATTCTCCTCCATCCTCTCTCTTATCTTCTTCCTGCCTCCACTAACACTCACCTCCCATTCAGACCTATCTCTTTCCCAGAGTCACAATTTTTGAGTTGGTTTTGTGACCCACTTAGTTTAACCAGGGCTATCTATGTCACCATTGGACTGGAAATGTCCACCGGAGTACGGTAAGGTCACCAGGGGCCACCCATTTTTAAACTGCAATTTAAAACAAACTTTGACAGCATGTTAAAAGTATTTTATAATGGCTCAAACACTCACACAATAAAGAAAAGGAAAAAAAAGACAGACAACTACACATTGATTAGAGCAGCAAAAGGTTCTTTTTCAACCTGTAAATGCATAGGACCCATTACTATTAAATTGCTACTACAGATTTACAAACTCAAGCCTGCACCTTCAGTTAGGATTAAACTTGCTGATTGCCTATGCAATGTTCCCAGTGAAATATTAAAGACTTAATTCACAGCTCTTTGTGCCAACCAAATTACATTTTATGAGCTTGTAAATAGTATACAATCTTGTAACGTTAAGAAAAAAAAAAGCTTCGGGTAGAAACAATTCAGGGTTGAGAAATGGCCTGGGGTTGGGAGGTGGCTGGGTGTAGATGCTCACCACCAAGCCTGAGGAGCCAAGCTCATCCTGAGACCCACAGGATGGCAGGGAAGAGATTGCAGGAAAGAAGGGAAACCTGTTCCAGAAAGTTTCCAATGATCACCTCATGTATGCCTGCATGTCCACACACACACACACACACACACACACACACACACACACACACACACACACACACACACAAACACACACTACATAAACACAATGAAAAGATGTCCTGTTAAGATACAATGACAGTTGATGTTCTCTAAACTAATGAGATCACCGCCTTACACCTTTCAGCTCTAAGAATCTTGACAGACTAGGTAATGGTTGCTCATCGGACAAACCACTTGGACATTGTTTAGACACATTTAAACAATATCTCAAGACAAAGATTAAACTGAGGGTCTTCGGGGAAGGCTGTGTCTCTCACCCCAGGTACTACTGTAATAACGACATCATGGACAGATGTGATAATTACCACAATTGCTGGGGGAAAACTGAGGTCTCCAGCTCCAGCATAGACAGAGCAGTCTGACAGTTCCAAAAAGAACCACTGGAGTCATAAGTTGCTCAAGGATCTTACAGTCCTAAATTTGGGATAAAATTGAATAAAATCAATAGTGTTCCAGGCCATTTGCATGTGTCTCGTGAAGGACCTGTTTACATTTGAAAGCACTTGGATCCGAGAGATCTGAAACATCATTAGAAAGAAAACTAATAACAGTGACTTTACAACTCCAACTTTAAATGTTTCTGCCTTTTCTGTAATAAAAGCTTAACTCATGCTTATTACCCATAAATAACAAAATTGTCTGGGGGCAAGTTTGTAGCCCCTTTAGCTAAGGTATGAGCATCTAGGTATGTTCCACCAAATATTCCTGCAGCCATCTCTAAACAATAGTGATGCTGCCAGGAAGAAGTTTTTTTTTTTTTTTTTTTGAAGCCACATAAACTCGCCAAGCACCCTGAGCTTTTACTCCAATTGAGTATTCTACTTGGGTGAGTACGGAGAAAACAGTTAGCTAAAGTCTAAGCTGGAGCTCACACAGCATCCATTTTAAAACTGAAGGATGTGATTGATCTCTGGTGTCCTCTACAGAGTGCATAATTGAAATGGCCAAACCCATGGGTATCTGATCAGGAGACACTAGGATAGGGGTTTAATTCACTCAGCCAATCCACATAGATTAGCTTGCTATGTATTCCAAAATCCATAGGCAGTGTTCTTTACCTACAGACTACACTGGGCACCACATTGGCTAGCTTTTGTGTAAACAGGGGGTGGGGGTGGGGGACTCATTGAAAAACAAAAACAAACAAAAGCCAACCAACTAACCAAACAACAACAAAACAAACAAAATGACTTCTTGAAATGCATTAGAAACTGTAAGAAAAGCTTTTTAAGGTTCCTGTATGGATCCCTACAAACAAAAAATGATAAGCATCAACTGGTCCTAGTTTACAAACTAGTAAATGAAGACAAAAAACAAACAAACAAACAAACAAACAAACAACACTTCACAACCCAACTTCAAAGCGTTACCCTGTCTGCTGCATTCAGGCTACACAAATCAGACATAAATGGTCATTTTTCCTGCCCTCAAGCAGTTTCCCATCCTCCCAGGGAGATAGGCTGGGCCACAGTCACCAAGTAATGAGAGAGAAGATAAGAGATAAAATCTTACCAACTTGTAGAGACAACACTGCTCAACAAAAGGGTAGGCAATAGATATTGATCATGTATACACCCAGGAAACTTTGACCAAAGGCTAGTTAATGTCTATACATAAAAAAAAAACTATATGTGTGTGTATATGTATGTATGTATATATATATATATATATATATATATATATATATATATATATATTGCTATGAAATCTGTGAGAAAGACATTCCATCTTATACTAGTCTGGCAACTCACAAAATGTCAGAACCCACCTCAGGAACCTACTCACTGACTCATTCTAGCATATAAGCATACAAAATCACATTAAAGAAGAAGATACAGGGAAAGAAGTGTACATCACTCTGGACACAGCTAAGCAGGAAATCCGTATGTCTTACAGCTCTGCCCTGTTCTCAAAAAGAGCTTCTGGGTCGCCATCCTTAAAAGAAATGCATTACTACTGCGTAATTACCACTTCAATTATTCCCCACACAAACATCCAAGGTTTGTTTGTGATTTGCTTTAATTAGGTAATTTCGTTTTCATTGCTTCAGTAATTGATTTGAATACAACAGCATTAATAACTGCTTTATATCTGAGTATATGTTTAATTTCAAATAATATTTGTGAGTCTGTTTACCTGAAAACATCCATACATATGAAAAGCACAATTTCTAGCAAGAGATGCTGGTCTCTTGGTAAGTTCTTAGATAATGATTTAGACTACTTTAAAAATAATGATGTCAATGAAAATGAAAGAGTAAAATATTTCCTTTCTTAGAAGACCTTGTAATAAAACAATAATATAAATTTAACAGAAGCATGGGGTCCTTCTTAGTATTTGCCTCAGTTTTTCTCAACTTACAAATCTTATAAACAATTCATTACTAACTATCATTGTGTTTAACTTACTACATGCCAGTCATCACTCCAGAAAACATGTACTCATTTCTAGTGTTTATTACTACCATGACCAGGTAATGCCTGCATTTTACAAATCAGGCTGAGATCCCGAGGGATCTTTCCAGGATACCCACACAGTAAGAATCAGGGGAAGAGAAAGAGGAAAACTCACACAATTCTATAATTTAAAAAAAATATATAATGAATTATGTTTCAGTAACAAATAACATGCTATTTAAGTATCAGCAAAAACTTTAGTCTTGTCTGAGATTGACTGAATATTAGGCTTAATTTTACTCGTTTCGGCATTATATTTAGGATGTGAAATTATTTTGTAAAGTGTATCTTACAAATAAAATAATTATTGTTAATAGGAGTGTTTGTGCATCTGTCTGTTTGTTTATTTATTCATTTATTTGTTTGGTTCTTTGAGGTAGAGTTTCTCTGTATAGCCTTGGCTGTCCTGGAACTCACTCTGGAGATCAGGCTAGCCTTGAACTCAGAGATCAGCCTGCCTTTTTCTCCCACCTGCTGGGATTAAAGGCCTGTAGAACAACTTCCTGGCTACTCTTAATAGTTTTTAGAAATTGTTTCCTTGAGCATGTTAAGCACATTCCTTGACTTTGTTTATTTACTTCTTATTCTTTCAACAGGGTAGCCCTGGCTACCCTAGAACTCACTTTGTAAATGAGACTGGCCTCAAACTCACAGAGATCCACATATCTCTGACTCCCAATCCTTGCAATAAAAACCTGAACCACCATGCCCAGCTTGACCTTATTATTTATGAGCTCCATAAACCTATTCTTTACACATAAATTTCATCTCATGACTCATAAAGTTTTATTGAAGAATTAACACAGGGTTAATTTCAGAAAAAATGTTCCAACAGGTAAAAGCCAACATGGCGGTTCTGAAACCTTGCGGGGGGGGGGGGGGGGAGGAGTATGAGCTACAGAGACTCTTTTCACTCAGTACCTGTGTAGGAGACACTTCAGGAGCTAATGGCAACAGGTCAGAAACACACCTGGATACAAAAACCCATTTCCCATGTTGAATGAGTATCAAGCGCCTTCATCCTTGTCACGTTCCAGAATGGGAGGGACAGAGGAAGTCCTTACAGTTACTGTCAAGCTCCTGTCTCACCAAGGCTTTTCCCAGTGCACTGAAGAAAGATTGCAGCTTAGTAACAAGACTAATATTTAAGGCGTCCTTGGTCATCTTAGAATATACCAGTTAGGATATCTCATATACAAAGTACAGTATTAAAGCACTGTGGAAAAGATGAAACTAATCAATGAGTCCAAGGTCACACACACACACACACACACACCTAGCTGTGTAGCAAAGGATTACCTTTTATTCCTAATCTTCTCCTTCCTGAGTGCCTCCATCACACCGATCACACGCAAGCCTGTAGTACCTGATTTATGTGCTGCAGGACATAGAACGCAGGGCCTTGTGCACCACAGACAAGCACTGCACCAACTGAGCTCAACCGCAACCCCGGCCCTCGCCTTTGATGCTGCTTTGCTAGCCAGTGCTTCCAGGCTCAAACACTGAAGACACCAGTTCCCCCAACCTTCCCACTTCCAAGTATCTGGAGAAGCCAGTTCTGATCTAGTTCTGATCTAGTGTTTATCTATCACCTCCCATGGGAGCCACTCTTAAAGGCAGATTCCTCACTCAGGGAAGACGTTTCCTTGATTGACTGACAAATTCTGATTTTCCATTGTTTACATTTTCTGAGAGAAAAGGAACAGGAAGGTCCGTTTACATTTGCCTTTGACTCTCGGCTAGCTCTTATTTTATCAATTCCAGTAGAGTGGTTTTTTCCTCACTTAGGAGTTTGCTATTCTGATTGTTGAACTGTTTTTGATTTTTTTTCTTTGTTATTTAACACCTCTGCATCCTCTAATTCTATTTTTCTTATTTCACTGTCCCTACCTCACTGTATTCTCTCTTGTTCATTCTCTCCCCCTCTCCCCCATTTCACTGGTCCTACCCCTTTAACAGTATACTAAAATCATCTTACTAAAACCAGTTTTCTGTCTAAACAGTTCACATAAAACAAAACAAAACACCAGCAATCCTTGGTCTGGGGAGAAGATTAAGAGGGTAAACTGCTCGCTGCACAGTCATGAGGACCTAAGTTCAGATCCCTAGAACCCACATAAAAAAAAAAAAAGCCAGTTGTGGTGGCTTGCACCTGTATTCCTAGCTCGGGAAGATCCAGAGACAAGCAGGTCGCATGGGTTTACTGGGCAGCCAGTCTAGCCAAGTTGGTGAGTTCGGTCGGAGTTCAGTGAGAAAGCCAGCCGCTCTCATAACAACACTGTAGAGAGCAACAGACGAAGACACCAACACTAACTGCTGGTCTCACATATGCCCGTACACACACAGAAATGGAAGTAGGCACAGTTAAAAAAAAAAAAAAAAAAAGAAGCAACCTTCAACAGAGCCATGTACTGATGGGCACACAAGAGAGAGTACGGCAGCTACTAGGAGAAAGCACGCTTGTCATCCTATAGGAAACAGAGCAGAAAAATCTCTGTGCAAATTTTAACTTCTACTTGGATTCCTTTAGCCATTATCAGCTGCAATGTCTCCCTTGTTTTTTGCCGGAAATCATTTTAGCATCTTGATGTGCATTGTTAAGTGCATACCATCTTAACCTATGAATGAATATCACTCACCTTTGGGAATAAAACACATTATCTGTAAATTCAACTGTGGTTTAGTCATTAAGAAAAATATGTTACACAGCCAGGGGGGGCATGGCACATGCCTTTACTCCCAAACACATAGGAAGAAGCAGAGGCAGGCAAATCTCTGAGAGTTTGAGGCCAGCCTGGTCTACAGAGAGAGTTCGAGGACAGCCAACGCTACACAGAGAAACCGTCTCAAAACAAAACAAAACTCAAAATCTCAAAACAAAACTTTACAGTTAACCAAATTAGGATTCAGTAAATATAAGGATATTTGCATGCAGAAATTCCCCCAGATTCCAGTATTTACCCTCAGTAGCCCTGGCCATTTTCAGAGGATATAATGTCACTGCCTGTCTGGGTTAAGCTCCTGGGATCCCAGCTGCAGTCAGCTCTCTCATAGAACAGCTCCACACTTAATTTCTTTGAAAGATGCCTTCCTAAACTCATTTATTGTTATTTTATTTGCACAAGCAACAAATGTATTTGTTCTTTATAAGATATCCAAAGAATGTAAACTGAACAGAATTAGCTTCACTGTGGTCACTTGTGCAAAAATAACCTGTGGTTTCCTGTGGCTGAGATGCATGGGCCTCCATTTCTTAATGTGTTCTGTTCCTCGGATCCTGAACCTACATAGTCACTGAGTCATGAATTTGAGACAGATGAACAGAGCATAGATCACACTTTTGAGAATTTAGATTCACAACAAATGCCAGTATTCTTTTTCTAGGTCTTAGACTACAGAAGCAGAGTCAACTACTGTTTTCAAATACTTTATGAAAGTTTAACATCGTCATCAAATTCACTTTATATTTCAAAATAACATACTTATAGTAGTTTTGCTATGTGTAATTTTGAAGCAGTACCATAAATGATTAGGTACTGCCCACCTATTAGTTAACAGCTACAAATTCCATTAAAGGGCCTACTTTCCAGCTTCCAATGATAAAGAAGTGATCTCAGCTTTTCCACTTTTTGTAGAAGAAATGGACAGTTGGATCTTTCTAATCAGTAATTAAACAAATTTTCAGCCCACTTTTCAACCAAAACAGTAATAAATGTATTAGAACTTAAGCAATATCTGACCATCTCAAAGATAAAGATTTGGGCAAGTCTAACTAAGAGATCACATATAAGGCAGTTTATAAGAAACATCTATTTCTGCATATAAATGTTTACATTTTCATGCAGTAAAATGTGTAATTTAAAAAAAAAAAAAAACAAAAGTAAAACATGAACCCTTACAATAATGGCCATAGTAGAAAATTTCTAAACAGTATGAGGAAAGAAAGAAAGACAGAGAGACAGGAAGGAAGAAAGAAATCGTTGCCTCTTTAGAGCTCAACTGGAGATGTTTCACGTTAATTCATCTGGAAGAGAACGCGGTAGTACCCTCAGCACTTCAAAACATCACCAAGCCTTACATTTAGTAAGAAGTAGGCAGAGTTGATACAGTCAGGTGTAAGGAGAGCTACAGCTTCAATAATAAGAGAGTAATGACAAGAATGTCAAGGGTGTCGACACCATGAATATTAATTTATTAGAACGTGACTTTTCACTGATTAATTGCATGCTCTTCAAAATATCTTCAGAGCACAAGAAAAGTTAATTGAAGCATTTCATCTTGTATATGCTACTAAAAACAGATTTAAGTAAGTGACAAAGAGCTGCCTTTAAAATTACATATAGAATTCAGTCTGTAAACTCTAAACGTTCTGTGTAAAGATGGCACATGTACTAGAGGCAGTGATACCTCATGGAAGCACCTTAAAGCATCGTTATCTTAGGACCCCTGAAAATAGAAGAAAACATAAAAAGAGCTGTAGATCCGAGCAGATCATCTGTTGGGGACTGCCTTCAAGATGATAAGAGATATTATAAAATAAACACATACTCAAAAAGACATGGGTAAGTTAGAATGTGCAAGTTACTTAACATCTAAGAAATCAAAATTCCAAATTCATTCAACTTGGTCAAAAGCACCTCATTTAAATAGATATACAATATAATGAGCTTAAATAGTATTTTTTATTCAATAAATATTTTCTGGCCTCCTACAGGAAACTAGAGAGACAGAAACACACCACCCGCCAACGTTTCTGTGAATCTGAGTTGAAATGTATGACAATAGGAGTTGAGGAAACCTTTGTAGGCAATGTAAGATTCCCTTCATGGAGTTAAGCTATATAACCAGCATTTAATAAATTTAAGACAGATATAAATCACATTAAAGAAAATGAATAGATCCCAGGCCAGCAAGTAATGTTTATAACCTGATTACTTGTATTAATGTAGGTAATAAATGGAATTTTGCTGAGTTAGCTGAGGAAGGTAGGAGAAAAGGAGGAGAAGGAGGAGGAGAAGGAGGAGGAGGAGGAGGAGGAGGAGGAGGAGGAGGAGGAGGAGGAGGAGGAGGAGGAGGAAGAAGAAGAAGAAGAAGAAGAAGAAGAAGAAGAAGAAGAAGAAGAAGAAGAAGAAGAAGAAGAAGAAGGTGGTGATGATGATGATGATAATGATGATTGAGTGTTGGGCTGAAACCAGAGCTGAGGAGCCTAAAGTCATTACTATATAAAGGGGAAAAAATTGGATTAAAATACCTCAGCTCCATAGACAGCACTATCTCTATTGTGGGGTTGAATATGCTATATCATTAAATGCTTCAATCTGTACCTCTCACCAAGTGACCTTTGCTCATTACTCATGCAGGGCAGTTCACAAGACTAGGGGACCCAGTGTTTTGCAATGAAATAGCAATTCACCTGAACCCTTAAAGATGGTCTGTTCAAAACACCTTAGGTCTTTCCATTTCTTAAAATCAGCCATGTATTACATAAAGTAAGTGCTCAATACTTGTTAGGTCAATTAAACACATATTTTAGAGAGTACTGAAGTTCATACATAAAGGAAATTTCAAATGTTTTGTCATTAACATTAATATGAAATACAAAGGCATTTTAGGAAACTACAATTTCAGATAAAATTCTCTAATACATGTTTTAAAACAAAAATGTTGATTAAGGAATAAGTTATAACACATTATTCCCTCATAATATTATAGGTTTTTAAATAAATAATACATATAATATCCATATATGTATCTCAAAGTTCTAAAAAACGATCTGGACTAGAATGCTAAAATTGTTTGACTATGCAGCAGAACTAACTGGTACTTAGCTAGCCAGCAATCAGTCATGTATTATAAACTACACAGTTGTTAAGAAAGATACAGGTAAGAGAATAAAGGTGATTCACTAGACAATATTGAATTTGGATTTGTGGCACATACTAGGCTTGTGGCTTTTAAATATATATAGCTTATCAAACTAAAAATACCACAAAAGTTTCAAAGAGAAGGGTTGCAATATTTTATTTAAAAACCAGTGAGTCAATCACACAAGTTAACTCAACTTCTAAAAATAGAAAGAAAAAATGGGGGGGGGGGTGTTCTGTTAAGCAAAGAGTTTACAAAGCTATGTGCTTACTCATTTCAACAGAGAATTTTTCCTTATTGGTGTAATTGAGGGAATGAGGCCACTGATCAAAATTCTCAGTTACTGATGAATGCGTTTTTAAGAAACATGAAACTAATGTTAAAGTACTACAGGGGCAAAGTAATGGAAATAAAGAGGCAGAGCAGTCACCAATGAAGACTTCATACTTCCACCTAGCCTGTCTCAGTACAGTCACCTCCCAAATTCAAAAATAGAATTTTTTTCTAGTAACTTAGCTCTAAGTATTCCCTGTCTTTGCTGACTGACAGAATGCACCCCAATCTAACCAGGAACTGAAGAATCACCTTCAACTTCCTAAACTCCACTGTCAAAGTCCTGTCCACTTTAAAATGCTTCCCATATCCTTCTCTTCCTCTTCATCCCACTACCACTAGCTCTCCTGGCTGGCCACTTAACCATCACAGCAGCCTGGTCAAGATGCCCCCGACTCCTCATCCACAGCCTTCTCTCCTCACTTTACAGCCACAAAACTCACGTCAATCAAAACCTCAAATCATCTGTTTTGTTATCACCCTGGGCTCCACTAAAAATTAAAGCCAGGTTTCCTGTGACACAAGAAATTCCAGTGTCCTACCTTGATTAATTCTCCAGAGCCATCTCTGACCTCAGATTCCTACAGAATTTGGAGCCGCCTAAAACTCCAGAAATACAAACCTGCTTGTTTCTGTTTCCCAGAATGCCTATGGTATTTCTCACCCCTCACTGGAAGTAGCCATTTAATGAAAGTCTTTCACTTTCCTCCTAACTCCTTTATACTTACTACAGGTCAGCTCAAAGAGCTTCTCTCTAGAAAATTCCCTCTGAAATCATATGACTTCTCGCCTCCTATAATCAAGACTCTGCTTCCCACAATATGATACTGAGAGTAAATTTCTGTGTGCTCCATCAGAGTATCGTTCCTACAGAAGGAATACAGTATACCTCTCCATTCATCTCACTTTGTAGAGACTAGAAGCTAAGCTAGAATAATAAAGCAAAATGCCAAATGTATAAGACTACCAATAGTATTTTAAATTGACTTAAAACAACTAAACCATCACACCAAAACCATATAACGTGGCCTGCAAAGTGATTATGAAATACAACTTTTTGGCACTGTGGGATAGAGAGGATGGCTCAGAAGTGAAGAATACATACTGCTCTTGAAGAGGATCTGAATTTGGTTCCCAGAACCCATTACTGCCTAATCATTTCAGCTCCAGTGGACCAGACACTCTCTTTCGTCCTCTACAGGTACCTGAACTTGTGCAAAGTTATTCCCATACAGACATACTCATGACTATAATGAAAATAATATGTTTTAACAGAATTTATCATACTTAATTCAGAAGCATTAAATGAGATTAAGTTTTCAATGAGAACTCTAGGGGGGAAAAAAGCTGTCAACATGGATAGAACTTTCTTTTTGCTCTTACTAACTGTTGTCTTTGGGATCACAAACAACAACTGAACTAGATAGATCAAAATGAAAAATCTTTACTTATGAATACAGAAGCCAGTAAAAGAAAAATCAAATACGTAATCCAACTCTATGACTTTCTAGCTAAATGCTTCGTGGATGCACTAAGGAACAGTTGATATCTTTCTTCTATTTTTATACTAAATTATCAGAAATACTGTCTCTGTTCTATGGCCCCATGCGTCAAACAGCTAGAGCAATAAATCCAGATGTCAAACACATCTGGATCAGAAGACAAACCCTTTCTCTTGTGAGCCTGTCATACTTAAACATTAATTAATTAATCAATTAGACTTTCCTGGGCAATAACCTCAGTGATCATGCATCAGATCCGACCATATGTTGGGAGCTCTGCTGAACAGTTCTCATATATTAGCTCATTTAAACATCACAACAGTCTGGTGGGGGCAGTTTCAGTTCCCCTCAAATTATAGGTGAGCAACTGACACTGACAGGTGTCAAGTCAAATGCCATGCTTCATATCTAAGGCAGGGGGTGGTTAGTAAGTTACTAAGGAAGCAGAAATTCTAGCATAAGTCAGTGGCTGCTCACACATCTTTAGATACTAAGCCTGATGCTCTCACATGGACAGATTCTTTCCCCTCCTTGGTGAGGTACAGTAGAGACTAAACAAATAATATGGAAAGCATTTAGCGCAGCATCTGGGAAGCTGCTGTGCCCTCACTAACACTGGCAAGCTGACCTCCTCTCCATCCAACAGTGATAAGAATTGTAAAGAAAATGAAGTTCACAAGTAGTCCTAAATATTTCTTATCATTTCAAAGTGGAGATATTCTGAGTCTCTATTCACAAGGAGACAGTACTATCAGATTAGTAATATATACATATATATAAAATATAAAAAAGTTAAAAAAAACAGCACTGTATTCTGCTTCGTTTTTTGGATTGTAATACTTAGTTTCCATAATATCATAATATCAAAATATATCAGTATTCAAAATTTATCAATGTATCAAAGGGAAGAGAAACTTTGGATCCAAAGGCCTTCTGGGTAGAAGCTCTCAGGAAGATTCCCAATGAACTTAATCATATCACATTTAAAAAGATTAAAAAAGGGACTTCTACTAGGAGGGACAGAGTTGGACACAGATACATAAGTTCTCTCGACAGAAAGTTGTCACCTTAATTCTCACCTCTAAACAGCCTAGATGGACTAGCTAGGGTGAGAGAGGGGCAGAGGAAGAGAAGCAGCAGGCTTGCTGTTAATGACTTGCAAACATGCTTACACTTCCTGTTTAAACTTTTTCCTTCTTTTCTGCTTTTGATACATTTATGACACTTAACTCTGACAGCTGGGAAGACATTAAATCAGGGTTCTTAGTTGTTGTTTTCAAGTTCTAGCAAGTAAAAGCTAAATACCAATATATATACCTGCATACACACACACAAACACACACACACACACACACACACACACACACACACATACAAATACACACATGTACACAAACAAACATACACACAGAGAAATACATACACATCTACACAGACACACGCATTCATGTGAACGTGCACGTGCGCGCGCGCACACACACACACACACACACACACACACACACACACAGACACACATAGACACACACACAAACATCACTGCTATGAGTCCAAAAGGAGCTATGCTTTACATCAAACTAATCTGGTGTTACATTAGGGTGTGTCCTATGGAAATGCAACCAAGGGTGACTGCCAAACTAAGCAGCAGAAGAAACTCAGAAAGCCAGGAATCTACAATGTGCTAAATTATACAAATCCCATTGGAGGGCAGCTTGACGAGAATACTGACATTGCTCCAGCTTCACACCAATACTCCACTACTTCTGAAATTCTAGGGTTTTTTTGTTACTAAAACACCACATTGGACACAGCAGACACCATCCCAGGGTGACATTACAGCGACAACAGTTAGCTAATCAGCCTGCGAGATAACATCCCAACTGTGAGAACTGTGTCTTTCTTAGGGGATGTCAGAGGTCAACTGATTTCTTCCAGCCTCAATTTGCACATGTGAGAAGTAGAACCCCATAATACACGTCTGCCTCTCTGTGTTCTAACAATGGAAATTCGCTATGAAAAGAAGGAACGTAAAACGTAATGAGAAGACTAAACTAGATTCCCTGACCTGCTGATGGGTGAGAGCCTTGTAAAACTAGAATTACTACTTCTTCCGATTCCATCCATGCCACCTGGCCATCAAGCTGGCTCTGATCATCAACAGCACTGACTGGACAGCCACTCCTCCTGGAGCTTTAAAGTCATAGGGTAGTTTCCCATCATTTATGTTATAATTTGCTAAGAAAATTCATGTATGGCCATAAAAGTAGATGTAAAAAAAATATGAATTTAAAACTTTAAAAAAAAATGTCCAAAGACCAGTGAGATGATTCATGGAGTAAAAAGGCTTGCTGCCAAGCCTGAAAGCCTTAGTTCAATACCCACGATCGACACAGTGGAAGACAGGCAGGAGCTGGCCTTGTCTGTGGTCTTGCCATCCGTATCACAGCATGTATGCACACATACACATTAGTTAAATAATGTTATTTTTACATTTTTTAATGTTAAAAAAAAACAGTCAGCTGTAAGTAGAGAGTAGCTTGAATCTGATACTGAAGCAGGAATCCCAGAATTGGGAATTAGCTAACTCAGAAACAGACTGAATCATGAGGTAAGTTTCATCTCACAAGCCAGAACACAATAGAAGTTATTTTTATATCATTCTGTTTGAGTTGTCTATCTCAGATCCTTAACTTCCAGATTCTACTTCCAAAATCACTTAATTCTGTGTGTTTCCAGTAGCCATCAAGACAGACACTGTCATCCCTGACACCACAGACTGTCAGCGAACTCAACATGCACACTAATGATCTCAGGCAACAATGTCCACCCTCCTATCAAAGAGATTCATATTCCAGAAGAAAGAATCTAAGATGTTCTATGAAAAATCACTCTAAAACACAAGGAGGAATCAATATGAGATGTTAGGAGCACTAATATCTGCTACTTCCTTGAAGGTTATCTTATTCGTGGATTTAAAACCCAAAACCGCCAGGCACTGTAACCCTCTTCCTTCTCTCCCAAGTCGTTCCAGCTCTATTCTGGTACTGTCAGGTAATGATGGCTGCTGTCATTATTTTTATGCTATAGCTGGCATCCAGTGTACAGATGCTCTTCATCTTAGAATAGCCACCAAATCCACTAAACTGATGATTGGTTCCTTACAGTGATGCTCACCCCTTTCATGAAGGCACAGTAAGTGGAATAGCATACCTTACTGGAGTTACACATAGATGCTACTTTCCTGCCACGGACACTATTTTATCCTATCAGAAAAGTTTTCACACTGACTTCTAGCTTTAATACTTCCAGTCCAAAGTTCCTTCCGTGGAAGAACCAGCCTCATATGAAATATAACTGAATATATTCTTTGAATGCAGAGAACATGTCATTTCCATTTATTAAAGGCAACAGCATTATGTTAATGGATAAAGAAGCAAGGGGTGCCAGCCCCACATACAAAATTTATTCCAAGTTTCAAACATTGAAGTGACCAATTCTAGGTCTCTGTTCTAATTAACAGAAAAAAGAAAAAAAAAAAAAAAAAAAAAAAAAAAAGAGTCTTTCTCGGACTTTATTTGCTTTGGCGATCTAAAATGCTGATGATTCTCTTAGATCTACCAGAGAGGAAAACTGGGTATCTTCCCCATCTAACATCTAAGTGGGTAACCTAGATACTGTAAATAGAGGCTACAGAAAGGATGCACCGGACAGCTCTGAAGTGAGAGCCAAAATATTTAACCAGCAACTCGGAAAACACGTAGCACTCAGCCAAAAAATGAACGAACATGGAATTGCCACAGGCTAGAAAATTAAAAAAAAAAAAAAACCCACAAAATTACTAAACCTCAGTTTACTGTTCTTGGGTGAGAAAAGCCCAAGTGTGGGAGCAAGGGGAAAAAAAGCAGCTTATCTGTTCAAATTAACCATTTCTATACTTTGTAATGTTTATTTTAAAAGAGAAGGGAAATGCCTTTTTGATTGAAGCAATAAGAAAAGCAGATCACCAAGTGCCAACTAAGCAAGCACGCATTTTCTTGCTCATTTTCTGGTGGTGACTAGAGAGGACAGACTAGTCCAATCAACAGCTACTCTGTATTTTACATACTTTATGTTTTTAACAGTAGGTAAAGAGTAACTAGAATATCATACAAGTTCCATATAAATCTAACTTAACCTACTAGACATTTTCATGAAAAGGTTATTTTTAACAAATGAATCCATAGTCTACCAAAGAACTAATAATATTAAATATTAAAGTGAAAAATCTCTATATACTATTACAGTAATATAACTTTTCTCAAATCAATAAGCAAAACAACAATGTGCTACAAACCCATTACAGGAGATTAACAATATAATTCAGAATGAATCACTCAACAACAGCGGGATTTTTTTTCTTTTCTACCATCCTAAAGGCCTGCTTCAAGAATGAAATTTCCTGAGTAAGTTTTCCTCATTCATAAAAAGAAAACTTTTAAATGAAGTAAAGTCAAATAGCTCAACCAGAATTTCAAGCCAATGGCTAAAATTTCTTGAGGGTGAAGATATGCCAAATGTACCCAAGAGTAACTTAGATACTTGTGCTTAGAATTCAGAAGTCTTCACTAATTATAAAGTTTCTAACTTTACAAGAACCTAAGTCAGGCTACAAGAAAGACCGAGAAAGTTCTCTCAGATAACCAGAACTGACTTAAGAATATCCTTGTAATTAAGTAGCTTATTCAGTTTTCCCCAGTTGTTGAATCTTTAAAGAAGAAAAGTCTCCTTCATCATCCAAAGAGAGAAGTTGTAAATTAAACTAAACCTAACATAAACCATGTCCTTTCTATTTAAGACCACAACAGATACCCAAAGTACAAAGGAATCAACACCTCAAGCCTGTTCTGAGAAAGAGTGGCAGACCACTTGCACTGAATTAATCTGATAAGACCTTATAATTAGAAGACAAACTTAACAAATAAATGCATCTTGTCCTCTCACACTGACAGCACGCCTTTCTATCACACTCAACATTGTCTATGACGCTCCATGTCGGAAACACCAAAGAGCCAAGATGTCATTCCTGCAAACCCAGAAACATCCTTCCAAAACTCTTTGTTGTTGTTGTTCTTATTCCCTCTGGACAGTGTAAAACAAAATGCTTTTTTTTTTTTTTAAGAAATGATGCAAATGAGTTCCACTAATTTCCAATGACATTTTACTTCAAAATCTCTGAGGGAAAAACTTTTACATTGTTTTTTCTTCCTTTCTGAGAAAGCAAGTAACACGTCAATCTCACCACTGATATCCTTAGCTTCTTCATACCAAGAATTATTCCAAGTTTCAAATATCGAAGTACCCAATTCTAGGATTCTTCTAGGAATAATATTAATATTTAATATTAATATTCTTCATAACATTATCTCTTCTATTTCTTTTTTGTTTTTGTTTTAAATAACCATGAAGAGTCCTTTGGTAATGCCACATTTCTCTATTTTTTTTTTTTTTGTAATCAAACAAAAAGTCTAGATGTGACCCTCAAATAGAAAACAATAATCAGCAAATGCTAACATTGCTTACCCGGTACAGGGAGGCACCAGCTAGCAAACGCCACCTTGGGACAGCTCAGACTAGTAAGTAGGCTCATGTTTTATGATACTAGAATGAGCGGAAATAAATCTGTGTTGTTCTTTTCTTAACAAAAGCTACAGCAGTACCTCTGTCCGTCCCAGAGTGAGAGGACCTCACAGACCTGATAAAGCCAAACCTCTCACTTGAGAATTTAAAAAAATAATAATCATAGAATAAAGACTTACTGCTTGTCATGTGACTTGGCGAGGCATGCTGTCCATTGGGTGTGCTTGAGGTGAGGTCAATGGCCATATTGGCGTGCTCCCCTTCAGGTGAAAGCTCATTGTCACCTGCTTTCAAAAAGATACATTCTTTTGGTTTCTGTTCATTGTCACGTAACATCTAATTACTCAGACTGCCTCATATTCAGAGGGCATGCAGAACCGAGCGCTCAAGAAACATGCTTTCTTTTTCTTAAAGAAAAACTACAAGGAAATAAAATACATAGTAAATGAATGAAATGCAGGGGAAACACACACACACACACACACACACACACACACACACACCCCTAGCCCATAATAAAAAACTGAACAAACTTTATTATCTAGCACTCTTACAGGTCAATGGCAATAGAGACCATCTGAGGTCCAAAATAATTGTAGTGAAAACAGTAAGAATTTTTTTAATAATCTAATTTAATCTATATAAAGCACTTAAGGTGAATATTTTAAAAAATGTTTGCTGGATGGTTCAAATGAGCTTGCTTTAAAAAGAAAAAGAAAGGTGATAAGAAGCTAATTCTTTCATATCATGTGTCTGGGAAAATTAGGTTACCTAGCAGTAAATCTTAAGTACATCCCCCCCCCCCCCACTAGAAGAAATATCTATAACCTGATGTATTCTAAATTTAAATTAAACAGGAAAACCAGTCATATAAGAAACTAAAGATCTGCTGGCTACAAGCCTTAAATAATGTCCTTCCTGACATAAGGAGATTTTTTTCTATGCCCCCTTCTTAGATGTTTCTGGTAATACTTCCTCGTATCCATTGCAAGGTGGTATGGTGAATAGCAACTAAAGCTAGAGAACCCGTACTTAAAACTCATGGCTCAGGAACTCGCACGCAGGAGGAGGCATGAAGCGCACTGGATTGCCCACAACAAATTACTGAAAAGGAATACTCACATGTTATGTAGCCATCAATTGCGTCTGTTTCCATAGTCAAAGTGCAGTGCTGGAACACAAAAGATTGCAACCTTTACCCAAAGATTCCTCCCTGTATCTGCCATTCAATTCTTCACTTATTTCAAGCCCCAAGCAGGTAGTCCATGCTGCTCCTGCAACCTGTGCCCAAGAAACATACTACAGTGTACTGTGCGTGCTCATTTGCAAGTCACTGAACTCTCTGCAAATGATCTGATTCCTGCTGGAGATAGGATAGGGACTCTAAGTGTCCTGTGAGATGGGCTGTAGCAAGAGAAGAAACGACTCTCTTAATCCAAATGTACCTGTTTTATTGCAGGCGGGGGGGGGGGGACAAATAGGAGGAGGAGGTAATCTCTAATTTGCCAACTTTAACTGCTATCTAAGTATTTTACCACTCACTACTTCCCACAATCGCCCTGCAGTTTGAGTACTTCCCTAGTATACAGACAGCTCTATTCACAATTGTTACAAGTTGGTTCATCATGTTCTAATGGGGGGGGGGGGGTTGCGGAGAACAAACATAACATAAGAAAACAAAACAAAACAAAAATACTTAGTACTAGACTGTATCCCAAAGAGTTTTGCAGCAGTTGGCCAACTCTGGTTTGTATTGACATCCTAGCCTACCCCAAATTCTGTGTAAGCACCTGTTCAACGTACCCTAATTTCCTGCCAGACTATGGCTGGAGACAAATGCCAAGCCTACTTAAGACATTCGGATTTCCAGCATTTCAGAAACTTTTGGCTGTGCACGAGGGGATCTTTTTTCTCTCTCTCTCTCCCCAAGTATGAGGAATGATTTTCATGCATCAATAACACAAAACAGCACCTAATCCCCAGAAACAAAAGTAAATTGTATGAGACAACACCCCCTAGCTTTGATTCACATAATGAGGTGATCGATAATCTAACTGTATTCTTTGAGGGGAAAAAGTTAAAGAATTGACAAGTCCTGAAAAGATTTTTACTTATTTTTTCCCCTTTGGCCCGGGTCCTTTTTGCCTTTAGTTTCAAAACTCTCACAACACCAGCAGCTAAATTATTCACAATGAGCCATTTCTGTATTGATCGCCAAGTATATTTAGCCCTGGCTCCTGGAATTTCTCCATTACTTACTGGAAAACAGGCAGCTTCACTTCTTGTCTCCAAAACCACTTCCCTTCTCCCTCCCCTCCCCTTCACCACCAGCCTCCCTACCCCCTCCCACCCCCCAAAAACTTTTCTTTCTTTCTTTATGGAATAATCAGATCAAATTCTCAGTAACTACATAGCAGTTAAATTCCGACCTGCTCTACTCTTATCAAATTCTTTCAATTAGGTTACGTAAGGTTTTAAAGAAAGGGATCCGTAAAGTTTAAAGGGGAGCAGTTGCTACCGAGATCTTACAAATGAGTCTATCTCTTTAAAAATGTACACATTTAACACACATACTAAAAAGAGGCGTCAGTTAGAAGCTAAAGAAGTCTGCCCCAACAGTGAAAGGGTTACTAAACCCTCCTCAGTGAAGGAAAAGAAAGAAAAAGAAAAAGGAGAAAGAGAAACGAAATGTACATACAAAAGAAATTGTCCTTTGATTAAAAAACATTCATCACCATTTCCAGCTCTGTCGGGAGATCCCAGCTTCTTCTAACCCCTCAAAGAGGAGGTGACAATGTCGGGCTGAAGAGAAACGGAGAAAGAAAGAAAGAAGTTTTTTGTGTCCCCCCCCCTTTCCCTCCCTGGCCCCCTCCAGGCCAAGCCCCCTGCAGAGTTGAAGGCGAGGAGGAGGGAAAGCACTTTACAGGTGGGTCATTCCAAGACCGAATCCAGCAAACAGATCGGCTGATAAACAAAACCAAGAAATGAGAGAGAAGGAACACTCCCCCCCCAACCTCCTCCTCCTCCTTCTTCTCCTCCTCCTCGTCCTCCTCCTCCCCCGCCCCCGCCCCCTCGTCCCTTTGGGATGGTCTAGTAGGAAAAGTCACTCAGGAATGGCACCACGTACTTTCAGGAAAGAGGAAAAAAGAGAGAGAGGGAGGGAGGGAGAGAAAGAGAGAGTGAGAGGTCAGTCAGTGCTACAGCAATGCGATTAACAAGAAGAGAAAAAACTTGATCCACCGGTTCCTTAAGAATCGACCAAAAGCTAAGACAAGAAAACTGAAAGAAAAAGGGGAGGGGGGGTACGAGGGGAGGGACAGTCAGGCAGAACCCAGCAAGGAACCTAGGCCAACTTCACAGGACTGTTTTGTGGCCTCTGGCAAAATGGGAAGAAAAAGAAAAAAAGAAAAAGAAATTAAATCTTCATTCCATCTCCTTCGTCCATACCAGAACCTGTCAAAGCGATTTTAACTGCTGCTTTTATACATGTGTCAAAGCAGATTTTTATTATCATTATTATTTTTGTTTTGTTTTCGATCTCAACAGTATAATACCCTCTATCTAGACAGCTGCAATCTATGCCAGGTTATCCAATCTTTCTTCTTGGAATTCAAGTTAAAACAAAGCAAAAACAAGTCCAAATCCATGACAGCTATAGAGATGAGAACTGATTAATCCATTAACATCCCAGAAGCAGATTACAAGGAGGGGACGATACATTAAGGCAAAGAACACCATCTTCAACGAAATTCCCGGTGCGTCCTTTACAGAAATCGTTTTCCTAATCAGAGACACAACCCATCCCTCCCCAAAGAAAAGCGTCTATATTATTATTATCACTGGTTAACAGCAACAAGTCATTCGATCACACCACACTGTTAAACAAGATTCCACATCATTACACTTAACTTTGAAAACACTCCCCCCCACCCCTTTGCAAACCATACACAAATTGATAGATAATCTATGAATCAGAAGACAAATAAAACAAGAGCTGTTCTTCCCCACGCAAAAAGCCAAGCGGAGATTTACCTCAGCAGTGCATGCAGTAAAATAATCCCATCACCCTTTTGTTTGTGTTTACTGTTAGTGTGTCCTCTCCCTCTCTCTCTTTCTTTCTTTTCTGTGCCTAACGTGTGTTTGTGCACTGCAGTTGGTGGTGGAAACTAAGGCAGTGGATCTGTAGCTAAGGGTAATCCTGTTTTTACTTCCTCCATCTTCAGCGAGGAGCAGGGTTAGCCCGGGACAGCTGGTCAAACCCCGAGAAACCGATCCGGCGGAGCCCGAGCACATCTCCCCCGCCGGCCGGGCTCGCGCAGACGCCCGCAGGCGGAGGGCGGGCAGTGGCGGTGGCGGCGGCGGCGGCGGCGGCGGCGCGCGCCGGCTGGCGGAGGCGCGCGCACAGAGGGTGGGGGGAGGGTCGTACTCGAGCTCCCGGGTCCGTGAGAGCCTCGAGCCGCCGGGCAGGCGGGCGAGCGAGCGCGCGGGCGAGCGGGCGGGAGGGGCGGGGGCGCGTGTATGCGCGCTCGGCCGCTCGCTCGGCGCGCTCGGCAATCGATTACAGGACAAGTGCGGCGCGGCTCCGCGGCTCCTCCGCGGCTCCTCCGCGCCTCCTCCGCGCCTCCTCCGCGCCCCGCGCGCCCCCCGCGCCGGCTCCGCCCCTCTCCCTGCTCCCCGGGCCCCACTCACGTTCTCCGCTGGCCGCGCGGGAGGGATGATCTCGGGCTCCCCCGGCTCATGTCGGCCGCGGGAAGTTTTCTCTCTGGCCCGGCACCTCCCCGGACTCCCGGCTCCAGGGTCCCGGCACCCGGAGGATCTGGGACACTGAGCCCAGCAGAGGGGCCCTTGCGAGTGCGCTTGGAGACACGGAGCGAGCGCCACTGTCCCCATTGTGAAAGTGCTTTCCAGTGCAAGTTTAAAATTAGAGTGTTTACTTGCTGTTTATATCCAACCCTGTCCCGGCGTGTGCCACATCCACCAGAGTCAAAGGAACCGTGAGGATCGAAAAAGTTGT
This sequence comes from Arvicanthis niloticus, assembly GCF_011762505.2. Taxonomy (NCBI): domain Eukaryota; kingdom Metazoa; phylum Chordata; class Mammalia; order Rodentia; family Muridae; genus Arvicanthis; species Arvicanthis niloticus. The sequence continues at coordinate 113,790,045 of NC_047660.1, read as the reverse complement.
TGCCTAGCCTTAAGCTGATCACGACGTTTGCGTTTGTTGGGGGGGAAGAACGTAGGAATCGTCCTGAAAACAAATAGATGTTCAATCTACAAATAGCAGCATTTACTATCTTTCTTGACCACAGAAAAGGGAATAGAGACTTCTATAATTAAAGGGAAAAGGAAAATGAAAGGAGCTGAAAATACTGAACTGTGCAGTCTGGGTGGTTTAAGTTTGAAATCACATGAAATGAACAGGAGTGCCAAACAACATTTCTGAGAAATTGTATCGCAAATTGTGTAGAAAATCAATGCTGGGCGAGCTGCAGGCACTGTGCCTCCCACTCCTTTAAAGAATCCCAGAAATAGTTGCAGAGAGTTTTCTCCCTTCCCCCTTTCCCGCGGAAGCAAGCCATATGACACATTGAAAATAAAAATCAACTTTCACCTTAAGCACCTCTCTGTCCTGTGTTTAGATTTTGGTATGAGCAAAGGTTCACAGTGATACACAATGGATACCCTAACAACGTCCAATGTATTTATTTTTACTTTTTAAAAAACCTTTTTATATCTATTGCAGTATTAATCAGTTGTACTTGTAGGCTCAGTTCATTTTTTTTTTAATTATAGAAGATGATGATTTAAAGCAAACAAACCTTTTTTATTGGGGGTAAACCACTTGTGCTCAGGTTTTCAATAATTTCCTGATAACTTTCTTTAAAGTTGCAATATATGTGACGTTGTTAAAACTAGCATTTTAACCTTCTCGTTTTCCCCCTTAAAGTTAGATTTGGAAAGGTCAAACTAAAGAGAATCTAGGCGTCGTTCTAATCAATTCGACAGACAGCAAATTCAGAAAGCTGGCATGTGTGACAGTATAGCAAAGGTGACATACCATGAAGTGTGAAGGAAGTTCTCTAAGTGTTCCTTCCTACTTGAGAAGTGTCAGTGTTTTCAGTATCTGCAAAGTCATAGTGGTCCTTAGAAAAGACTTAAACATTCAGTACTAAAGGGAAAGGCCTTCCTTCGTTAAAAAGCAACAGAATCCAACTGCAGCAGAAGATTCATTGTGAGAGCTGGAGGAGACACCCTCGAGTTACCAAACTACCATAGTTGATGTGGTCCTTGCACCTAGTAGACAACTGCTTGATCCCTCCAAGCTTATCCTTGTACTGATTTGCTGTCATTGGTTCCCTAGCCACCAGAGGCACACCCTCTCCCTCTAGTGGTTAAACCTTCGGACAGTTCCCGCAAGAGCTAACCTTAGCTATTTAGGCAGAAACTAATGAAGCCCAAATTTTAGGGGGCATTCTGAAAAGTGTGAATCAGATCACTTTTTAAAACATCCCATGTTCGTTTCTCATTTACAAACCACGATGAGTTCAGTTTGTTGGAAGCAGTCATAAATGTGTTCTATCTATTTCATACCTCTGAAGTTTGACCTTGGCACTCGGATTCCCAATCTAATTCACTCATAAGAAAGTGACCATATGTAAACCGTAGCAATTCACTTTGGTCAAGATTTTCCTCCACAATATTTTGGTATTGGTTAAAGAATGAATTTACCTATATCCTTAGCCATAGCTACGCTGTGTGCAGTTTGTTAAGCAGTTATATGCTTGAACTGTGCAAGAAAAGATAGCACCAGGAGAGTAGACTTCTCCGTATCTTGCTAGAAAGTTAAATCTTCAATTCGGGGACAGGTATGACACCAGAGTAAAGCATTTCTTTCCTCTGTTGGTTCTCCAATAGCCACTTTCTTCTCTCTCTGTTCAAACGGTGGGATCTGATTCTTCCCACCATCATTCTAGAACCTGACATATCTCTTCTACAACACGGTTGTGGATATTCTACTCACGTATTGGTCTTAAAAATACAACCTAGCTCTCCAACTAGAATTTACTCTTGGTTTTTTGTTTGTTTGTTTTGTTTTTCTTATTTGTGTGTTTGGTTTGTTTTTTCAAGACAAGGTTTCTCCATGTATCCCTGGATGTCCCGAAACCCACTCAAGACAAGGCTGACTTCTGAGATTCACCTGCCTAAGCCTCCCCAATGCTGGGATTTAAGACTTGTGCTACCACTGCCCAACTAGAGTTCACTCTTATAATAAGCAGAGATTATGTCTTATATAGTTTAATATCTTCTCAGAACCACCACACTGTTTGGCACTAAATTTATAAGAAACACTTATTGAATGGTTGAATAGAGGGGAAAGCACATATCCTTCTTCCATGTGTTAAGCTATTGTCAAGGAACAAAATAACAAAGATAAATTCTGATTCCCTAATGAATTGGGTCAACTCTTAGCTTGCAAGTCATGTTACAAGTGTCCTTAGTGTGTTAGTTCTGGCTTATCCACATGAAAATTGTTGGCGTCTTCCTAGATATTATCAAATAGATTGAAAAATATCAATTGTAATGGGTGCTAAATTGCATACAAAATGCAAAATTCAGTATAAAGGTAGTCTTGATTTAAATGCAGGTGCATGGTTCCTCAACTTCAAAACAAATCACTTCCCTCTGACAATTCAGGAAACCAGGTGACTCGCCAACGAGGCCCATTTAATTTTATAACCACTAAGTTTAATTAGCAAAAGGAAAACTTTATAAGGCATCGAGGCTAAAGGATACATTATAAAATAAAATCATGTTTCCTCCTCTAAATGGTTCGTGTTAATTGTTTTAGCTTTAAAAACAATTCCCTTTAAAGAAACTTAGATAGAAATCTTATTTTTATCTTGTTTTGCTCAGGGAATTAAATATACATTTTTAAGTTTTGGTTTTATTTTCAGTATGTTCGTGTAGTAGGAGGACAAATCAGAGCGCTATAATTCTTATGTAATAACAATGATTTTTAAAAACTATATATACATTTTGTTTTGATGGTTTTGTGGTCCTTGATGCAACAGTCCTACAGAGTACATGTTAGAATTTGGCTTCTAGCCAGGCAGTGGTGGCACACGCCTCTAATATCAGCACTTGGGAGGCAGAGGCAGGTGGATTTCCGAGTTCGAGGCCAGCATGGTCTACAGAGTGAGTTGCGGGACAGGACAGCCAGGGCTACACAGAGAAACCCTGTTTCAAAAAAACCAAAAAAAAAAAATAAAAAAAAAGAAAAAGAAAAGAATATGGCTTCTAGGGAAATGGAATTTAAAACTGTGTGCATGGATGACTGCTGTTAATATTATCTTCTTAAGCAGGAGAAGGAAGAATGCTGTTTCTGTCTCTCCACTTAGCTAGACACTGAAGAAGTAGGCCAGAAATAGAGTGTTTTCATTGAGACTCTGATTTTGTTTCTGGCTTCCCAGAATACCAGGGAAACATTCTAAGATCCCAAATCAGCATGTTGCTAAATCAGCATATTGGTACCTACCAGCTTTGCCTCTCCAGGTATAGGAACAGTCTACAGTCTGGTTGCCTGATCTATGAGGTCTAAATCAGAATCTCGTGTTCCCATCCTCTCTGTCTCGAGCATTGTCCTTTTAACACTCTTTAAAGAGTATTACTTTGCAGTTCGAGATAAGAGTTGTTCAAATACCCACATCCCTAGAAAAGATGCTATGATGAATTTACACTTTGAAACATAGTTTTCTACTAGGGAGCATGTTCCTGTCCTACAGAGGATGAAGGACTAAGACCATCGCAGATGAGAGTTATGAATTGAGAGACAGACAAAGAAGGTGAGGACTTCACAGGTTTCTGAATGCAAATGAAAGCATGTATTTTTAAAGACATCATTATAACCCATCACAATTGCTTTAAAGGGGCAAATGTGTTCTGCATTTGAAAAAAATTAGAGCCTTCTATTTGTACAAAATTGGAGCTTCAAGCTACAATAAGTGGGACCTAGCAAAGCCAACCCTACCTAACAGTCATTAGAAAGAAATTGTAAAAAACCCAAGATGTTAGCACACAAAAACTGCAGGAAAGTTGTTGAGACGCCCAATAAAGTATTGGCACAAGGAAATGAATGTATATAAGAAATAGAGGATAGCAATAAAATGGGGAAAAGAGTTTAGTGAGCATGAACACTGATTTCATTAAACATAGGTTTAAAAAAAAATCACCCTCAATATCCCAGAATATATTTAGCAACTAAAGTCAAAAGGCAGGAAACTATAGTTTGCCAGGAATAGAATGGAAACCCCAAAATGATCTTTTAATTGTGAAATTTGGAGGCAAAAGTTCATTAGCAAAATCTGGATTGTGCCTGAGAGGCTACATCTCCAAGGAAGCATCTGTTAAGCAAGCCCGTATCAGTAGCCATGTCCATCTTGTCTTTTTAGATGTATGAAAAGCCATGGAAGACCCTGTCCTGCAACTGTGAGGAGCTTCAACAACTTCAAAACCATTCCCAGAGGGGCAGTCTACTTACTCTCTGAATCAATCTCACTTAAGTGAGAGAGAACACAGGGATGTGTTGCCAGCAGTGATCCAGGGATTCAACCTTCCCTCTTTAATAGTCAGATGGGCACAATCTCAGTGATCAATAGCCTTATGGGAATATAACTAGGGCCCCATTGGTTGGTTGACAGTTCTTCACAACAATGTAGACTATGAAAAGGGTATCTTACTCAAAGAAAGGTCATCTACTGATAGCAAAGTCAAATGTCACCTCCACCCAACCTTCAAGACTGTGGTTTAGAGAAAGGTTAGCTTAACTGAGGAGATAGTGTTCCATTCTCAACTGTGTGTCTTAAGATATGATACAGACATGGGGAATAACACCGTCACTACCTTTCCCCAGCAGCTACACTGAACCTTCAAAGAGTTGTTAACATTTGATGCCATGGTAATGTGCTAGACACCTGGGGAAATCCCAGTAAACTAGACACCTGGGGGAAACTCAGTAGACTATCACTAAATGTCCTATATATTGTGATCCAGACACTTCTACACATGGTAGACTTGATTTGTTTTAAATGGAATATTGTTGAGAAATAATAACACATATGCGGAATCTTTAACATTTTATTTATGAGACAAGGTCTTGTTATAAGACGCTAGTTGTCTTAGAACTCACTATTGTAGACCTATCTGACTTACAATTGACAGAGATTCTCCAGAGCCTGCATCTCGAGTGCTGGGATTATAGGGGTACACTGGCATGGTGGCACCCTAGACTTAAATAATACAACCTGTTCCAAAAAAAAGCTGGAGTTTCAGTTTAACTAGAAAGGCCGCATATACCACCATTATTATAGACATTTACTTTATGCCAAGTATCAAGATAAAGAAAGCACACTCTGTGTAGCATCTCATTTAAAAGCCACTCTCATTCATAATGTAGTATATTCCTTATTTTCTACATGAAGTTGAAGCTTGGAAATTTAATTGAGTTTTCTCGAGCTCCACTGCTTCAGATTAATTCTAAAACACCTATATCTCCCACATCTTTGGTCAAACAAACTTGTTTTTTTTGTTTTCATCTTGCCCTTTGAGTAACTGTCCAGTAAAAGAAATGGCACAAAGCATCCTCAGACTGTGCAGTCAAAATAGAACGCTGCCAACCCCAGTGCGAATCTACAGATGAGATGGAACCTGATGTATTCTGTGCTGTGTTACTACATTGATATTCATTGCCAACCACTCGTCTGAACAGCTGGATGGCATGAACAATCCACTGGGAATAAAGTAAAAACAATAACCACCTCATCACGAGTTAAATGAATGACGGGTAAACACAAGAATGAAACTTTAAATTCTGGGTTGGCAAGCACGTCGGTATGCTTCATTTCAAAGGAGAATGCTTCTGATTCACTGCTCTAAGAAATATGTAGATGATATTTCTCCCTGCTTTAGGCTCCCACCCACGTGTGCAAAGGGTGAATGGATGGTTTTTGTAATAAACATTGAGGGTTTAAATTGTTATGGAATAATTAACTGAAACTTTGGATTTCTCAGGAAACACAAATGTCTGTTTTAATGAAAACTAGTGTTAGTTTAGGGTCTATAAGTAAAGTCTGTGAGATTAGAATTTTATCTCACATTTGACTTACAAATAGAATGAACACAGGCATAAAGAAATATAACTACATGATTTTTTTTTGATATACAGCCTTATGTATCTAAGGCTATCCTTGAACTTACCATAGAGGTGAGGAGGCTCTTGAACTTCTGCCATTTCTCCTGGGTACTAGGATTGTAAGTATGTACCCCTATACCCAATATTACACAGTCCTGGGAATGGAATGAGGGCTTGACAAACTCTCCCAACTAAGCTACATCCCCAGTGCTTCATTACTTTCATCTAAGCAGATAAAGGCAAATCATTGTTAATTTGAAGCTAGCCTGGTCTATGCCATTCAGGGCTACATAGCAAGACCTTGTTTCAAAAAACAAAACAAATAAAATACATTTTTTACAAATTCTGCATATAAATTTTTTTCTCAATAACACTACATTTAAAACAAGTATAGGCTTTCTTGGAGCAGGGTTTATTTTTAATTAAGAATAAAATGAGACTTTTATTTGAACAGAAAGATGTTATGAAGGAAGCTTATCAGTGGCTACGGAGGAACCTAGCTAAAATTTAGGACCTATAGGATTGCCTGTTCTCATAAAAAAGAGCTACCTAAATGTCTGGAAGTAATCAAGATATAAATAATATGATTACATTTATATGTTCATAAGATTGTTTTAGAAAATCTAATTTCCAGATTTTTATATTAGAGAATGAATATGTTACATAAACTGTTGGTTATTTAGGTAAAAATCTTAATGGCATAATATGGGTGGAAGAAAGGTGTCCCTTTAAGGTCTGTTTCAGAATTCCTACTATGGAGTTGGACATTAATGGCTGTAAGCCCTGTTGGCGTTACACAGTTTACCAAAAACCCCATTGTCAAGTCTAAAGCCAATAGCAGCAATTACTGGATATTTTGACTTTCTATATGATTCTTCTATGAGGATAAAACATACTTGAAAATCATCTATTTCTCCATAATTAAAAGATGTTTATGCTATTTTTACATCCATTTTGTATGAATTTGAAAATGTATTGTTCTGCTTTCTAAGAAGAGTGGAGTAATGTGACTTTCAATTTGAGTTATTGCCCCCCTTCATGGGGAATAGCCAAATCCTTGACCTTGGATCACACAAATACTATGACATTCTAAGATACCCCTTGAAACGATGGCCTTACCCTGTTGCCTAATTTAGAAATTCAATGGATCCTTCAGTCTCCACCAACTCATTCAAGTGAGGGAGATTCATGAAGATCACTGTCTTTCTGAGATAGCCAGCCCAAATAGAGTTCCTCAAAATTGTAAGGGGAAAGCCTAGCAAAGTTTAAAATGGAAAAGGGGATATGACTGGAATGAAATGCTGGAATTAATTACAATAGCTGCAGATAAGTGCTTAAGGAGAGTATAGGAAGGGAGGAGATGGAGGTCATGAGCTCAAACAATAAAAATGATCGGCTTCACGATAACAGATAAAGAATTCACAAGATGATGCAGGGCTAAAGGAACACATACTGGGTTGATTAGTCAGTTGATTGTTTTTTCTTGTAAAGTAACATTTCACCATTTCCTCATACTGATATAAAAGTATCAACAGCAGCGAAGGGATTGAATGAAGGTGGTAGAAGGTTGATCAAGAGGAGACTCCGTTGGGCAAGGCCAGAAAAGACTGTTACACAGGTGGCCTGATTCGCTTCAGGTAAGAAAACTTGCCTCTTGGGCTTGAAAAGAATGAGTAAAGATGCAAGTTAGCGTATTAAATTGTAGAATGGTAAGTTGAGAAAGAATTTTAAGACATCATCAATTTTTTTTTACTAAGAATAAATGGAACAGCCATAAGAAGAATATGGAGATTTAAAAGTTACAGAAAAAATTATAGTCAAAGACACAGCTAAAGGTGACACAAAGAAGCCGTAAATATGCACAGTGGTATAGCTGCTGCTGATCTCACCGAAGAGGGGGGGATCAGGGATAATCTGGAAGAGAATGAGTTACATGCTGAAAATTAATAGTTCTTCTAGATGAGGAACTAGAAGACATTGGATTGAAAAACTTCAGTTTGATTCAAAGAAGAATATTGAAGTAATGTGGCCAAGAGTAAGCTACATAAAAGATATCAACAGATCCAGAATAGGGAGGGAAAAAAACAGACAGTCATAGACTAAGCAGGCTGGCCCCGATGAGCTTTTGTTTAAGAGAATGGCAATAAAATATGGACTTGTATAAAGGCCATGGACAAAGAGTTGAATTTTTTGATAGAAAACAAGGCATTAGGAAGAAGGAGGAGGAGAAGGAGAGAGAGAAAAGGAGAGGGGGAAGAGGAAGAAGAAAATAAGAAGAGCAGGAGGAAGAAAAAGAAGAGAAGGTGTAGGAAGAGGAAGAAAGAAGAGAAGGAGGAGGAAGAAGAAGAGAAAGAGAAGAAGAAGAAGAAGAAGAAGAAGAAGAAGAAGAAGAAGAAGAAGAAGAAGAAGAAGAAGAAGAAGAAGAAGAGGAGGAGGAGGAGGAGGAGGATGAGGAGGAGGAGGAGGAGGAGGAGGAGGAGGAGGAGGAGGAGGAGGAGGAGGAGAAGGAGAAGGAGAAGGAGAAGGAGAAGGAAGGAGAAGGAGGAGGAGAAGGAGGAGGAGGAGGAGAAGGAAGAGGAGGTGAGAAGGAGGAAGAGGAAGAGGGAAGAGAAAGAAGAGGGGGAGGAAGACAAGAGGAGGAGGAGGAAGACAAGAGGAGGAGGAGGAAGAGGAAGAGGGAGAAGGAAGAGGAGGAGGAGGAGAAGGATGGGAGGAGGAGGAGAAGGATGGGAAGAGTAGAAGAGGAGAGGGGAGGGGAGAGGGGAGGGGAGAAGGGAGGGGAGGGTATGGGAGGGGAGGGGAGGGTATGGGAGAGGGAAGAGGTGAGGGTATGGGAGGGTATGGGAGGGGAGGAGAGGAGAGGAGAGGAGAGGACAGGACAGGACAGGACAGGACAGGAGAGAAGAGAAGAAAGACAACTACTAAGAGTTGCATTAGACAGAATATTAGACTAATCAGGAAATATAACTGAGGAAATATTTAACAAGTTATGTGTAAGAATGAGGCTGTTATAATAGTAAGAAGGGTGTTTTGGGAAAGGGTAGTAGGAAATAATAAGCATCAGGGTAGCTGGGTCTTTCATGGAAACACATCTCCCAAAATTATCTAAAATTTTAAGGTAAGCTAATTCTATATTTAAATCCAGAGTGAGATGAATCATGGGAGATGGCTGTATGAAGGATGATTTTAAGAGTTACTTTCCAATGAGTGGCCTCAATGTATAGCTGTAGTCTTACCATAATTACTAATACAAATTAAAAGTACCTTTATTGTTATGTGAGGAACCTGCTCAACCTAATATAAAGGGAGCTGGCAGCTGAAAAAGATCTGTTTCATTTAGGAAATAGAGTCCTTGTTAAAGAATGCAAGGATATAGATCCTTTTTGTTTTGTTTCAGTTGGGAGCCACCCTAAGAGTGTGTGTGTTTATGTGGGAGGCGGGGTACGGAAGAAATGGATTCTCAAGACAGGGGAGGGATCAGGAGGCTGTGTGGAAACCAAGATTCCAGAAGAATGACTTGACCTGAGCAGGCTCCCCCATATTGTATCTCTTTCCATATCAATTTCCTTACTCCAATCTGGAGTCAGGTGGATAGCCAGGCCATCTGAGGTTAAACACTCTCAGTATTATTTAAATCTTTACTTTATGGGTTTAGCTATAGCAATTATTGTACAAGAAGCCAGAATTAGTTCAGAGGTCTTCATAACCATATACATTCCCACAGGGTATACATTTCCACAAATCACCATCACCACATAGCAGTCACTGATTAGAATATCAACCTTCTAACACTGGCTTTGCCCTGGTACTTACATGTTAAGTGTTCTTTGTTCTAAATTTTGGCAAGATTTGGCTTTCTTTACCAATTCAACTCCCTTACTGATTTTAAAAGTAGAGTAAGAAAACGAGGTGATTGGAAACCTCTGGATCAAATGAGACTTTGGTTTATTCCTCACGTATTTGGCAACCATTGTATACTAAGAGCTAATGACAAAAGGACAATCATGCTTAAATCACATGAAAATAGAAAATGTAAGTAGAAATTACTGCCATTGTTAAACACAAAAATATTCTTATAAGTCTAGTCTCATCCGTAGGCGATTTTAAGTCCAACCTATAGTGCTCCAGAATGATGTTAAGAAACATCTGTTCACTGCAGAAGGAGAGCATGGACAGACCAAAGGAAGAATTCAACCCAAGTAAAGCATGGTAAACCAGTGAAATTTGCTGAGCTTGTGTTTAAGAGCGAGGGCTGCTAAGGGACAACGACCCTATTGGAAAACCCCACCCCATGATAGGTAAGGCCTGGAAAGGTTCGCTAATGTACTCTCAATTCCACGAGCTATTTATCTCTTATAATCTTGGGGAGACTACATATGACGATCTCCTACAGAACTCACGGAAGGTTCATGAGCTCCATGTTTCCTGCCATAGAGTCTTGATTTCCTGGGAGTCTCCTTCAGGTAGTCACAGATATTTGACAGGGTTTCTTTGTTATAACAGCCATGGATGTCATGGAACTCACTCTATAGACCAGATTGGCTTCAAACTCACAGAGGTTCACCTGTCTCTGCCTTCTGAGTGCTAGGATTAAAGGCATGAGGCACCACATAGGACTCGTGATTTTCTTTTAAAAGAAATGATCCTTTTCTGTTAAATATAGAGGACCCCATGTCAACATTGCCATAGATCTTCCAGTCGATGTGGCCATGCAAATAATACACTCTAATGTGATGGAGATGTAAAGACCATAGCTGTAACATATGGAAATGAAAGTGAAGCCACTCTGTGAACCACAGCCCTTGTTCCATAAAAACATGGCATGTAAGATAAAAATATGTACTTATATTTAAAATTCCAGTTAACAGATAAACACATAAGTTAAAATACCTGCTTATTTTTAAAAATTCAGTTTACAGAAGTGCTGGACATAAGAATCCTTTAATATAAGCTTGTAGCATCACTTCAAACTGTGACTTGCTTACTTAAAAGTCCATATCCAGTCTCTTCTTCATATTATCTCACAATAAGACATCAGCCAAGAAACCATAGTTCATATGCATGTTATTTGTTACTAAGCAACCACATGTTTAATATATCCCTGGCAACATGGTAGCTACATAGTTGCATCTTTCGTTGTCTGCAAACTTTCTAAACTGTACTATCTTTCTGTCCCAGGCTCCCGCTCATTCCTACTGGAATATCAAAAGTGTTACAGCAGTGTGAAAATTATACATACAGAATAGCACTTTTCTGTTGCCTAACTAAACCCATAAGTGGGTTCTATATTTATTGATTCATAGCCAGAATGTGGAAATAAACTGAATAAAATGAATAAAAAATGTCAACACAGAATAAAAATAATTTAAAATAAACTTTTATTTCAGAGATATATGTATCTTCTCGTTCTCGTGGAAATGATAAACACAGTTTTATTTCCCATGGAGTACATGAGAGTAAAAGACAAGAGTTTAAACCACATGGTTGCCAAGAGAATAGATAAATAAATTCAGGTGTACTGTTACTGTGTATCACAGTACACAGATGAGATTTAGTATTTCATACTACATATATTTGATACTTTATTACATCTATATACACAACATATATCAATACATACATATCTACTATGTACCTCTCTCTCTTGCTTTCTCTCTCTCTTGCTCTCTCTATATGTATATATATTATATGTAAACGGCATGACATAAAAAATCTGTGAGTCAATAAAGTCATGTATAAAAATAATAGCTGAAATGTAAACTTCATTGCTGTAAAATATGGAAATCTAAGTAAAGCCATTACATGAGACAGAGGTTCATGTGATTTTATGTTTGCATATATTTATGTATATGTTTGTAAAATATTTATGTATATACAGAGTTGAGTTAAATAAATCAATTTTAAAATGATTTTTAGATTAAAATTTTAATTAATCTAAAAACATGGGAAATAATGCCTATTATTTGCTTACATGTGGCAAATGCGCAAAAATAGAAAAGACATCATTTTGAGAATAACAGTAAGTTCAATGTAAAAGACAGAGACAGGAGGAGGGGCTGTATCTGCAAGTTCTAATTGTATAAAGAACAGTCCTAGATGCCAAAGACCTGTGTTCACATTCTGACTCTATCTTTAACTGTTTCATTCTGACTGGGTTGCTTCATTAATCCTAATATTTCTTCTTTATGTGTGAGTAAAGGAATGATGCTATCTCATGGACAGAGTAGGGAGCTGGAAGGAGTGGGATTCTGTCATAAAATCATGCCCATATAATATGTCCTTTGTAATTAAAATGATTTGATTCCTCCTAATTAACCATCTCATTAGTGCCAGAATTAAGGTTAACTGGAGACAAGACATTCTGAACCACTAAGTTTTATTTTCTACCTTTAGAGTAAAGGCATAAGACGGCAACAAAATCAAAAAATATTAACCTCATTGTCATCCTGTGAGAGGAGCCTCATGGCTACCTACTGCTTCCTCTAAAGCCCCTGAGCAGTGAATAAATGAGTGAGTGAGTGAGTGAGTGAGTGAGTGAGTGAGTGAATGAATGAACATGTGTTTTATTAAAAATTAAAAGATACATTTTAGCCTTAGTTCATTTTAAATGACTGCCAGTGGTTCTTTGATTGAATTGTACAGGACTGATTTATGGCTACTCTTTGAAGTTGTTGATTGATTCATCTACCAATACACTCTAAAAAATAAAATCATAGTAAATTCATTGAATTCCAAAATGAATATAAGCACTTACACACACAGAGTGAAGGGAATGAAGAATCAAGGAGGTAAATTATCAAGAAATGTGTGTGTGAGCGTCTTAGTGCTATCTTAGTGCTCCCAATTCAATTTGACTTAGGGTGTAATGACAATGATATCACTGGTGGAAAATGATTAAGAACTTTAAATCTAAAAGGATAAGATCAAACTTAGTTCGTTATCTACTGCGTTATTCCACAGTTGTACATATTTCTTAATCCTACTTCTTTATTGTTACAAATACATAGAAATACGTGAAGTTACCTTACCTAGTATTTCGGGTAAGTATGAAATGGGGTAACGTTGTATCTTTCAAAGCCCAAATAATGCTGCAACTTGGTGAGTCTTGTATTTTTGTTTGTTTGTTTGTTTGTTTTTCCCTCTTAAAGTAAGCAGCAAGCAGCCTGATTAGTATTTTGGCAAATGGCCTTCTTAAATCAGTGTGATTTAAAGACACTATAGTTTGTGATGGCGGTAGTATAAAAGCTGATCGTTGCTTTGTACCTTATTTTTCTATTGATTTCCTTACCAATATTTGTCTTCTTTTTCTCAAAATAGCTAAGGTCATTTTTAAAAGATAACTTGGAAAGATAAAAAAAAAAAACACATTTTCTTCTACATGGAACAGAGTCCACCCCATTTGTGGTAGTTCATGTTCAAAATACGTCATTACTAATAAAATACATCACATGTAGTTTTTGGGTTTTGTTTTTCATTTTTGTTAATATAGACCTCAGTCAGGTCCTGGCTTAGCAAGTCCTCATGTGGTAAAATGAACTGATCCAGTTTACAACAATACATCAAATAAGTTGTCGTTACCTAGAGTAAGAACTGGTTTTTCTTTGTTTGTCCTTATTAGGAATCTTTAAAGGAGCTAAGTTTTTCAAAGGTGTTTTGGATGAAGTCAAAGCATATAAGAAAGAAAGAAAGAAAGAAAGAAAGAAAGAAAGAAAGAAAGAAAGAAAGAAAGAAAGAAAGGAGCAAGCAATGATGGAGGGAGGGGAGGAAGGGAAGAAAGTAAGAAAGAAAAAGAAAATGAGGAAAGAAAAGAGAAAAGAAAAGAAAAATAAAGGAAAGAAAAAGAAAACAGAAAAGTATCCACAGACCAGGTTAGCAGCTTCTCACCTCTGCTCACCTGCAGCTTCCTTTCCACTAACTCAGCTGCAGCCCATTTTTGTTTCTGCAGCTGGACTCTGCTGATATCAGACATTAAAAATGTGCACTTAACTAACTCACTAACTTGCTATCCATATCAATAGTGTTCTCCCTTATCTGACAATAGAAAATATCTTTTCATGTTTTGAGTGTTCTTTTGTACTATAAGAGCCATTGTAGAAAAAGGTTTGTCTTTATTGTAACTTTTCCTTCCTTCCTTCCTTCCTTCCTTCCTTCCTTCCTACCTCCCCCCTCCTTCTCCACCTCCTCCTTCTTCTTCTTAGAATACAGTGATTAATACCAATTTTGTACTATCTTTATTAATCTAAGTTTTTGCAGACATGGTGCTCTCCGTAAACCCAATATTCCAATACTGTGAAGTTCCCAGCTTACTTGATGTAGTTTATCTTCTCTTTATCTAAATTCAGAAGCCTATTTATTTCTTATGATGTCCTTTGCACTTAGCTTATAATAGCCTGGCCATTTCTGCCTTCTGCACTCCTGAGACAATCATGTGTTTAGTTTCTCCTAAATCTTTCTAGTACTTTTAAACATCCTACTTGTTGCATTTCTGACTCCTCTTTTTTCAGAAGTTATGACTGATTGTAATGTTTTAATTCACAGTATATGACTCAAATATTACTGTCAGTTTAGGATAATGGTAATCATGTTGTGTGCTTTTAAAAAGTGAGCTTATGTCTTAAAATAGTATATGACTTCGATATGGTCACTGGACTAAAACTAGGATTAAAGTCAAGCTTTCAGGAGCACCTGTTGACTAGTCTCAATTTCTTTTAACCAGATTGGAAAACACAGTAAGCATTTAGTTCTTACCCCTTTTTTTTTTTCATATTGCTTTTAATGTAATTCTTCTAGTGCTTTGTGTTTCTCATTGAAAGAAATTAATTGAAACGCTTAATTGAAAGTAAAGTATATAGATTCCTAATAGCAATTCAGAACTCAAACTTAACATGTCTTAGTCCTAAGCTTCCTCGTTGTGATTTTTTTTTTAAAAAAAGTATTCTATGGGAGTTTTCCTTTAATGGAAATTATCAAAGCGGCTGATTCATCTCTTCTTACTATTTATAGTTTTCATTTAGTTATAGGAGAGCTTGAAATTTTATTGGCACACTCATGTCACAAGTTAGATATACTGGATGTTTTTATTGCAAAGACTAAGTATGTTATTATAATTAACTCATTTTATAATATAAACTTTGGTTATTTCTAAGAAACATTCAAAGATACTGATAGAGAAAAGAGATCTGAGTGAATTAATTTAATAGAGTATCCATGACCATGAGAATATAAAGAGATGTAATGGAAATGCTTTAATATATTTTGAAACAATCCATTCATTTGATACATTTTACCACATCAATTGCATTCAAGAAGTTGATGCTCATAGACTTTGATTATCATTTTTAAAATCTCTAATAATTAAAGTAAATTAACTGCAGTGTGTAATAACCAAAAATTACATTTTGTCCCTAAGTTTTGATTCTCCACTAAAAGAAACTGCATTCCATATCTGTGGATAGATGTGTTTTAGAGAAAGCCTTTAGTATGATCCATAATAAGAGCCAAAAGAACTTTTCAACAGAATTAATAAATTATTGCTTAGATTTATTTTTAACAAAGCATTTTTTATTGAGTCTTATCCAGCTAAGTACAATAATAACAAAGGGGGAATCAGAATCGCTCTCATTACCTGCTTCTATGATTGTGCGCACATAAAGTATGCATGAAGCCTTTGAAAGGAGAGATTATGCAGGCTGAATGCTAATTTTGTGAAGACTGTAATTTCAGGTCTGCTATCCGTGTACAAGCTGGTTGTTCTTGGAGGAACAGCTGAGGCTTTATGGGAAACTTCGTAAAACATTCTATTTAGAAGCAATTCTTTTTCTTCACATTATGTGCTCTGAGTATTTTTCTCCCATTGTGTTTTATTTTGAGGAACATTTGTATGGAAACAAGATCTTTGTTTCTTACAAGCACATCTGCTCTTGCTGCTTATAGCTTATGAGAAGTCATCATCCTCTGTGACATCATAATCATTTCCATGGCAACCAGCTTGACTTTAAAAAAAATAACACGATAACATAAGATGCTTGCAGGAGCAAAGTGTTCAATTTTTAAATCGATAAAGTGTCAACTTCTCAGAGATCAGTGTCCACCACATGGGGTCCGCACCCTCGACGTACTGAAGCTTTAGTTTAATTTAATTCTCTTAGCATGTATGCAACTGTGAGTTCTAATTATGCAATGTTTTGAGAGATGGGGGAGAAATAAGCAGAATACTTGAGAAAAGGAGTTCTGAGGTGACTAACTTTACTCTGTCTCAATGCCGGGTCATGCAGCTTGGCCATGCTGGTTCAATAAGGGACCTTGACTACTGTGTGTTCTACTGGAGATAACAGCAGAAATTTGAATAACAACTGGAAGAAACTTGAAGTCCTTTACTTGAAACGTTTTTATGAATAGGCACTGCATTCCCTCCTCCACTTCAGAGTTGTCACTCCTGTGATGAAAGGTGGCAGAGAGGAACTCAGAATATTATCATTTGGACAGCAAGCCAAGGCTGCAAGCCAAGGCTGCTAAAGGTAACTGGGGAGTAAGGGAGAATGCCTGGCAAGATTGATTACCTAAAGATTTGTTAAGATTGTGAGTTTTTATTTTAATCGTTAATTATTTAATTTTATATGTATATATGTTTTACCTTAATGCATGTCTGTATACCGTCATGCCTGATGCCTTACAGAGGCCAGGAAAGGAATGTTAAATCGTTTGGAACTGGAGTTACAGGTGATGGTGATGTGGGTGTTGGGAATTGCACCCAAGTCTTCTAGGAGAGCTGCCAGTGTTCTTAACTACAGAGCCATCGCTCCAGCTAAAAATTATGAATTTTTAGATGTAATAAAGACGCAGCCCATAAACAAACTCTTACTGAGTGCTTCTCATGGTCATAGCACTCTATTTGGGCAAATAAATGAAATAAGTCATAATGACATGACCTCTCCATCTATTTCCTCTCCTTCTTTGAGCTTAATTCTTAAATACTAGCCTTACTATAAAATTGTCCATTAAATGCTCATCCTTTTTTTTTAAGCTGTTCATTTTCTTTTCAACAGTGTCTGTGTTGGATATAAAACATGGTTGTCAGGGCAGGAACCCAGACAAGAAGGAAACATGGAGGCCGGAACTGACTCAAAGCACACGGAGGAACATTGCTTATGGGCTTGATCCTCTGGCTTTCTCAGTTTGCTTCCTATGTAACCCGGGACCACCTTCCTAGGAATGGCACTGCGCCGGTGAGAAATGTCCTGCCACATCAATCACTATTCTAGAAAATAGTCCTGTAAACCTGGCTCTGTGTCACACTGATGCGAATGTTAGCGTCTGTCAAGTTGACAATGAAACTAACCAACACAGTGGCAAATGCCAAAATGTCAGACAAATTAAGAGGGAAGTGGGGTCTGTTGTGTTGCAGAGGTCCCACTGCCTGGAGCAGAGACAGAGTCAAGAAAGACTTAGGGGCTGGGTGATAGCTCAGTCAGTACAGGGCTTGGCACAGGAGCACAAAGGCCTGAACTCAATCCACAGACAGGCAGATCCCAAGGGTCTGCTGGACAAGCAGCCTCTTCTACTTGGTGAGTTCCAGGACAGTGAAAGGTAGTCTCAAAATACAGACGCCTAAGAAATGGTTAGAGGTTGTCCGCCACGGCACTCCACATGCACACAAGACTCAGCCTAGAAACAGGGTATTTTCTTCTGGTGGTACCAGAGGGTAGGTCAGGAGCCAACTGGAAAGACGGCACTCCACATGCACACAAGACTCAGCCTAGAAACAGGGTATTTTCTTCTGGTGGTACCAGAGGGTAGGTCAGGAGCCAACTGGAAAGATTCTGACGCGGTCATAATAATAAGTTGGCTGTGGTTCCTGCATTTATTTCCCTTTCTCCTGTTCAGTTCTAAGCATTCTCAGAGACACAAGGCTTAATGAGACTGATGAAGAAAATCTTATGAAAACACTGCACAATATAGACAATGAAGAAATAACTTAGGAAATACATGTATAACCATGACACATATCACGGACTGGCGGAGTAAACAATGTGTTCTTATTAGGAGTAAGGCTTTGGGATGAAGGGGGCCTATGAGCTATTACTAAAGGCTTTTCGGGGACACACAGGATTCAAGGAAAAATCACTCCTTCAGCTAGCCTGACCTACCATATACTAAAAGCGCAGCTGTTAAATTGCACACTCCGCAGATGCCTCGCTCTCGGCTTCCAGGATCAACTGGTGGTGGCCAGTGATTCCTACCTTATACTGATGTATCCCATAGGCCCACGGGGTCTCCAAAGTCAGATTATTATCTCTGACTTGAGTAATGTGTAAGCACCTCCAACCCCATGATAAGTTCTTGAGTTAAAAGTTCTTTGAGTGGAGAAAGCTTCTTTTGCTTATTTAAAATTTACATTTGACCAAATACCTCCCCCCTTTCCAAATATCAGTAGCTAATACTACTATTAATAATAATAATATAATTAATAATAATAGCTAATACTATTGAAAGCACTTCCTGACACAAGATCTTTCTTAAATTGTTCAATAACGCCTTTGGGAAGTGGGTCCTTTCCTGGTTCTTCTGTATACGCCTGTCAGTAAGGGACTAAGGAGTTAAAATCCTAGAGGGGGTTTCTACTGGTCTGCCGTGGAACATCTGTCTGCATTTTGTCCATTTCCATCGTAGAGAATCTAACTACAGACTATACCTAACCCTGAGAGTGGCTATAAAATATGTGGTATGACTCTGCCCTGAAAAAAAAAAAGTTTTTTTGTGAATCAAGTCTTTCTTTTAATTTAAAATTAATTAATTAACTAATTAATTCAGTCACCCATACTGTCATTAGTCCCTGAGGTTATCTCTAAGTCCCCGGTGTTCAGGGTGTGTTTGTTTTGGGTTTCTCTGGTCTGTCTGATACTGACCTCTTGGGAATGTAGCACAGACATGTAACATGCATCATGAAAAGTAAAAGTAAAAAAAAAGTACTTTAGAAGACAAGGAAACACATTCTCAATCATACACATTCTCTGCTTTTTATTAAACAAGTGATTTTGCCTTTTGTTTTGTCTTATGATCTGCAAATTATATAGACAGCCCTAGGCCTGGTGGCCTATGTTGTCTGCTTGTCTACCCAGTGTAATACAATAAAATCTGGTGTTCAGAAAGGGGGAAAGTAGGGTGTACATGGCAGAGAATGACCTAGAAAAGTGTTAAATCTTTCTAGTGGACATTTTTGCTCCCATTTTGGCATACTTTCTTATTTCCCTGATTTACTTAAGAAATCTCATTGATCTTGTGATGCTTGGCTGCTCTCACCAAGTTTATTTTTCTTCTTTTAATTTTTAAAATTGCATGTGTTTATTTACTGGGGGAGGGCTTATACCATGTTGTGTTTGTGTGGATCAGAGAACAATTTGAGGGAATTTATTTTCTCTTCTACTATGTGGGCCATGAAACTGAACTCATATTCTCAGGTTTGGCAGAAAGCACCATTAGTTACTTAGCTACCTCTCTGGCTTGAGAGTACTGCCTCCTCTTCTTCCTCTTCCTCCTCCTCCTCCTCCTCTTCATCTTCTTCCTTCTCCTCTGCTTCTTCCTCCTTCTCATCTTTCTCCTCTTCCTTTTTGCCCTGAGTTATAATTTCTTTGACAATGGAGTTTCTTAAGAATTCCCATAGTAAGGACAGGATCTGTTTGCTTCTATACCCTTCTCAGTGTCAAGGTATATAGGGGACAGTTAGTGAATTTGCCTTAGTCTTTGTTTCCCAGTCCCCATGCTTCTCCTTTGATTTAGTGGCAGACACCTCAAGGCTATCTGAAACAACATGCCAGGGTAGAAAACTATCTCCCTTATTTGGATATTCTGATGTTTGTTGAGAAGTTGAAATGTTGGAGAGATCTTATAGTCCTTTGTCACTCAAAGGCTGTTTTTCTTTCTTTCTTTTTTTAAATTATTATATTGGTTCTGAAATCAATCAGCATTTCAACTATCTAAGATCCTTGATCCCTGAACTCTCTACCCTCCACTCTCATGGGGGTGCATCTCTTTCTTACGCATATTGTGGTCAACACCCTATTACTCTGACCTCTCCAATTACATCCCCTAGTATGACAAACTCAGGAGCTGTGTGTATTGCCTTTCACATTGTTGCACAGTAGCTCTACTGAAGTTGCCGCAGCACAGGAGAACTTTACAGACATCCAATTCCTAGGCTTGAACCTCATTTCTGCTGGACGGGCTCTAAACCAATGCCATTTATTTGGTGTTTATATGGGGAGGTTATAATTATAGCACATCTCAGAATGCCAATGTATATATTGATTAAGACAGAATAGCTGCTATAACTAAACACTAAAATCACAGTGGCTCAATATGTGTGTGTGTGTGTGTGTGTGTGTGTGTGTGTGTATTTTTACCCACATAACATACTGCTGTGAACTAATGATGCCTAATCTAAAGCATTTTGATAGAAAAATGCAGGTTCTTTCTCTCTTGATTTTTGTTTTTTATTGGTTTGTTGGTTGGTTGGTTGGTTGGTTGGTTGGCTGGTTGGCTTGTTTTGTGTGTGTGTGTGTGTGTGTGTGTGTGTGTGTGTGTGTGTACATACATACATACATTTCTCAATTTAAAACTTTCTCTGCAAACAATGAAGAATCTAGAGATATGTTTGAAAGTTCAGCTTATTGTAATACTTAGAACTGACACATATCATTGTTAAAGACCTTGAACAACCAGATACACAGCTGAATAAAAACGTATTTATTTTTCTGCACTAAAAGACTTGTGATTTTCAATCCTGTCTCCAAAGTTATGCTTAGAGTTTGTTAAAAAGTTACTTGTAAACTTAAAATTTTCATCTTCCCTGATCTCAACTAGTAGCTCTTGCTGAGTAATCAAAAGATTGACCATTTCGATTTTGATACACAGTTTTTAAGCCTACTGAAATATTTTAACCACATTAGAAATTGTATTATTAAATGATTTAGCCACCAGGATATGAACCTTGGCTTTTTAAAAGTGAGAAATTTTAAATTTCTAGGTAGTGGTGGCACACCCCAGCACTTAGGATACAGAGGCAGTCAGATCTCTGTGAGTTCAAGGCCAGCCATAGAAATCCTGTCCTAAAACAAACAAACAACACTGATAAAATTATTTATGTTGTTTCAACTATTTCAAAAAAAAATGTGTAATAGTAGATAACTTTGCAAAATCCTCTTTTCAAGGAACACCCTCCTTAGTGTGATTCTTTAGAAAGGTCATTACTATTTCACTCCTTGTTAAAATGTGACCTCTACCATGGAGGAAAGGACTATTTATCTTTTTTTTTTGCAGAGATCTGTTTGGCATTGTAACCAGGATTAACACAAGATACCACAGCAGCTGACAGTGAGCCAGGCCATGAATAAAAACCTTTGAGGACAAGCTTGCTCCCAGATGAGGAGAAAACGGAAGGGTCAAGGGATAGCTATGGAGGGACCATAACAAGTTAGCTGGCATGTCCACAGAACGACTTAATCACATACATATGAACTCTATGGGATTAAAAATGGGAACTCAATATATGAAAACTACTTTTGTCTCTACTGAAAAGCACACGTAACAGTAACAACAGACCTAATGAGAGAGTATCAGGATCCACTCACGTGCTTACTATCGATATTTTAATGTATTTATTTTTAGATTACCGTAAGTATGCATACAGGTTCTAATGTTTTCTGCCAATAGTCCTAAGAGTTTTTTTTTTTTTTTTTTTTTTTTTTTTTTTTTTTTTTTTTCTGCAGACCTTTGTGTGTACACACACAGCATCTTTACAGCCTAGTGAGGAGGTCATGCTAGTTCCCAGTAGTCATCCCAGACACAGGCAGGGGGAATCTCACACTATTCTATAAGAGTGAAGTTTGCCCCAACACTATTCTAATTCTAACCATGTGTACTGATATCAGCTTAGTCCCAGTTTTACCTGGCTGCTTCAGATTTGTCTCCCACATCACAAGTTCCCTAGTTCTTTATACATGGCTCATCATCCAACTGCCATCAAAGTTCAGCTTCATGCTGAATGATATTGACAGGATATCAGACTGATGGGTATAAATGGCAGACAATGCATCATGTCAGTCCACTTAAGTCTTTCCTTTATCTGAGACGAGGTTAGAATGATTTTTTACTTTTTATTCTGATTGATTCTTGACAAATCAAGCAAGAGATCTTAAAAAGAAAAGGAGACATCTCTCAAATTCTGTCTATAATACAGTATTTCGTCTTCCTGGCCAATAGATTCACAGGAAGTAGAAGAATTGAAATGCAAGACAAATTATATCTGTGATTTATTTTTGTTCTATTTTGCCAGAAATTCTTTTGAAAATAAACTTTTAATTTTATAAAAGTTTTATATCTATAGAAAAAAATTGAAATAATTTTTAAAATGTAGTTTGTATAGTTAAAACAGCTTTGAAATACCTTTTAAAACAGGTGAGTTCTTTGTTTTATTTTTTGATACTTGAAGCAGCATTGATTTAGCATTACTTCCATAGGTCAAAGAAATAACCACAGTACAAGGCAGTGGTTCTCAACCTGTGGGTTGAGACCCCACTGGTGTCAAACAACTCTTTCACAAGGGTCATATCAGATAGTCTGTATATCAGATGTTCACATTATAACTCGTAACAATAGCAAAACTATAGTTATGAAGCAGCAGCGAAAATAATTTTATTGGTGGGGGTCACCACAGCATGAGGGACTGTACTAAAGGGTCTTAGCATTAGGCTGCACATGAAACCATGGAACAGAGGAGACATTCCATCACCTGTCTGTGTGGAAAAGTAGAAAACAATCTCTTAAGGTTGAAAACTGGAGTACGAAGAGGTATTATTTAAGTTGCAGAGTTAAAGGACCAAACCATAGGAGGTCTGGTGTTCCAAAGCTCAGATATTCCATACTTGAAAAGGATAGATATCCCAGTCCATCCTTGTAATTATTCTATGGCTAATGAATAGACACTGTGACCAAGGCAACTCTTATAAAAAGAAAGCATTTAACAGGGGTGGTGGATTGCTTAGTCTTCAATCCTTATGGCAGGGAGCATGGCAGAAGGCAGGCAGGTGCCGTGCTTGAGAAGTACCTGAGAGCAGGCAGAAGGAAAGGGAAGGAGGATAGGAGGGAGAGAGAGAGAGAGACTGAGTCTGGCATGAGCTTTTGAAACCTTAAATCCCACTGCCAGTGATACACTTTATCCAGCAAGGCCACTTCTAATAATTCCAATCATCTCCACTAACTTTTGACCAGGTATTGAAACACACAGGCTCATATGGTGGGGCGGGGCAGTCTCATTCAAATTGGTACACATCTTGAGAAGAGAGAATCCAGTCATTTGTGCTCTTCACTGTATTCAGCTCTAGAAAGAACTGCTGAGAGTGACTTTACTTCCTTATTTAATTGTTAACCTTTTCTAGAAACACCCATTCACATAAATTCAGAAATGACTTTCCTGGTATGGGGCATCTCCCATTTCATTCAGACTGACACAAACTCACCACCTTAAGTGCCCTATTTTTAAACATCTGTGTATTACACAATGAGAGAAGAAGCCAACAGTAGGTTTTCCATAGCATGTGGGAAAGCATTTCTAATTGGATTCTACAGCATTTAAAAGGTGGTGTATACTGTGGCACTGAGATGGAAGACCAAGGACAGATTCAAGGTAGAAAAGCTTGTTGGCAGAGGTAATGGTGACACTCATTCTTTTGGACAGTAGTGAGCAATTATCTCCATGAAGGATTTTCATTACTTGGCATATTCTGGCAGCAATTTATAATGGGAAGCAGACTTTGGCTTGAAAAAAAATTACTTCTCAGGCTGAAGGATTGCTCAGTATATAACGTGGTTGCCGTACAATTTTGAGGACCAGAGTTTAGACTCCCAGAATTCGTGTAATACTTTGGCAGGTATGGCTGCCACCTGCAATTCCAAGTACTCCAGAGGCAGAAATGGGATATCCTCAAACAAATCGACTAGATAGATTAACCAATTGGTAAGCACGGCTTTCAACTGAAAGACCCCACTTCAACAAAGTGGAGAAAGGCCCAGGAGGACAGTTGATGTCAGTTTTGATCCTTCACATGTACATGAACACATATGCATGTCAACTCACAAACATATGTTCATCCCACACATACACAAACATGCACACACATCTTATATATACAAGAAAAATATTTGGTCTCATGGGAAGACATTGTTTATTTAATGTTGCAGGACTTAGGTTTTTGGAAGCTACTTGTTTGCAACTTCTATAAGTTGATATTTTACGTAACAGTGATGGTCATACTAGTGAGTTACTGTGTAACACTCAAGAGAGCCTTTTTCAGTCTCTAGGTATCTATTCTTACAGCATTCCACTGAAGTAGCAGACTTTTTATTATGAATTATTTCATGCTACTAACATGTAATATCTGTTGAGTACTTAATAAATGTTTGGAGAAGTTTAACATATTAATAACAAAAGTAAAAACAAATAGTAAAGGGGTTTGAAATTTAGTTCAGTATTAGAATATTTGCCTAGAAACCCCAAGACCCTGGGTTCAGTCCTCACTCAGATGGGGATCAGACAAACAACAGTAAGGTCAAGTGTGATGGCCCATAACTATAACCTCATCACTTAGGAGGTAGAGGAAGAAGGATAAGGAGTTCAGGTTTAACATCAGCTACAGGGGGAGATTATAGCCACACGAGAGGCTATATACAAAACAAACAGAGCCAAAGTAAGCACAGACACCATCTCCATTTAAAGACGAGAAGCTGAGACCTAGAGAAATGTTAAGAAATGTCTCATCCTTGCATATTTAGTAAGATTGGGTTTAAAACTATATTTTGTTGATCTTAAAGCCTAAATGTGTGACCACAACACACAATCTTACAAATATTGGTAAAATTAACTAGGTCTTTTTTTTTTTTTTTTTTAACATAGTGCTTCCACTTGTTTCTCAATAAGCACTATAGCTTAAACAAAATGATGTGTGGTCATGTGATTGGAGGCTACGGATGGGTATGAGTTTACCACCTTAGAAACAGGCTTTTTAAAATTAATTTAATTTTTATTTTAACTTACCATTTAACAAAATTAATTTTAAAGTAGATGACACATTTTAATTGAAATTTTTATTGCAGTAACTGTATACTCCCAAACTATTTTGACAGATGTAACAGAAAGATCCATAGGGGTATACTTTGTTTCATTTCAAACAACATTTTGCAACACTAGAATATAATATTGTGATCAGGTATTGGGACTGATATACCCAAGCAGAGTCTTCAGTCTTATTCAAATTATTTTTCATATTTTATTCAGATCCTTCAATTTTATTTTTCCTTGTTGGAAGAAAGCATAGTACGTATCTGAGCATGTGCGACCATCCTGCAATGCTAGCATTCATTCTTGTAGTTGTCGATACAGTCTGAATATGGGATAGTTCCCAACATCACATTCATCCCCCTCCTGGCCTCCCTGTACTTAAGCTTTGAATGAAAACTTAGTTTAGAACATTAAAAAGCCACTAAAACCACTCCATGTATCAAGCAAACCCTGTTTCCACTAGTATGCAAAGGTTGGATTTGGTCAAAGATTTCTGCTGCCAATTTCTGAGAAACACTCAAACCTGATCAGTTTCCTGAACATTCAAGCAAGACTCTGCCATCTCTTCACACTTTCCTCTGTGGAGAACAGACCTGAAATTTGAAGTTCCTAGTCATATGTTTACTTTACTTTACCCTAGGCTATCCTTCATTTTAAGAAATTCATTCATTAAAAAGAAGTCAAACCTGTGACCTAGTTACTTGGCTTAGGCAGGAAAGACTCTAGTTAACACTTTATATCTAGCTTATAGTTTGATTTTATCAGCTGTGAATCACATTAATGTCTGTTTGCCAGACTATTAACATGCAAAGACATTGTGCTTTATTTGAAATTTAAATGTAAAAGATATTTAACTATGACGTTTAATATAAAGTGTTAAGATAAAGTTAATTTAAATAATTAATTTAAAAGTCCTCTCTAGATTCTTAAAGTCTTTTTTTAAAAGTAAGGTGGCCAACAATGACTATCGACCAATAAAACACCCATCAAAGACTAAGAATTTGCAGAAGACTGTAGAGGAGAACACAAGTGTGCAGCACGTGCTTTAAATAATCTTGGTAAAAACAGAGCGGTCATTCAGGATGTACTTTGGAGATACTTGACCAAACTGCGTTCCCTTCCCAGTCTTCGGTGCTGTCCACTGGCTGGGTCTCCAGAGGTTTTTCTCACCAGGCAATGGAAATAAGCCCATTATTTGTAAGAGATTAAATATTGATCACATTTTTATATTTACTTCATATCGAAATCTATATGTAAGTGCTTCATTATTGAGTTTATTTCTGTGTGATTGCACAGTTCAGAAAACAGCATAATACAGATTCACTCCAACTGTAAATATAAAAATATTAATACAGTATCACATAAAACGATGGAGAGGCCTCTTGGCATAAGATTTAGTTTTAACCACAAGATGGATATTAGTAAGTGACTGGTCAGCATAATGAAATATTGGAGGCAGAACGGCTGAAAGGACCGTGAGTTAGGTTTGAATCAGGATGAGAGAATTTCAGGATCCGCTCCTGAACCAGGAAACCATGAAAACACTGGGTCTCAGCTTCTGCATTTGCAAAATTATAATAAGAGTGAGTGATAATCTACTCCTACACTCATTATAGGGTCAAGCTATTGATAACATGTGTCACACATAAAAGTATGCAATGATCTCCACAAGTGTGTGCTACTAAATATTTTTGTGTCTGTTTTAATCCCAAGTACTCTACAGTACAAATTATATTGAAAACAAATGCCATTTGCAATGAACCAAACATCAGTCTAAACGATCCTGCATGCCTTCTTAGAACCAGCAAGAGAAAACTGACTTTGGCAGTAAAATTACCTTTTCCTTATTTATATCATAATACCTAACCAAAACATGGCTGAATTGTGATGGAAAACCTGGTTAGCTACAATGGAGCTCTTTTTGACTATGTTGACCCGGAACAGTATCTAGAGATGGCGGTGTGTTGCAAAATTGTAAAGGTATGTTTTGAATAAACTGGGGATATTGAGGGGAAATGGGTGTATAAGCTATTAGCCTCATGAGATATTTCATTTCCCTTTATTTCATCTGTCATCATTCCTCTCCTTGACATTTCCCAGCACCTTGCTATCCGTTATTGCTAATTTATCATATACCATATTTAATACCAAGCATGACATGGTATTGATCAACCCATTATGTCTTTCCAGCTTGTCTATCTACTGCTCTCATGGCTTTACACATTAGCTCTTTTGAATGATGATGTAATTTGATTCAGCATCTCTTGTGCCTACTACTTCTTGAGAATATATTAGGCACTTTGGTAGGCTGCTTCAGTTCTCTCTAGGCAACTGACAATAAATTCCCCTTATACCTACTAACTATTCTCTCTTACTTTCCTTTATGAGCTCTTGTCCCTCGGCCTGCTTCTTGCATACTTCATGATTCTATCCTGGGTTCTGTTTGATCACTAATCTTTGTGGTCTGCTTGGATAATATTTTTTCAACAGTTCCAATGCTAATCTATCTAGTAAGAAACTCCAGAATCTAGCCCCCAAGGCTACATCCCTACATTGAATATATCTAACTGGCTTTGCTGTAAATCAAATTGATATCTAAATTCACTGAAGTATTCTTTTCATTAAACCTGCTGGTACCTATTGTACATAGGTACCTGTGAATCATCCTTAATGTCTTACTCCACTTACCTCCACTCAAGTTAATAGTTCTAAAGAATCTATCCTGTATTCATGTCTAGTTTCAACTATCAGCATCTATCAGTGAGATACTGTAGATCTGCCTAAGCTTTCCCATCTTTAGAAGCAATCATCAGTTTGCTGTCAAAAGCACCTTTCTTAAATATGAATCTAGTTGCATCATTCTTCTACATAAGACATTTCAACAACTTCTTACTCCTACAGCAGAATTGAAACTCCTTGTTCTGACTCCTGAGCCATTTTATGAGCCACCTGAATTCTACAAGTCAACAAATTTAGTGGCAAAAGTCAAAGTTCTGAAGCTATATAATTAAATTTAAATTTTAGCCATCTGCTTGTTCATCCACTTTTTAAAATACAATGTTTAAAAATCAGCTTACAAAGTAATGGTAAAACTTTAAGTCACTTCATAACACTTCATTTCAATCATACCTCATTTGTGGTCCCTCTCCTACTCCCTTCTCTTGTCTTTTCAAGCTGTAGCCTCCACCATCCTCATCCACATTCCCTCTTCCACTTTAAACCCTGTCCCTGAAGCTTATTTTTCCTCCTCCCATGACACCTTTCTAACTTCTTGACCTTTACCCATATTTGCCCCTGCGACTTCAGAGGCACATATCTGCACATGAGAGAAAACTTGTGGTATTTGCTTCTCTCTCTCTCTCTCTCTCTCTCTCTCTCTCTCTCTCTCTCTCTCTCTCCTCTCAACTATATGAGTACAGTAGGGCATCAGATCCTATTATAGATGGTTGTGAGCCACCATGTGGTTCCTGGGAATTGAACTCAGGACCTCTGGAAGAGCCATCAGTTCTCTTAACCACTGGGCCATCTCTCCAGCCCTGGTATCTGCCTTTCTAAGACAGCACATTTAATATGTTTTTCAGTTCCATCTATTTTTCTGAAAACAAGATTGTTTTATGCTTGAATCAAGTTCCACTGTTTATATGGAACACATTTTCAGTATCAGTTAATCAACATCTAGGCATACCATTTCCACGCTACTGTAACAAGAGCGGGTATCTCTGTGGAGTCCAGTGGGTGTATGCTCAGAAGTAGTAAAGCTGCACCATATGACAGTTTTATTTTTCTTTTTCATGAGAAGCCTTATCAATTTCATATTGGTTGCAATATTTACATGCCCATCAACCCCTATTTATTTTATCTTTTTTTTTAAAAATGTAATTATATAATGTTCTTCTTCCTACTGCTACCTCCAAACCTCCTTTCAAGTTCATGGTCTCTCTCTTGCTCTTTTAATTAACTGTTGTTATATGCCCTCCCTATGTGGTGTGTGTATGTATGTATGTACCTCTGTGTGTGTGTGTATGTATGTATGTATGTATGTATCTCTGTGTGTGTGTATGTATGTATCTCTGTGTGTGTACATGTGTGTGTGTGTGTGTGTGTGTGTGTATGTATGTATCTGTGCACATGCATGGATGGTTGAATGGTAAGCTGTGGGTAGGGTGGCTGAAAATGCAGAAAGTTCTTCCAGGTGGGAAGTTAGGCAAGGCAGCTGTGGCTACAGCGGCTCATTAAAGGCCTTCTCCATGGTTTCTCACAGCTTGGCCCCAATAACACGAGAAAGTCCATGAGTTTTACAGACTTTATTTTCATGGCAGATGGTAGCTGGATCTGGATGCACCCCTGTGAAACTCAGGACAGACCTGAGTTAAATAGGGAGGGAGAAAGGGAGGAGGGTCTGGGGAAGAACGCTTAATTGGCTATGCCCTCTGACCTTCAGGTATCTCATTAGTATATAAATCTCTTGAGGCTGAGGCCTGTAGTCACGCCCTCTGCCTGTGCTTTTTGGGAGAGGCTGCACTGTTCTACATGACTGCAAGGCACAGATCAAATGGAGATGATAGACCACATGTCAGGAGTTTGGAATCCGCAGGCATGGCCAGATAGATGCCATCCCTACCCAGGCAATGGACACCTGTTGGGTCTCCGGCTATCTCAAACCAGTGCTCTACCAGAGACCAAATCATTCTTTCACAGTCCTACACTAAGCATGGCTATTTTTCTCAATCTTTTTGTTGTTGTTGTTGTTCTTTTAACAACAATTGTGTTCCTGGGACAGTAGCACTGAAGAGTAACAGCAGCCCTACTGGGCATTTGTTGTAGAGATATGAGATGGACAATTAACAAGAGAATAAATTCACCACATTGGATTCGATGACAATAAAGGAGTCTAGGGCTGGGATGAGGTTGATGTATTCTTTCCCCAGAAATGGAAGAAGACAATGCAGAGCTAGAGTAAAAGAGCTTTGAAGAGTTCTTCCTACTTTACTATAATCATCTTGGTTCTGAACGTTTCTGGGCTATTTTGTGCTAACAAATTTTATTAACTAAAGAATTGCCACATTATGTCCAGAAAAAAAATGTAGAAAAAAAAAAAAAACAGAACAGAAACCTAGAGATAGTTAAAAGCTGTTAGAGCACATCTGGAGCAGAGACAGCACTAGAATTACAAAGCTGGATATGCTGAGGAGTCATGTTGCTCTGAGTGGATTTGAATACAAGGTACGCAGAGCAGATTTTCCTCTTGGATTCAAGGGCAGGCAAATGAAGTTTCAAGAACGACATCGTAGTTTCCACTTATGGAACTGCAAGGGATGGAGCCATTAACTGGGTGACATAACAATGAGACTGTCTGAATTTCAAAGTGGGAGCATCCAGAATCAACTATTTGGAAATACCCATGTGGAATTGGCTGATGGTTTGAGGAAGCCCAACCACACCTACAGTTTATAGCCATGTGAATGCCCTTACTCCAGCTGGTAGGGACTATATTCAATTATTCTGGACATAAGTGTATCCCAGAGTGTCCAGCACAAGGGATTTTCAAGACCAAAACAGTCTCCTGGCTTCTAGCTTGGCAGCTGCAGAGGTGGACTTAACACAAACAAGTAGTTAAACAGAAGCTAAGATAAGCAGTTAGCTGGAGGAGAGGTTTGCACAAGCAGGAAGTTTAACAGGAGCTAAGATAAGTTAGCTGGGCCATCTTGACCTTGGGTTCCTAGAATAGAGTTGGGTAATTTCCCATAGGATTCTTAATCAAGAAGATCAAATTTTAGTTAAACCTGAAATGGTCTTGGCAAGAATACAAAATGGAGGACCCTCTGTATTGTCTTGCTCTGTCACAAAATAGGAAGCTAGATGAGTGAGTGCTTGGGAGTGGCGTATAACATTTTTCATTACTTGTATAAAATAGTTTTAAATTTAGAGAAGAAATGAAGGAACTTGAGCATGAGTATAGATGGGACCATGCTAAGAAGTTTTAGCATGTGGCTTTTTCTATAAAGGAGTATATGTGAGGAAGAGTAGTTAACCATCCTACCAGCTTTGGGTGTTAAGGTTTCCTCTGCTCAGCCAGCTACACAGCTGTACTACAGAGTCCCTATTCTTTCTTCTCTACTTCCTGTTGGCCTTTTGACATTGCAGCTTATTAAGCACAAGTGGCCTCTCCCCCGACCCCTCACCCTTTGATAATTTATATTTAATTTGATCACTCCATGATGTCTTACATGGTATTTGTCTCAAATGTAAAATCATGTGCCATTGGTACCTGCTTCCTTAGATCATGTCCAATGTCAGCCACAGCCATGAAAGGACAAGATTAGAGTCTCCTCCTACCTATGTTTCTTGGTGCATATGAAGATTATTCTTGGTTAACTTGAAATTCTTTAATTTCTTTCTACTGAATTGGGAAGCTGGAATACTGCATATATCTATCTGGATGGGAATGTACCAGGAACTGTATTTTCAGGGGAATTTATTAGGTTCCACTAAAAAAAAAAAAGACACATTTTAAAATATTTTTGGAGATATAATTAAATAATGAAAATAAACAGATTGACTATGATCACTCCTTATGGTTGAGCAAAAATACTTTTAAATCTTCTCCAAGATACAGTTTTTTAAAAAAAAAAAAAAAAAAAAAAAAAAAAAAAAAAAAAAGGCTCATTCCACTACCAATTACAACTCCACCTTAATTTTTGGTAAGTAGAAAAGTCATCTCGGTTGTAATAAAAGAACCACAAAAATAATTTATTATAGAAATAATTCACAGTAGAAACATTATAACCTAAATAGCTCCACATCAGATTTGTGAGGCAGTGAATGTAAGAATCTTAGGGTCACAACTCCATACTGAGCAGAGAGTTAATTGCCCTCTTACTGAGGGCCCAAGGTCAGCTTTCAGCCATATGCTGTCATTTTTAAGTATTTTTTTTCTTCTCTGGAGGATGGATGAAATATAACTAAAAAGCAATGAAATACATATTTTACATTAAAACCAGAACAGTTCCTTTATAGCACTACGACAGTCATAATTTCTTCCTTTTAAAAATAAAATGTCTTTCTCTGCTCTCTGTGATCTTTCTGGCCCAAATCCTCTCATTTTCATGGATTGACAAACCTTGTAACCCTCCTCGTTACCTGTGGAGAACAGGCCTTCTGTCCTGTGTAGCATTCATAGTTCAAGGTCTAGGATTTTTCTTGAGAGGCATAGTGCTATTTGAGGGTATGTACATAGAATAAACTGCATTAGATGTCCTGTGAATTAAAAAAAAAGTATCAAATTACCAGATGTATGATGAGAAGTTGTTGCAAAAAAAAAAAAAATGTAATCCTAAGGTTTTCATAATTGATCTTTGCAAAACCAGAAGCATAACTCTTAAGATATCTTATGGTAATGAGAAAAGAGTCTATTTTATGAACTTTGGTGAATGTAACTTTTAGTTGTGTTTTGCTGTTATATTTCTGTAATGAAAATATTCTTCTTATGTTAGTTTTAGAAGCATTAATGAAACACACACATGCACAGGCACACACATACTTTATTTTCTTTCATATATACATGCATATACACATGTAACTATGTGTGGTTTGAATGAGAAATACCCCTTGTAGTCTTGTACGTTTGAATAATTCTTGCCAGTTGGCACTGCTGTTTTGGGAAGCTTAGGGAGTGTTGCTTTGCTGGAGAAAGTATGGCACTATGGGTGGGCTTTGATAGTTTAAAGACTCCTTCCATTTGCTGTCTTTGCCCTGGGTTTGAAGTGCAAGATGTAAACTCTCAGCTTCCTGCTCCAACCACCATACCTGCCATTCCTCTGTTCCACCATCATGGACTCTAACCTGCTGAAGCTGTAAGCACAAATAAACCTCTTCCACAAGTTTCCTTGGTCATAGTGTTTTACCACATTAACAGAAAAGTAGCCAATACATTATTTATACTTTTCTTAGTAGAACTCAAGAATGATGTAATTGGTAATTCCACCTGCAAAATCAAGATCTTTTAGTTCATGCTTAAATTACCATTTTGTGTATCATTCCATTTTATGTATACAATTTTCCTTAAAATTTACAATGCCTTGAGTGAGTTTATTGTGCATGTGTTAATTTTAAAATTATCTTTCTTACTTTGGCATAACTTCTATAATTAAACCTTCTGAAATGTGTTTTGGCTTAAGCATTAATTATAAAGTACCTGAGCTAAATCAATTCTCTTCTTTCTATCAGTCCAAATTCATACTCAAGATTAAGTAACTTCAGGAACACAATCTGATGCTTACAAAACTTCCATTGACTTTTACTGGAGTCAGTGAAATTCTGTCAGACATCCAGAATCTAATTCACTGCTACATCCCAGAATACAAAGTACAAACGAGAAACTGGAGAACTTTGTGCCATATAGTATGGTAATGTTCTTTTAATGTTTTTCCTGGTCTCAATGGGACTTTTTGATAAATACATGCCATATATAAAGACATTTAGGTTCCTGGTAAATAAATATTAATTTACAATATATAAATATACTTAATGATTTTATTGTATAAAATATTAATAGTACAGTTATTTCTCTTCAGAGTTACATTTTAAGCATCCTGGTTAAATGGAGCCTGTGTTCTGAAACAACAGTTTCCTTGGTTTCTTATTCTTCATAGTTTAAAGGTGATAATGGAGAGATGAAATATTTTTCTCATGTAAATGTGATCAATAAAAAAAAACTTGGTAATATGTTGAGTCAAGAGGAATTATAGAATTACTGCAATATAGGACAGGTGCTCTTCCATTCAAATAAAAGAGGAACTCAGATCCAATTAAAGCATGGACAATTAAAGCAATTAAAGCAAGAGTAGTGTAACTAAGTTCGGGGCTGGGTGACACACGGGGGGGGGGGGGGGGGGGAAGTTGGAGGATGATTATAAACATGGATCAGAATGTCACAGAGATTTCTTCCAAATATAGTAGTGCTTAGGATCCATATAAAGGACAATGTCATCTTCAGAGTAAGTATTAGTCTCTGGGAAATAGAAAACTTTGGGGGAGGAGCAGTTACTGTATGAGAAAGGAGAGTGAGTGCTGCAGACAGTCCCTGAGAAATGGTGGTGCCTTCAGGCCTCTTTTCCAAGCAGTTCCTCTGCATTCCAAAGCCATGCTGGCATCTCTGGAATGTGGCGCCCAGGCTCTATGTTGTTTCTGTGAACCAGGTGAAGGGAGGGATCTTCCTAGGGGAGATCTTAACATCCTTGTGAGAATAAGAATGGGTAAGCCAGAGAAGGTAGTAAAGAGAGTTTTTACCACAGGTCAAAGAGTAAGTAAAAATGACAGGAACAACGCAGAGCGGAGACAATAAAAACTAAGAAGAGGGGTGGTAAGTTCGCCATCTGAAGTCAGTTAGCCTACTTCCCTGATCTCTACGTGGGCAAATTTCATAATCTGCTCGTGCCTCTGGTTCCTAGTCTCCAAAATAGGAAAGACAGAGAACGGACACAGGAGCATCAATTGATAACATTCGTTTATGTGCAAAAGAGTTATGACAACATCGAACAGACCTTATTCTGTAAGTGCTGATGGTATTTATGAATGCAATTTAATGTGTTTAGCTTAAATTATTAAATTACACATTTCTATTATTAAATCTACATGAAAACAGGACTAAACTCCTTTATCTAACAGACAAATCCTTAAATTGGGTCAAAAAGCAATCTGTAAAATGAGTAAAAGATACCCGGAAATAAACGGCAGGGAACTTCACAGCAGAGGACAACAGTGCTAGGAAAACTAACTGCTGTTGTCCTGTCACGATCACTGTTTGCAGTAGTGTTCCAGACAAAAGTCTAAATCACTTAATCATCTGCCTAGCTAGCTCATCCTTGGCTTCAGCTGACCCTTGCAAATAGAACACGGACCAAATCAACACGGCGGCCTCTGCTCTGTGTCATGGGTGAAAAGGCTGTGGCGGGAGTCAGATGCAATTTTTCTAGTTGGACAATGAAACAGAGGGGCCTGAAGAGGAGAGTGATACTTGAGTAAACGGGTAGCTTCTTGTCACCTTAATAGAGTACAGCAAGAAAAGGGACACAGGGAGCCATGCTCACAACAGAGTGCCAGATGGGAAATAGGGAAATGAGTCTTTAATGCAGGAAACAGCCTGGCTCCTGGTCCTTGCTCTGAGAGCACTGGCTGAAGGCAAAAGTCTTCTCTAAGGATGTTATCCTGAAACCTAAATCAGCTAGGGATTCTTGGTACCTTGTCTTCTCTGGGACACCTTCCACTATAAGCCCCTGCACACCCGCTATGTGTGAGGAGAGATCCTTTTATAAATCCGCCCTGTTACCTACCTTTGGAATGCAGTACAGGGGAAGGGGCTGTTGAAAAATAAGCAAAGGCAGATTAAGGAAAAAAGGTTCTTTACTGTGAGTTCAAAATGATGTTTCCCTCCAGGGCCCTGAGGCTTAAGGCTTTATTTCTAGAAGAATGGGGAGGGGAGGAGCTAGTCCCATTTGTTGCTAAACGACTAAAGCTTACCCAGGTCACGTTTGCTGCTATTGAGAAACAGTGACAAGGTGGATGTTGGGAAGCAGGAAGAAACCTCTCATTTCAAGATTTCTGGTTCTGCATTTAAGCCATAGAATTCACAGGAACAAAATAGTCCCGGAAACCCATCGAAGTTCTTCGAGGATGACGTTTTTTTAGAAAAAAAATTAGACTGATCTGAGGAAAGAGGTTAAGTTTCAGACTCAAACCAACACAGCAGGGCATCTTGCCTTCCCCTATGGAGGAGCCCAGGCCCCCTACAAAGGATGCTAAGAATACATTTAACACTATATATATATATATATATATATATATATATATATATATATTGCATGAAGATAAAACAAGAAGCCCACTGATGAAGTGCAGGACAGGAAGGAGTATGAGACTGAGTGGAGACATACTGCGTATTCTTTCTTCCTCTGACATTAGTTCTCTACAAATTCACTGGCAAGCACAGTACATAGAGTCCATTCACTTTGTCATGAAAACCTAAGTGGTTTTTTTTTTTTTTTTCCTATTTGGAAGCCTAGATGTTTAGAAATTTCCAGAAACTTTCTGGCAAACAAGTAATGAGCAATTCAATTTACCTACGATGTGAGACATTATATGATTAAGGTGTAAATATAGAAATTGTCCTGGTCTCTGTGCTTCCGATCTCAGAATTAACAGACAAGGCAATAGAAGAGCCCAGACCTCAGAAATAAACCCAAGTGTAAAACCTGTGGGGATTTTTCAAGGGACATTTCAAAGAGGTGAATTGGATTTTTTTGAATTGTTTTGCTCCCAAGGGCTAGCATTTACAAAAACAAAACAAAACAAAACAAAACAAAAAAACAAACAAAAAACCCCAATCAAACATTGAATTATAATTTGAAACTTAAAATAAGAGACTTGAGTAGAAAAAAAAACGAAATTATAAAGTACCTGGACAATTTAGGTGAATAGCATCATAACCCTGATGTGACAAAGGATATTATTCTAGTAGTGCTAGAACAACTGCCACAAAATTTGAATATTTAATGAGCAGAAATATATATTCTCAGTTCCTAGGTCTAGAAGTTCAAGGTGAAAAAAACAGCTGATCACAAATCTAGCTACAATTTAGCTACAATAGGACCAGGTATTCAACACAACATTGGGGGATAGATTTAATCCATGAGAGAAGTACTTTTTATACATTATTTGAAATGTCATTAATTTTATTAGAAACAAAATGCATTCAAATAAAGCAATAAGTATAGCCCCTTTTATTTGATTTCTTAAAAAAATCTTGATAAATTTTATCATGGGTGGTAGAGTTCACATATAAGAACAATGGAGAAGGCAACCATGTTATGCATAACATATTTATATAGGTTTTATCATAAAGAAATAGTCCCAGGTTGGGTGATAGTTCAGTGAAATGCTTGCTTTGCAAGCATAAGGACCAGCTGTCCATCCCTAGAACCTATAAAAATTAGTGGGGTGTGTTGGGTCTATTTTTAATCCCTGTCTTGGGAGGCAAGAAAGGCACATCTCTGGGGCTTGTGGGCAGAAGGTCTAGACTTCTTGGTGATCTCTAGGTCAGTGAAAACCCTGTGTAGGAAATCAAAGTAGACAGTGACGGAGGTACAACTCTCAAACAGCCAAGTTTGTCCTCAGGCTCCTGCACTCAAGTGCATATAAGTGTATATGTTCTGACACAGGAACACACATGCACACACACACAGACACAGACACACACACACACACACACACACACAGAGAGAGAGAGAGAGAGAGAGAGAGAGAGAGAGAGAGAGAGAGAGAGAGACCCATTTAACAAGTGAGCAAACCGCTTGTGAAAACATTTTCAATAATGTCTTAATGACCAGAGAACCTTCCATTTTAAGACTAGTATCTTAATTGGCTTATTCAATCCCATATTTACTAAGATCAAATTTGTTTTCTGTTTTCTGACTACTTTTTCTAGGATAAATTTAGATAATGAAAGAAGTCAATTAAGAGATCAGTTATACATGGCAACACATTTCTTTTTTTTAATTTTAAATAAAATACAGTAAGCAGATAAGCTTTCTTGATATGGACATAGAATCTTTGAGACAAAAGTGAAGTGAGCAAAACAGGTTCTCACTTATATACAAAGTAAAAATAGAAGTGCATATGTTACATGTTAGATATGGCTGAATTATTTACACTGAGCATACAATATTTTGCTAATTAAAAAAGCAAGCTGTTTTGTTTCAAAGATGGCCATTTACAGAAATGCAAAAAACGCATTCTATATACAGGAAACTGTGTTTAAAAAAAGCAGAAAACCAGAAAATGTAAATAAATAAAATATCTTTGCTTAATCAAGAGGCCCCAAAAACAGAGAAAATAAATGTCTTTAAGATATCCAGGGGTTTAAAGACTTGGGAGACAGATTTAGAGGTTTGTTTGTAAAACTGTTGATGAAATGAAATCTTACATCTGAGAAGGTCTTGACATTCCTTGAGCATGTTTCAGAAGCATAGTTGCATGATAAACAGAAGCATCCTGCTCTCAACCTAGAAACTGTCCCCAAAGTATGTCTTTAAAATAAAGGAGTGTCCCTAATATGAAAAAGCATGTAGCAGGTTTTCAATATCAATGGCATATCTGTTACGAGTTTTTAAATTTTTTTCTATAACAGTTGGAGTGTTTGCTTGCAGCATAAAATGCTACCTTGATTTTTTTGTTCAATATATTACAAACACATATATGGTTATTATTGATGTATTTTAAAAGATGAAATAAATCCCATATACATATAAAATTTCTCATTGACAATCTGTAATACTTGATGTTAGTTCTCATTCTTAGCAATCTTACTTTGTATTTTCCTGTTTCCTAACAAGGTGAAAGTACATTTCAAATGTTACCCTTTATGGATTCAATAGTTAGTCTGTTTTATTGATCTCCCTAACCTACATCAGTTGCTAAAAATAAATATATTTTTATTGATCACATGTCTATTCAAACATCAAGGTGTATAACTTCTTCCTTTGGTGTTGAAAAGGTCTGTCAACAAGACAGGAAGGATTAGTGGGTTTTAACTATGAATTAGGTGCCTATGATCCTGTCTCACTTGCTTTTCTTCACACAGTAGGTATATGCCAAGATGTAGCCACATCTTCAAGTTTGACATTGGATTTGTTGGGTGAAGCATCCATCTGTCAGTAAGAGTACAACAAGATAGGGCTGGGCAGGTAACTGTGGGAGAGGATACAGGTACTAAGAAAGTTGAGTGTCAGACTCCGAGAGATGAACACAGTAATTGAGAAATGGTTCAGCTGAGGACAGGTATATGCCAAGAATATTCAAGAACAAATAAGAAAGGAAAACAGGAAGAGAGGAAGGAAGAGAAGGAGTCAGGGAGTCAGGAAGAAAGAAAGGAAGAATTTTACCTTTAAAGTGCTTCTATATTTTTGTTTCCTTTTTCACTTTCAAATATCATGAGTGTCCAGTATTTTTATTTTTTCTTAAGAAACTTGGAAGTTTCTTAAGGCAACCTTTAACCAGCTTTTCTTTTACCAAACACCCAACAGAACTTCTCTGGGAGGAAGGTGTTGTCTTAATTCACGGTGCTATGAACCAAACCTAACACAAACTTCTGTTTATATATATGTCATTTAAGACAAAATTGTTCCTTTAGGTATATTTTATTGGGGTTCTTTATTGTTTGTTTCTTTTTGAGACAGAGTCTCTCTGTGTCACCTTTGGTAGTCCTGGAACTCTATGTAGACCAAGCTGGTCTCAAACTAACAGAGCTCTACCTGCCTCTCCGTCCTGAGTGCTGGGATTAAAGGTGTGCACTAAATGTCCAACTTCTTTAGGTGTATTTTATAGACATCTAAAACTAGCAGAGTTGATGAGAAAGGGAATCCGTTAATACTGGACAGTCATGATATTTGAAAGTGGAAGAGAATACACAAATATAGAAGCACTTTAAAGGTAAAATTCTTCCTTTCTTTCTTCCTGACTCCCTGACTCCTTCTCTTCCTTCTTCCCTTCCTTTTTTCCTTTCTTATTTTTTTTTTCTTTTCTTAAGCACGTACACTGGTGTAACCAAGTGTCACTTGGGAAGAGGGAATCTCAACTGAGAAAATGCCTATATCAGATTGGCCTGTGAACATGCCTTGAGGACATTTCTTGATTGTTATCTGATGTAGAGGGGCCCAGTTCACTGGGAGTGGTGCCGTTCTTAGCCAGGTGGGTCTGGGCTGTAGCTGAGCTTGTGAGGCAGTAAAGCAGCATCCAAGCATCCTCTTACTTCAGATCCTGCAGGCAGATTCCTGCCTTTCCTCCTTTGATGAGGGACTATAATCTGTCAGTTAAAATAAGCCATTTTAGCCTAGGGTTCCTTGGTCATCACAGCATCAGAAAGCAAGCTAGAGCAGTGTCTGAAGCAGTAAGAACTTTATTCACTGAGCCATGCTCCTAGCCTTGTATTAGTCCTGTCTCCTAAGTTATGTGTTAGTGTGCTTAACCTGGACTTTGATCCCAGTCAATTCATTACAGCCATGATGCCTTTAAATAACTGAAAGACAATTCTCTGGTAAAATGGGTATTATGTTAAAACACACATAAGTAAGTATATATAATTTTTAAAGAAAAATGTTTAATATCTTCCAGAAACATGGAGTGGCTTTTTTAGATCACTGTGGCAATTTGTTAAACATAAATATTTGTCCTAATGCTTTAGGAGATTGCAGCTTTTAAATACAATTATAAACTGGTTTTCAATGAGTGGCTTGCTTTTTCTTTTTCTTTCTTTCTTTTTTTTTTTTTTTAAGTATGAAATGTGTCAGTAACTTTTACAGATTTAATATTAGTTTCCCAAACTTTTAGTATAGTAAATATAATTTTTTTAATATATAGGACACATTCTCAGCTTTCTGCCCTTTTGAGACAGGGTCTCACTGTATGTTTCTGCCTGGCCTAGAACTTGTTATAAACTAGGCTGGTTTCGAACTCAAAGAGATCTGCCTGCCTCTACCTCAAAAATGCCAGGATTAAAGGCTTGAGTCACTATTCCCCGCTTGTGCTTGACCTTTAAAAAAATTCTCAAGTGAATACTTATACCTAGAGAATTTGTAGACTCCAAAAATTCATGATTTTTTTTCCTGAGATAATTGAATGATGCTACTTTGTAAAAATTTGAAGGCCTACAACTTTTTACCAAAGGAAAGTTTTTTTGGACTCCAGAAAGTCACAAATATAAAGGTTAAAGAAAAATCACCATGATTATCCATCATAAGTTTCTAAGTCCTGATGGAAAAAAAATATTAAAAATTTTAAAACTCAGGATTGTTCTTGATTGGATCACTGGGTTAATTCAAATTCACTGCGTAGTTATGTTGATTATTTGTGAATGTCTGCTTAAATCATTACTGCTTCGCAGGAAACTTTCTCTTCTGTGTAAATTTACAATGTTCCAAGCCCTCTTAGATATTTACCTACTTTCATTATTATAGAAGATCATTTGATTGAAAAAAAAATTCCTATTTTCAAAGTGAGAAACCAAGAGTACCTTCTAGCTACCAACACATATTAATTGGTTTTTATAATGTTAGATTCTGGTAACTGGGTATTATGTATGTATGTATGTATGTATGTATGTATGTATGTATGTATGTATGTATTTACTTACTTATTTAAAATTTTAAAATTTTATTCTTTTCCACACAGGGTTTTTCTAGGTGGCCCTGGCTATCCTGCAACTTGCTCTGTAGACCAGGCTGGCCTCCAACTCACAGATATCCACCTACCTCCCTCCTGCCTCCCTCCTGCCTCCCTCCTGCCTCCCTCCTGCCTCCCTCCTGCCTCCCTCCTGCCTCCCTCCTGCCTCCCTCCTGCCTCCCTCCTGCCTCCCTCCTGCCTCCCTCCTGCCTCCCTCCCCCCTGCCCCCTGCCCCCTGCCCCCTGCCCCTGCCTCAGCCTCTGGAGTACTGAGATTAAAGGTGTGAGCCATCACTCTCCAGCCATCATCCTTATCTTAAGGTTTGGCTAGGAGTATAGGTTGTGAAGACATTAGTGCTTTGTGAAGATACTCAGATTACACAGCAAAGGAAATTAAGTATAGGACACTCATGAGTGCTTCTGGGCAAGGACTGACTGATGTCCCGAGTGAAGGGATTGACAGACAGCCAAGCGGAGCAACAGGGTGGGGCGGGGGGAGGATTGGAAAATGTAAATTTTATTTAAAATTCTAAAAACAATGTCAGTCTTGTGTAAGTTAAATGGGCTCTGAGAGAGAAACAAAAATAGAGAGTTCTCTTTCCGTAAGGGCGTGGCCTGCTCTAGGTTGTCCCTGCCCCAGTGGATGGCCACTGGCTTGTGTACATACATACAGATAACACTAACTATATTTAGTAGGAGGAAGTGGATATGATGAAAATTTGAAGAAGGAGGAGAGGGATTAGGGTCATGGATACAAACAAAATACATTGTGTACATGCAGTAACATTTCAAAATTCAGATAAATAAAATAAAATAAATAAAATAAAAAAAATAAAATTCAGATAAATTTAAAAAATTAAAAAGCTTCAATAAGTTAAAACTATGAACAAAACAAAAAGGCAGATATCACATTGGAAAGAGGCACTCAATTTGGAAGAGAGAATAAAATTTTTTTTTATAACTGTGCATGAAATTACACGAAATGGTTATAGCGATGACAAAAACATACAAATTTCTGGAAATACAAGCAAGTGGGTAATTAGCTTATGCTTCCTAAATAACATTCATGTTTAATTTTTATGCTGATTTTCATATAGAAACCTAAAACATGGAGAATCTAAAACCTGAAAAAAATACATTTCAAGAATAAATCAATAAGACAATGATGCTGAACAGTAAGGAACATGAGGGAAAGTGGATAATTTATATATTTCTAATGAGAGTGAGCCCATAAGGGTGAATTGGAAATCTTCCTAGAAAATCATTTCCTTTCTTTTTCTTCCTTTCCCTCCCCCCCCTCCCTCCCTCCCTCCCCCCCTCCCTCCCTCCCTCCCTCCCTGCCTCCCTTCCTTCCTTCCTTCTTTTCTTCTCTTGTTCTTGTTTATAAGCCTCTTTTCTCTTCTTCCTCCTCCCTCCTCTTTTTTCTTTGGTTTGTTGACACAGTGTGTGTGTGTGTGTGTGTGTGTGTGTGTGTGTGTGTGTAGCCCTGGAAACCACTTTGTAGACCAGGCTGACCTTGCACTCAGAGATCCAAATGTCTTAGCCTTTGCCTTCCCACACTGACCCTGAATGCTGGGATTAAGGGTGTGTGCCACCACCACCTCGCCCTGGAAAATATTTTCAACAATGTGCACCTTGTTTAAAAATGTGCCTTGAGTCTTCCAAGAAAGAAGGCACAGAATTGTAATCTTAATATCTGATACAGGAGCATCCCAAGATTTAGGAGAGGCTGGGCTACACGGCGAGACCCTCTGCTTTGATTCCAGCTTTCCAGATCTATTCTCTCAAGGAATTATAAATCCGTGAATGTGCCTAGTGCATTAGCCAGTATCACCATCTAACAGACCTTGAAACCTAGGTTTATGAGTGAGCCCTCAATTGAAGTGTTATCCCAGGAAGCGAGAATGGAGAGAGGGGAACATAGAGGAAGGTAAGAAGGTCAGAAAGGGATGCATTATCAGTTTGATGAGCATTGTGGTTGCTAGTTGCTTATAGAACCTGCTGGGAAGCCATCTGAAGCATTTATGCGCCTAGTCTTGTCTTCCATCGGCAAAAGTTCACCCATCTCCAAGTGTACTTGTAACTCTCCCCATTCCCCTGCCAGGTGTCTCAAGTATGTGTTTAAGGGTCATCTGTGTGGATGTGCCATAAAGTGTTGTCTATTTGCACTTGTCTGATGGCTGATCGATGGCCTTCAAGTGCCTGGATACGAAGCTGAGAGGATCTGAAGAGCTGCCCGGGAAACATTCACTAACACCCACCTTTTGCAACACTTAGATTTGCTACCGTGCATCTCTCCGCACGTTATTTTTTCCACCCCAGAACAAGTTGCAGCCCCTTCTCCCTTGAAAGAGAAAAATGCAAAGGATAAATACGGCAAAGGACCGTTTCTCCAAAGACAACACAAGTGCAAGACCAAGCGATGTAGGACAAAATAAAACAAAAGTCTCAGCAATATCTGTGCAAGTAGATCTTTAGGTTAAAATTAAACCTTAACATTTTCTTCCTTTGCTACAAACTACCAATTCATGCTTCCCCTCCTTCATGGCCATGACATACTTCCCAGAAAGAAGAGGGATCCAGTGCTGTAAATCAGCCCCAAACTGGCTGTCCTGTCTCCCTCCAGCCTCAGTGCTGTGCTGTGCTGATCTCTGTTGCTGACTGCTGGCTACTTAGCAGCTCAGTTGTAGTAGTAATTAGGTCAATCTAGATGAGAGACAGACCATATCATGGAGTTCAAGGATAGTCTATACAATGCCCGTATAACCACTATATTCCTGTGCAGTGAGGCTAAAAGGGGAGTTGGTCGGTGTCCGCAGGATGTCACACTGTTCTTTGCGAATCACAGAC
The DNA here is from genome assembly GCF_011762505.2 of Arvicanthis niloticus. Classification (NCBI taxonomy): domain Eukaryota; kingdom Metazoa; phylum Chordata; class Mammalia; order Rodentia; family Muridae; genus Arvicanthis; species Arvicanthis niloticus. Next base: position 113,745,870 of record NC_047660.1, on the reverse strand, counting down.
CCTCTTAATTTATGACCACTGTGATCAATGATACATACAATTAAATACTTCCTTTAAAGTTAGTCTTGTAGTCGGCGTTTGAGCTATTTTCTGCTCACTCTTATTTTTAGTGCACTTACAAGCAAACCTCACCGTTGGCCATTGCTCCATGTTCTCACCCTAGATCACTTTCCCTTTTAAATGAATTGAACACCAAATGTCCAGCTTACAGTCCTGCCACTGAAAGGATGCTCCTCCATCCCCTCATTTACATCACCTTTGAGCCCTGTTATGTTGCAGAATCCATTTTTATCCCAGTAATTGGACCAGGCTTCATCACTTTCCCTCTTTACTGGTGGAACTACAGAAAAGCCATTTCTCCCCCACATTAAGGCACCTGTGCAATGTAAAAGAGGGAACGCTGAAATCAGATGTGCCTGGGTCATGTGGCAGAGCCTTACTTTTAAGTTTCCCTATTGTGTCTAGAGAATGGAATGTAGTCAGTCCATGTATTTTTGTGGAGTTTTTCATCCAACCTTTGACTCTCATCATTTTTCTGGGATGTTTAGCAACTGCCACTCACCAGTTGTAATTAGCATACTGTGCTTTTTTTCAGTAGATTAACTGGTAACTTCACCTCACAATTCCTGTACTGTCAGCTCTGCTGCATTCCTTTCATACAAACACTTACTGATACAACCTGGGTTCAGTAGAAGAGCAGTCAGACTCTACCTTTTGATAGGAGCATACTAAGTCTAAAATAACTTGTGGGAAGAAAATGATGTTGTGGTCACCTCTGGGAAACAGAATCACTCCACGCAGTTTCTACACTCACATATTCTGTTCCCACCCACATAACTCTTCTGACTATTTTCTCAATGTTGTCCCAAGGATGTTCTGGCTTTTGAAGTCTTCCTATTTCTTCTAAGCCAAGTCTCAAGTCTCATCCCTGTAGAGTATTAAACACTATCTATATATTTTGACTGTAGATGGCATCTTGAGTTGCAGATAAGGAATCTTATATCAAAAATTTTATACAGTATAAGTTATTTATACCAACAGGTTCATGTCTATGCTTATGATCCATTTTTTACAAGTTTTCCAGAACACTGTGAATAAGATTTTAGCCAGGTTAACTCTTTTGCGCTTATTTCTTTCAAGGATTGTAATTCTCCAGAGATCTAGACCTATTGTTGGCCCAGAGGCAGTGAGCTGTTTCAAGGGTTTCTTGTACATTTTGCAAGGTACCAGTCACAGGGGAGGCCCTTGCAAAGTCTCCATGCAGAGAAGGAGAATGGCCTTTTGTCAAAATAGCCCAATTTCACAAAACAAAGGCCTCTGAAGGTCCATCTACCTAAATGTCTTCATTTCTATCCTCCAGCACAAATTTCTGTCTTCAGGCCTTGGGTGAGGCAAAAGATCGGCTGTGATGTTCTTCATTGGCTCATAAATGCTCGGCCATCCTGACAGTTATACATACGATAGTAAGACTAACTTTCAGTTAAATGTGCCCATGGCTTGTTGTGATCAGGTTTTGTTTCACCACTGCCATCAAGGGCTCCAGCGTTTCCTATTTTCCTGCCTTAACAATTTGTTAATATTTTCCCTACCTTTCCATTGTTTCAGATGCAGGATCTCATGAAACTCAGACCTCCTCAGCTGACCTTGAACTTATACTTAGCCAAACATGATCTTGAGCTCCCGTTCCTCCTGATCTCACATCCTCCTGAGTGCTAGGATTCCGCACACTACCATACCTGGCTTTATATGCTGCTGGGACTGAACCTGCAGCTTCATGTGTGATAGGCAAGGACTCTACAATCCCCAGTCCTAACTATGATGACACATCATTATTTCCTCATTCAGCACTCCCTCCCCGTTAACAGAAGCCAAGTCAACAGGCAAATCCACACGATTCTAATAGCTAAGCTTACTCCTATGACAGGCCAATGTCTCACCTTTTCCATTTACCTTATCTCAATTAACCCAAAGACAAAGCCTTGAGAATTATGGTGTGATTTAAGAAGAAAGTTTACCACTAGTGTGGGGCGGGACATGGTTCTTACTAATATCTAACTACTGAGTAATCCAGTTCTAGACTCCTGTTGGCAGAGCTGACTTCCCTGTCAGCTATCATCTCTGTTTCCCCAGAAAGCAGAGGTTGAAATGGAGGCTCAGGTATATGTACCATGTCTGGGGAAGTAGAAGCTCTCCAAGAGAAACTAAGACGAAAGAGAGAGAGAGAGAGAGAGAGAGAGAGAGAGAGAGAGAGAGAGAGAGAGAGAGAGAGAAAGAGAAGAATTTGGAGATAACATCCAGAGACTGCCTCACTGGGGGATCCATTCCACATGCAGCCCCAAACCCAGACACTACTGCTGATGTCAAGAAGTGCTTGCTGATAGGAGCCTGATACAGCTGTCTCCTGAGAGGCTTTGCCAGAGTCTTCCCAATACAGATACGGATACTTGCAGCCAACCATTGGACTAAGCACAGGGACCCCAATGGAAAGGTTAGGGGAAGGACTGAAGGAGCTGAGGGGATTTGCAACCCCATTGGAAGAACAACAATATCAACCAACCAGATTCCCCAGAGCTCCTACGGACTAAACCATCAATCAAAGAGTACACATGGAGGGACCCATGGCTCCAGCCACATATATAGCAGAGGATGGCCTTATAGGACATCAATGGGAGGTGGCTTAGTCCTGTGAAGGCTGGATGCTCAGAGTGGATGGGTGGGTGGGAGAACACCCTCATAGAAGCAGGGGGAGGGGAGATGGGATAGGGGGTTCGGAGAGGAAACCGGGAAGGGAGATGTGAAATGTAAATAAATAAAATAATAAAAATATTTAAAAAGAATTTGGAGCTATAAACCTATTGTATAAAATTAATTATTTTATATCAACAATGTTCTCATTCTTATAAAATTTTACTTGTTTACCTGTACTTTCATCATCATTTCTTAAAACCTACCTTCTGCTTCTGACTCGCTCTTCCACTATAACCTGGCTTCCTTCCTTTTTTCTCTTCTCTCTCTATATCACATACCTCTTTACAGTACTGTACCATTAATGAGGGCGGAGATGGTGAGTTTGTTACATGTGGGTCAGAACCCCCATCGCTAAAAATGTTCAGTTACCATCACAGTTGATTTTTCCCTTGTACACACCCTCTTAGAGTTGCATAGAGCATAGTTGGAATCTAATTCTATCTTTTACAGTAAAGAGGCCTCAGATTTAGGAGCCTGCACCCAAAGAAGCTTTGTGGGTTTTTTTTGTGTGTGTGTGTGTTGCTTCACTTCAGTTTTTAGTTAATTATGTTAGCATGCAAAGTAATGAGTTTTGGTGTGACATTTGCATACATACATACCAACACACTTTGTTCTTGTTCATTCCCAAAGATTCATATTTCCATCTCCTGATCGCCCTACCTTCCAGCTGATTCTGTTACTCATCTCAAATAATCTTTGCTTTTGTTTCACATGGATCCCGTCACCTTCTTCCCCTCCTGTATGACTCCTTCTTTCCTTTCTCTCTAATGGCTCCCTTTCCAGGATTCACACACACACACACACACACACATCCAGACCCAGAATATGAGAGAATTTACTTTTCTGAGGCTGGCTTACTTCATGTAACACACTTATTTCAAGTTCCATTCATTTTCTTGCAATGGTTCTGATTTCATAACTCTTCATGGCTGCATAGAACTCCTTTGTGTACATTTAACATGTTTTATTTCACTTATTTAGATGTTTATGGACATCTATGCTAGAACACTTATTCACTATTGTGCACAGTACCGAGCAGGGCTATATAAGAATTTCTGTGCTGTACTGACTTGGAGTTTATTTGTCACTTAAATACTAGAGTGCATGCCAGTGCGGGTACCTGTGATGGCCAGGACAAGGTGCTAAATCCCCTGAAGCTGGAGTAGCAGGGTATTTTGTGTTGCTTGTCCTGGGTGCTGGGAAATGAACTTGGGTCTGTGCAATAACAGTGTTTGCTCTTGAAGTGTTTGCTCTTTCCACAGCACATTTTAGTTTAAGACCAACATTTGTAGTCATTTCTATAATGACTGGACTAGTATATAGCCCAGTTGCAATATATAAGGCTTCCTTTTTCCTTACATCCCCATCAGGATTAGTTGTTGTCCTAGGGTTTTACTGCTGTGAACAGACACCATGACCAAGGCCACTCTTATAAGGACATTTAATTGGGGCTGGCTTACAGGTTCAGAGGTTCAGTCCATTATCATCAAGGCAGGAACATGGCAGCATCTAGGCAGTCATGGTGCAGGAGGAGCTGAGAGTTTTACATCTTCATCTGAAGGCTGCTGGCAGAATACTGGCTTCCTGGTAGCTAGGATGTGGGTCTTAAAGCCCTCGCCCACAGTGACACAGCTACTCCAACAAGGCCATACCTTCTTACAGTGTCTCTCCCTGGGCTGAGCATAAGCAAACCATCACAGTTGTCTTTTTTTTTTTTCTTGATGATAGCCATTCTGACTGGGAGGGATGGAATCTGAAAACAGTTTAATTTGCAATTCTATGATAACTACTATATTGAAAACTTTTCACATATTATTTCTCTTCTTTTGAGAACTACCTGTTCATTTCAATGATTCACTTATTGAATTGATGACTACTGAAACTAATTAGGGAAGTTTTTAAAAAAATATGATAGAAATTTATTCCATTCCTGGTGTTTGCAGACCCTCTAGTCACAATCTTGAGGCTGTCTCTCTTCTCTGATTATGGTTTCTTTTGCTGCCGAAGTTCTTTGATGCCACATATTAGCCCCTTTCTGAATTTGTAAGGTGATTTTCTATGCTGTTGGATTCCTTCTTAAAAACTTCCTTCCTATGCTATGCACGCCTCAGTTATGTTTTACTTAAGCCATTTCAAACTTTCATGTGTTACATTTAGATGACTAGTACATTTGAACTGACATTTTTTGTAGGGTTTGAGGTGCAGATCTAGTTTCATTCTTCTACATGTGGATATTCAATTTTCACATTTTGTATTTCAAATCCCCATACCGCTTGTTGATTACATTGGTATTTTACCGCATTTTGACACCTTTGATTAAAAACTACACTTCTATAGCTGTGTGGGTTAATATCTGGGTCCTCTTTTCCAATTGTCTGCACATCGGGCTTGTGTACTACCATACTGCTTTGTTACTATGGCTCTGTATTATAATTTGAGAATAGGCTTTGTGAAACCTCCAGCATTTTTCTTTATGTTTAATAAAAGTTGGCTATTCATAGAGTCTTGTGCTTCCAGATGAATTTTAGGATTATGTTCTCAAGCTCTGTGAGGGATATTCTTTGAATTTTTACGAAGACTGTATTGAATCTGTCGACGACTGTTAGAAACATTACTTTTTTGTTGTTTTGGTTTTTTTTTTTTTTTCAATAATTCTACAAAACTCCAAGCATGTCAGGTCTTTTCGTCTTCTAATGTCTTCTTAAAATTCTTTCCTTAATGTTTTAAAGTTTTCCTTGTAGAGGTGCTTCAAGGCCCTCCTCGGCTAGAGTTATTTCTAGGTATTTTACTTTACTTACAGATACTATGAATGGAATCCTGCCCCCATCTGATTTCTCTCTTGGCAAGTGCATTACTGGTATACAAACAAATCATTACTTTTATATGTTGAGTTTTGTATTCTGATACTTTGCTGCAAATACTCACGAGGTCTGAGAGTTTACTGGTGAAGCTTTTAAAGTCTTTCAAGTACAGACACGTTGTCTACAAATAGGGGTACTTGGGCATTTCCCCTTCCCATCTGCATTCTTTTCTCTTATTGCTCTGGTTAAGATTTTAAACACTGACTTATTGAGTAAGAGCAGAGTGGCCCCTTGCCTCATTCCTGATTTTAGAGGAAATACTTTAGCTTTTCATTATTTAGTGTAAAGTTAGCTGTAGACTTCTCATATGTTCTATGCTCTTACTATTTTGAGATACAAACCTTCCATTCTTTGCTTCCTAAGAAGATTTTCCATTGATGTTCCTTGAACTTCATAAATGGCTTTTGGTGTGTTTTGTTTGTTTGTTTTGTTTTGTTTGCATCTCTCTTATGTGATTTCTGTTCTTCTATATCTACTTATATGCTATATTACGTTTATTGATTTGCATATGTTGAGTTGATTTTGCAGCTCTGGAGTGAAACTTAGACATGTCATAACATCTTAATGTGCTCTACCTCAATGTTTTACTGAAACTTTCAAATCTATGTTCAAAAAGGAAATTGGACTATAGTTTTCATCCTGTTCTGTAGATGGTTTTTTTCTTAATATACTACTGGTTTGTAGAATAGGGTTGACAGTGTGTCTTCTCTTTATATTTTGTTGAATAGCTCTAAAAGTATTAGTGAAGGTTGTTCTTTTAAAGGATTGATTAAAATCCAGCAGTCATTCCATCTGGCCCCTGACTTTTCTTTATGGGGAGACTTTCGGTTACTGCTTCAGTCTTATTGTTTATTATAGAAAATTTTTTTAGATCATCTTGATTTAATTCTGGTAGGTCAAATATCCCCCAAATATACTCATTTCTTGTATCATTTCCAATAGTTTTGGATGTGTTTTCAAAGCATTTCTTAATGATTTCCCAGACTGATTTATAATGTATTAAACCTTTTCATCTCTGGTTTTATTAACTTAAGATTTTTCTCTTATATCTTTTTTTTTGTTGTTGTTTTTTTCGAAACCTCTTATATCTTTTTAATTAGTTTATCTAGGAGCATGTCAATCCAGTTTATTTTTCCAAGGAATCAACTCTGATTCTACATATTGTTCGGTAAGTGCATGCTCCATCGGTGTCTGCCCAGAGCTTGCATATTTATTGACACCTATTGTTTTTGGGTTTGGTTTGTCCTTGATTTTCTCAGGTCTTGATACTTTATTTTAAATCTCTAAGATTCTTTTTCTTTTGAGACTGGATCTCACTATAAAAGTGCAGTTTGTTTGGAACTTGCTACATAGACCAGGCAGGCTTCAAAATCACAGAGATGTACCTGCCGCTGTCTCCTGAATTTTGGGAATAAGTGAGTATTAGGATTTTTTTTAATGAAAAAGTATAAGTATTTATAGTTACAAAATATCCTTTTACAGCTGTCTCATTGTTGTTCCAAAAGTTTTGAAAAATTGTGCTATCATTTGTATTTAATTAGAGTAATCTTAGTGTTTTCAATGTTTTAATGTTTAATTCAATGGTCTATCATTCATTTATGAATGAACTATTCAAATCTCCAAATATTTGTGTACTTTCTTTGGATGTGGGTTATTTTATTTTTATTTATTTTTTTGCTATTCATTTCTAGTTTTATTTTATCATGAACTCATAATGCATGATGAATTATTTCTTTTATTGTGTTTGCTAAGACTTGCTTTGTGGTATGCACTGTGATTTATTTCAGACAAAGAACTTTACTCTGCTAAGAAGAATGTATAATCTGTATTCATTGGATTGAATATTCTGTAGATAACTATCAGATTCTTGGGTCTCAGGTTTCTCAATGATTTTTCAGCTGGATTGCTTTGAGAGGGATATTGAAGTTACCCAATGTTGTATAAGTACCTTTAGTGCTTTGTAGGAGACTCAACTTCAGGGTATGCATCTACAATTTGCATATCATATTAGAGAGTTGTTTCCCCAAATCAGCTTTTTCAACAGAACATTTTTCTCTATATGGGAATAGTCCCGAGGTTAAACTAACCTTCAAATCTCAACAGTAATAATAACAAGTACTTACAGTAGGAATGTGATGTATCTGTCAGAGGTCTAAATGCCTTTCAATAGTTTAAACACTTAGTCATTATTCTCATCCCATAGAGCGGTGGTAATGTTCATAAACTCATTTTATGGAAGAAGAAGAAGAAACTGAGGCACGGAGCTGTGTAGCAGCCTGACCA